>NC_140245.1:7499770-7567270 GCF_949987555.1 Borostomias antarcticus
AGCGAACTGGGATTTTTACAACTGGGGGAGTGAAGGGAGAGTCGGTCCGCGTCCATTGCGCTGCTATTGTTGTTGGGGCGAGTCGGGTTGCCAGATCTGCCTAAGGCACATTCGGCCAACCCCCCCCCCCAACCACCCCCTTATGGATTCTCCAGGGCTGGAGATGGCCACAGCTGGTTAGGTGGATGGTGTCTCCGCGCGCGTCTGGCACTCTGCGCCCATGTTGCGGGCACTGGGCTGTAGAGACTCTGGGAAAGGTCCCTTAGATAGGTCCCGTAGGAGCGCCCTCCCCCCCCGCCCCCGCCCTCCCCCCCAACCCCCACCTCCCCGGTTGGCCTGGTGCCTGGCTTCTCGGGACATTGACAGACAGAGTGCCGGCCCCTAACCCCACGACGACGCGCGAGCGCCCGTTATCGACGCGCCGGAGACGGGCAGCTCGCCGGAAAAGGCTGACTCAGCCGATCGTTGTGCAGCCAACGAGTGGGCGGGCCCCCGCCATCTGAACGCCATCTATCCCCGACATCAATGGCCCCGCACCGAGGTGGTTTGGCGCAGAGAGCGAGGGAGACGTGGTTCAAATCCTAATTTGCGTTCGGGGCGGCGAGCTTGTTCTGCTGCGGCCCGGGGGCAAGGTTTCGATTAATGCAACATTAGGAACATAAAAACGCGGACGGGCGTTATCGTTTTTTTTAAGGGAATCGTTATCCGCAGCAAGAGACTCCGAGAGGATGTTGTCAAGGCGGCTCTCGCTTCGAGAGAGAGAGAGAGAGAGAACCGTCGGGTTGCCATGGCGACGGGGGAAGGGGGCGGAAGCGGGGGCGCAGCTGGGTTTGAGCGCTTGGATGTTGTGACATGACAGAGTCGCGTGGCTGTTAAATGCGCTTGATTGTTTGTGTTTTTCCAGCCGGGGGGGCGATAATTCTGATGACGGCGCTGCAGCCGTGTCCTTTTGTGCGCCGCCGCCGCGCGCCTTTTCTCCCGCTCGCGCCCGTCTCCTCCGCCCGTCTGCCCGCGCCCGGAGAAATTAATTCGAGCGTCAGCCAATCAAAAAGAACCACGCATGCCACGTTCAGAGTGCACGACCCCGCCTGTACAATTAGAACCCCTGCTGGTCATCCAATTTATGCCTGATGGGAGTAGATCACACATTATATTATTTCCTGTACATGCTATAAAAGTGGCATGCCCTCGACGCAAATAGGAACAGAATCCGACAGAAAGGATGGGAAAAGAAGCAGGAAAAGAGACTCCTTTTTGTGCCGTTTGTGACTGAGATTGTTTCCTTTTGTGTCGTTTGTGACTCTGGTTGTTTCCCCTCTCACAGTTGTGTCTCTGTCGTCGTGTGTTTCCTCTCCACAGAGGAGGGACTGAACCATGAGTGCAAACTCTGCAGCCAGTCGTTCGACTCGCCAGCCAAACTGCAGTGCCACCTGATCGAGCACAGCTTCGAGGGCATGGGCGGCACCTTCAAGTGTCCCGTCTGCTTCACAGGTGTGTATATCGTGTGTGTGTGTGTGTGCGTGTGTGTGTGTGTCTGTTTGTCTGTCTGTACACGCGTGCTCACGTGCGTTTGATTGTATGTGCGCGCGCCTGCATGTGCGTACACGTCTACGGAGACCTTTGCATTCTCGGCAAGTAACAATGCGGGGCCGCGCGCTCCTAAGACCTCCGCTTTTGTCTGAAATGGCAAACGCCTCCTAAACGAGCCGGCGAAAGGTCACGCGGCCCGATCCCGAGCAGTTTGCTGCGCGCAGCTTTTCATCTGGTGAGACGGCAGAAGAATCGAGGCAGGAGGAGTGTCATGAGGAGAGAGAGAGAGAGAGAGAGAGAGAGGGAGAGAGAGAGAGGTCAGGGGGAGAAAGAGAGAGGGGCGAGGGAGGGAGCAGAAACACGAGCAGGGGGGGTGGGGGGGAGAGATGTGCTAATTGTGGATGGCGGTGGTGCTGATAGCTGTAATGATCTCATCCGTCTCCGAGCGTGGAGGTGCAGGGACCGCGCTCCTCCTGAGAGGATAACGCCCTCCTCCGGTGTCAACAGGGTTAACTATCTCTATAATGAAATCTGCAAAGTCGTTAACTTCCGCTCGTCACTCTCTTTTTTCTCCCGTCCTCAGCTCTTTACTCTCTCGCTCGCCTTTCTCTCGACGTGCCTCAGCTTATTCCGCCCCTTTTGTGCGATTCATGCGTTACGGCGTTTATTTTTTCCACCCACCTCGCGCCATTTTTTTTATTTTCGTCTTTTTTTTTTAAACTCCGAACTTTTGTCCGCCCGCCCGATTAACGCGTCGAGCCGATTCGCTCTTTTTTTCTCTCTTTTTCTCCTCCTCTCTCTCCCTCTCTCTCTCCCCCTCTCCTTTCATCGCTGCGTTGCCCTTATCTCTCTTATACCAGGAGCTTATTGATATTTCCCCCCCCCCCCCCCCCAACCCACCCCTCTGCCATGCCCCCGCCACCCCCGTCGGAGACCGAGCGTTTAATACACAGAGCATGCCTCCTTCATCTGAGCCTTCCTCTCCCACCCCTGGCTTTGACAGACAGGTCCCCCCCCCCCCCGACTCCCTCCGCGTCCATATCGATCAGAGGGAGAGAGAGAGAGAGATGAGGGGAGAGGGAGAGAAGGAGAGAGAGTGCCCCCTCAGGACAGCGGTCGTAGAGCAGACACACACGGCGGGGAGGGGGAGGGAGGGGGGGGGGCGGGGCGCGGAGGTAGAGAGAGGCAGGGCGAGGGAGAGGGAGGGTCCAGAGAGAGACCGACGGCCTCCCCCTGTCGGGGAAGGAGGGGACGGACTCCGAGACTGAGTGACTGGTCGAGCGCGCCGCGGGGGGGCGGGAGGGGGGGAGGGGGGCTGTCTCTGAGGCCTAGCTGTCTCTGAAAAAAAAAAACAACGCTCCTCCGGCTTCAAACTGACACACGGCCGTGACAGAAACCTCAATAATACTAGACGAGCACCTACCACGATGTATGCGCAGAACATGCATTTATTTTCAGTATTTTCTGATTATCGACCCGCTGCCGGATGCGTCCTGACGGCGCGCGGGATGACACGCGTGATTGTGGCGTGGCGGCCTCGCCTCGCCCCTCGTCTCTCGCGGCAGAGGCGCTGCTGATTAATCGGGCGGCGCCCGATTTAGGCGGCCGAAAGGGAATCGCCCCACCAGGCGTAATGAGTCTTAACTTGAAAGCGCAACTTTGATCAAAGTGGGCAGCGGTAGCGGTAGCGGCAAGGCTACGTCGGTTCACTTGAACCATAAAGTCGCTGAGCTTTTTTAACGCCGGCCTCAGTTAGGGCCCGTGTTTCATCTTAATGGGAGTCGAGAACCAGAGAGAAGAGGAAGAAGAGAAGTTAAAGAGAAAAAAAAAGGATATAGGAAGTTAGGAGGGCGACATGAGGTGACAAAACTTTGAGAGAGAGAGAGAGAGAGAGAGAGAGAAGAGTGAGTAAGATAGGGCGAGAGGGAGAGAGAGATGGGGGAGAGAGAGAGGGGGGCAGAGAGAGAGATAGAGGGAGTGAGAGAGCGAGGAGGTAGAGGGAGGAGGGAGAGAGAGGGAGAGAGAGATGGGGAGAGAGAGAGAGAGAGAGGGAGTGAGAGAGAGAGGGGGTAGAGGGAGGAGGGAGAGGGAGGGAGGGAGAGAGAGAAGAGGGGTGTGAGAGAGAGGAAGAGGGAGGGTAGAGAGAGAGAGAGGGAGGGTGAATGAATGAATGGGAGTGGAGGAGAGCGGACCGTGAGCCCCAGGATGCCGAGAGAGACGCTCACCCTCCCAGGATGCATTTGACAGGTTTCAGAAGTGGGGGAGCCTGCAGCTAGAAGTGTCTGCCTGCACCCCCAGGACTGGCTGCAAGGGTTGGTGTGGAAATTGTGATCAGGGAAAAATGTGGTTAAGACAAACAAAAGAAAAGAAAGTCTCCCAGATGAAAGTCGTGTGTGTGTACTGTATGTGTGCATGTGTGTGTACGCGGGCGTGTGTGTGTACAGCATGTGTGTATGTGTGCATGTGTGTGTACGCGCTCGTGTGTGTGCATATGTGTGTGTTTGTGTGTGTGTATGTGTGTGTGTGTTTTGTACCTATGTCACAGCATGTGACTGGAAGTCACAAAACTCTGGGACGCTGTTTGTTCTGTCAACGGTACGACAAATAGAGCAATTAGCGCTTCCTGTAGCTCCTACCTACGTAGCATGTCGGATTCTTCCGGAGCGATCTGAGGACAGGGCTGAATCAAATTGCGACACCGAAGACGATTCAAAGCGCTTGCTAATTACCGCACGAAGGAGCGGCTTCGACAGAACAGGCTTGGTCATGCTGGCCTTCCAGAACCTTCCACGGCAAGCACGTTGTGAACTCGCAGGCTACACAAAAAGCAGTGAATATAACAGATGCATAGATAAGTGAAAAGGAGCGAGAGAGAGAGAGAGAGAAAGCCAGGATGAACTATTCTGCACACAAACAGCTTAGTATTGGTGCAGCGCGGCCTACGGAGAGCACCACCTTGCCAAAATAAAGATGAGCCGGGGCCTGTTGTAAAGGAGACGTCTGCCATGGGCAGCCCCAGAGATCTAATCAGAGGGCTTAATATCCCCCACTGCGAGGAGACCTTGGCCCCCCCAACCCCCTCTAACGCCCAGCAACCCCCCCCCCCCCCCCTCCCTCCGCCTCAACCTCTCTGCCCAGCCCAGCCGGCTCAACTCTGACTCCACTCTCCACGCCAGAAAACTCCACGAAGTTGTCTCTCTCTCTCTCTCTCTCTCTCTCTCTCTTCCCCTCTTTCCCAGCAGGGAGGGACACAGGGGCCAGCCACGGCTTCTGTCTGGATGTGTTTGCAGAGTTTCTTCTCTCACTTTCCTTATGTCCTCATTTTAACCCACAGGGATGGTTAGACGTTATGAAACCCTGCGATCGGCATCTCAGAGGCATGGCTTATATTATAAGCTGCCATCTCCTCTACCCTGGGCTACTCCTCCGTGCTCCTGTACTGCGTTCTGAACCTGCACGTTAGACCGGCGGTGTTTTTAATGCCAAATACAGGAATACACCGTACGCAGTTAATATTGACGATCTAACGAAGCCAAAGGATGATGTACCGCCACGCCGTCAGAGACGGTTTAGCGGAAACCCAATGGCGCCGTCGTCAGCCCTCGCTGGATATTGTCGCCGTATGTTCGGTTAGGCACGCAGGCGACGTGGCGGAGGAACGCTAGGCCCCGTCTGCTGCTCTCTGCCCGAGAGCCCTTCCGGCAGCAGCCTCGGTTTAGTATGCAATGCGGCCAAGCCGGTGCCATATAGCCGAGCGAGCTATCACGACGCATCCCCCGGACCCCCCGGACCACACGCTCCCGGTTGGGTCGGGCCGACGTATAAACGCGGAGATTTGTGTGGACCAAGAGCCCCGGCTGACGCCTCGGTGGTGTGCGGTTGAGACTGGATTTTTAAAGGCCCCCCAGTCTCCAATCCATTTTTACTTTTGTCGTATTGACCGTTTCCTGGGCTCGCCAGACAAAGACGTGACAAAAAACCCCGCTGTAGTTGCTCTGACCCCTTTCTCTATGCAGAAAAAAACACAGCTATGAAAACACAGCTATTGTCTGCCGCCCGTTTTTCTTCCAGTGTCGTTCCATCGACACAAAGGAAGCCGCAGTCGTTTGAGACGCACCAAGGAGTTCAAAGCCCAGAGTCCTTTTTTTGTTATTTTTTTAAACCTTGGTCTGAAACGAGCGTGACGTTCTGAACCGCCTACCGCCGTAACTAGCCGTCTCCCGCCCTGCCTGTCCTGGCCTATCGCTGCGATCTTTCATTTCAGAAGTGGGCCACTGCGTTGTTTGTTCATTAGCGGTAGTTGGTTGATTTCTGGTTAACACGGGGGGGAGGGGGGCGTTCTGGAAACAGCTGTCGCCGAGGCATTAGCAGTCAGCGAGTGCGACCGCGCTACAGATCCTAACTTTCGCGGCTCGGGTCACAGTGTGACAGGCTTCCGTCTGCCATAGCTAAGCGGGCCTCAGGCGTGTATATACAGCTCAATAATTAATATCGGCTCTCGCAGGTGCACTGAAATTGGGGACGTGTTGATGCTGCCTGTCGCCCCCCGGGGGAGCGGCGGGGGGCCCGGTCGACCCCGGGATGCTCTCCAAGAGGCACCTCACCTTTAGGGGCTCGCCATTCCCCTTCCCGTGGCCCGCCGGTGCACGCATTAGGGGGAAAGTTATTTTGAGCCGTAAGAAATTCAAATGAAGCCCCCGCATGGTAACCGTTCCAGAGCATCCAGACCTCAGAGACCAGACAGACATCCGTAAAGCGCAGGGGTCCGGGATAACTAACGGCATGTTTGAAGTGCTCCTCCGGGACCGCAGGAAGAGGCACGCACGCGCACACACAGACGCACACACACACTCTCTCTCTCTCTTTCTCTCTCTCACCCACCCCCCTCCACACACACACACTCTCTCTCTCTCTCTTTCTCTCTCTCACCCACCCCCTTCCACACGCACGCACACACACACACTCTCTCTCTCTCTCACCCACCCCCCTCCACACACACACACACATACACACACTTCTCCGTAGTCTACCAGTGTAGAATATGGCTCAATTAAAGCTCAAATGTACTGTATGGTATATGTTTAAAGTGCCAGTCGTGTGTTTATATCACAGTGACTGCAGTCTGAGTCTGCATAAATAAATAGTGCAACTACATGAATATTTATATTGTCAATATAATTAGTGATGTAGACTAATGGAGGCCGTGTTTTGCACTTGAAGCCATGCCAATTTTGTGTGGTTGTTTATTTTCTGGCTTGTTGTCCCCACAGTAGTTCTAAATAAAGAACATCATTATTCCCATAACATTATGCAGTTAGTCGCTGTAGTAAGGCGGCCATGACCACTCTGTTGTAACAACTGGGTCCAAGGCAGGTATCAAAGATCTTCAATCATCTCCATGTCCAGCTAATCTTGATTCTGATTCTGAATTGATCTTAATTTTCTGTAGTAGCAAACATTAAGTTGCCAAAAATTTCACATTTCCAGTGTATTTATTCTAAAATATTACAGCATATCCACAAATCGCCACAGAAATGCCTACACTTCTAGCAGAGCCGGCTAGATTGGTTCAGTGGACGTCATATGAACCGAACGCACAATATTGTACCTCAGAAATCTGTTGTTTTGATCAAAATACAATATTATTAACGTCGTCTCTCTCTCCCTGCAGTGTTTGTCCAGGTCAGTAAGCTCCAGCAGCACATCTTCTCAGCGCACGGCCAAGAGGACAAGATCTACGACTGCTCTCAGTGCCCTCAGAAGTTCTTCTTCCAGACAGAACTACAGGTGAGAGCTGCCCACCTGCCAGGGACCCCCAGCGGCCACAACACACACACACACACACAAACAAACACACACACACGTCACCACACACTCGCCACTCTGACTGCGCCCTCCGTGCCTCCGGCTGGGGCTAGAGACTCAGAAGGAATTATTTCACTTCGTTACGGAACTCATTTGTGATCAACAGATACGATTTGATTTGCTTATTAGACCAGCGGAGCACTAAAATATCTGGAATTAGAGGATTAGGGAAAGATTTCTGTGTGTGGTGTGGAGGGGGGGGGATAATTACATGCTGTATGGAGGCCAAAACAATTCAGTCAATATGCCTCCATCTCAGCTCCTAATCATAGAGGAAGCCTCCTGGCTAAATATGATCTGTGTCCTGGGGGGCGTGCGGTCATATCTGCCCTTCAACCCTTCAAAGTTAACATTTGGACTTATGAACTCTCAATTTCAAACGGATAATCAATTTTTCTAGCAATCTTATCCTCTGTGCTCTGAGAACTCAGAGGAAGGGAAAAAAGGAAAGACAACATTATATTATTTCAGCGTATCTGGTTGGCAGCGTTGCTCCTTTGGGGGATCTCATACCGAATCCCTGGCACTTGTTTCATATCCAAGGGCTTCTATTATGGGTCGCGTGACTGAAATGTTAACGTTTGAATACAACTGTTTTAGTTCCGAACATACCCAACTCACTGATACTGTAGCAACAACACTCACTTGTCATGTACAGTAGCGTGACTCAACGGAGGTAGGTTTTGGGGATAAGCCTTGACATTCGTTAACTACTTCCCGATTGGTAGCCGGACCTGATTCCCGGCCCAATCAGATTCAATCCAGAGAGGTGGGGCCTGGCTGCAAGACCACTTGACATGCGGCACGCGAAACCTGCCGCCGCGCCAGGTACCACATGGCTAGCGGACGGCCGGGATGAGCGGCGCTAAGCGTTAGCCTCTAGCCCGGCGGCGGTGGCGGCCTCTTCCACCATCGACCGGCGGGATTTTCATATTGAGATTCAGGCGCGCCGGCGCCGCGGCGAGCTGTCGGCCGGGAGGAAGGTGAACGGCATCGTTATGCGCCCGGCCGTCGGAGTCCGCAGCCATAAATAAAACAGCCACCGACGCCGCGCTCCTCCGAACTCACAGTTTTCCTCATGCCTCCTGGTCCTCACGCGCTCAGCAGTCATCGGGCGGGGGTGTTGTGCGAGGACCCCGGGTTGTTACAGGTACCTGTAAACAATCTCATATAACCTGGGGATGTTTTTCGTACTTTTTTAGTCTTGACATTTTTGGGGGATGAAGTGATCTCCACCTCCCGGAGGTATTGTTCATGCATGCTTATATTGTTTTACACCCTTTGTGGGAGAGACAAGAGCAAACATGAAAGACTCGTAGCACTTTGTTGTGGAACACGAGGTTATGAAAGGCGAGAGGCGTCGAGCTTGGGGGATAAGATGATCATTATACTGAACCTGTGCGCGGCGCTCTAAAGGCAACCCCCTAGTGAGTTCATGCAAACACACACGGGCGCGCACACAAGTACACAAACCCTCTCACGCACTCTCTCTCACTGTCTCTCTATCTCCCCGTTCTCTCCCTAAAACGCACATACATACATAAACACACACTTATCCTTATCACACTGAAACACATATCCAGGAGTACATTTACATAATTTCACACCAACACAGTGGGGCACGACGAGTTGATTAACACCAAACCATCGAATGACCCCCCTTGAAGTGCAATTTTTCGAGATGCTACAGATCCTTACGTGGACAGTATCAAAGGACGCGTTAGCGACCTGCGGCGAGTTCAGCCGAGAAGGATTGCTTTCCGCTCACATCATCTACAGCACGCCGTCCGGGATCACGAACCGGCCGCGAGCCGTCATGGCCGCTGCGTTCGCCGGTTCGCTGTTTTGGAATGAGGGGGGATCACATTCCCGGAATGTCTTCCTGACACCGCGCAGCGCTCAGTCAGTCTGTCTGAAGTGGAAGCCGTCTCCCTGCCGCGAGCGGTCAGCATCTTCCCCTCCCGTCTCCCTGACACTCTGGCCTCGCTACGGCCGGCTACCTGGGCTCCTCATCTCTCGCTGCAGCCGGAGAGGTCAGAGGGTCGCGGGCCACGCTGGGAGCCGGGGGCCGGGGGAGAGCCGTTGCAGCCGGGGTAGCGAGGGTAGCAGGACGGGATATTTTATTAATTTGCCCGCCTAGCTCCTGAAGCAGACCAAAGGCTGTGACAGGCATCCACGCGCCCGCCTCCTCCCCTGCCAGCCCTTCCCCCCCCCCCAACCTGCCCCCCACCCCCGTGAACTCTTACCCTGCGAGGGGCGAGCCAATTTTCGCCAGCCTGTCGAGATGGATGATGGGAGAGCATCCGTCTAATCAGCCCTCCCAGGACCCCCCGCCCGGACCCCCCCCCCCCACCCCCCTCGGGCCGGCCAGATTGACTGACTCCTGGGCCTGTGTGCCCCAGAATCCAGAGTCCAAAGACTAGCCTCTCTCTCTCTCTCTCTCTATTCTGTCTCCCCCTACCTTTCTTTCGCTCTCACAGAGATGCGCAGAACATCATTCCTTTCCGCCTCTCCAGAGACCCCCTCCGCCCCCCCAACATGCATCACCCTCCCTCTGCCCTCCCCTCCCCCACACCACTAAAAGATGGAGAGGAGTGTAGATATTTCATGAGGCGCTGATGGAGAGGGCGAATGGCTGAGTGTTTGTGCTAACAGGGTTGGCTGCTCCATGCTCACCCTGACCCCTCTCCCACTGTCTCCCTCCCAAAGATCAGTATCTCCCCCCCCCCCCCCCCCCACACACACACACACACACACCTCGCCCCCCACCTCGCCATCCAAAATTTGACGTGCAGCTCTTTCATCCCACACGTAGCCTCTCTCACCATCGCGGTTTGGTGCCGAACATCCTTTGGCCCTCAGAGCCGGCTCCGCTGAGATGGAGAACTTATCGGAAAATAAACTTCCGCTCCGTTTTCCCTTTTCAGCCGTTCGCTTCAGAGACCGTGGCTTTTTCACGTCGCGGGAGGGACTGAGCCGTTGACAATGCGGCGCGGCTGGATTAATTAGCCAGGCTCATTAAACGGCGGCGATTCAGTATCAGCCACAGCTTAAAGCTTGACATTTCTATGAGCGCAGCTCATTTGCGGAGGCACGTAAGTCCGGCTCATGATCAGGGAGGGGGTGGAGCTAGAGATATAGTATTCCTCGCAGGACGATGCGACGAGATTGAAGTTACACATCAGCCAAGTCGACATACTCGGGATGAGATTCCTCCGGTTTCAACTTCCCTCCTTTTCATTAGGATTCAGACTGTAGTGGCGAGGAAGACCTGCTCTAGTTGACTGAGGGAAGGAAGGAGGTAAGGAAGGAGAGGAAGAAAGGAGAGGGACCGAGTAGAGTCTGACTGCTCTTCAGACAGCCGCAGGACACGCACCTTAATTGGAGTGTCTCTTGAAAGGATTCCTTCAAAGGCCGCCCAAAGTCTGCCAGTCTTAATGAGAGCTAGATGTGACAGTAGCACGTCTGTATGATGTTCTATTTCCCCTGCCACACAAATTAGACACCCCCCCCCCCACACACACACACACACACCTTCCTAAGACGCCCATTATTGCCAAGCTGTGACCGACTTCCAGTTTTTAATTAAGACCATTTATTGGCGATGTGGCCGGGTCAGTGTAAACAGCCATACAGTACATGTCATCATGGTGTCTGTCACAGAGAGAAAGAGCAGTAGTTAAAGAAAATACAAAAATAGCCAAAATAGATCAAAAAGCTGAGTTTGGTGCCATGCTAATGTTATTGCCTGTTAGACTTCTGAACATTTTCAAAAGATTTTAAAAAATGCAACCGACAAAATCCTCGCCCCTCCCTTCAGGCCTCCCTCCAAAGCCACTCCTCCAAACTTGGGGGGGAAAATGTACACACGCTAGGCAGGTAGGTAGGCTGACAGGCAAGTAAGCCATCCAATCATTTCAAGTTGGCAACTCAAAAGGATTGGACGCACTTTTACAGTCATTTGACTTCCACAGATTACAGATTTATTTCCTTTTTGTGACAGAGCACTTTATTTGTTGATTGCTGGATGTGCAGAAATGCAAAACAAAAAATGCTCCTGAGCCAAACCGTATACTGCACCTTTAAGTTGCGCTATTGCATGCGTTAACGCATGCAATAGAACTGACCACAGTGGATCTAAAGGTGATTTGTGAGAGAAATGCAGGTCGTTTGAAGCTCCAGAGTGCCATCTCATAGATTGTGAAGCAAGGCAACGCATTCACGCTGTCTGTGGGGACTGAAATCTCATGGCTTTTTTTTTTTTTCCAATTGTGCATCGTGCCCCCACCTTTCTGTAAGTGCTCTGTGTCCCAAACATGTGTAACACAAAAGCAAATCTACTTTGTTTGGTCCACAGTGGCTTTCAAACACGCTGATCTCTGTGAATTTTTTGATCTGCCAAGTGTGACAGCCTCATGCGCTTTGGAACATATTTTTCTCTTTTTAAATGACAAGTCGTTTCTCACATCATCACCTCAGGTGTTGGCAGTCCTGTCACCGATATCAAAAAGTTGAGCGATAAAATGAATGTGAATTGACTGAAAAAAAAACTGTTTGTGGTGCCTCATGATTAATATTTAAGATTATATATTATGATGTACAAACTCTCTGTACAAACACTGCTCAGCACTCTAAAAGGGGGCAACATTCTTAGATGAGTGGGGAACACAAGTGCGATGCTCCATTTCTGCAGGTGGATCTGAATTAGACAGCATGACAGACCTAATGATCCTATGAGGATTTTCTGAGTGCGTGTGTGTGCGTTTGTGTGAATGTGTCTTTGTTTCTGTCTCTCTCAGGGTATGATGTGCGCATGCAAACACATTGTCTGGAGGGAGACATGACAAAAAACTCCCAGAAGCCTTTGAGGCGTTCTTTTTCTTCTTCCTCCTCTGCCACTCCGCTGGGGAACGCTGAATCCAAACAAAGAGAGAGAGAGAGCTCTCGGTGTTCTGTGCTGGAAACCATCACCACATAGCTCCCTCATCGAGTTTGTGTTATACTTTTTACTTGACTCTTTTCCAACTTTGATGAAGATCGTCGTAAGCCCCTGCATGATAAATGCACAGCAGGTTTAATTTGCTTATCTGGAGGGATTCTTGTTTTGAAGTGTCATTCTACAGTACATGTGATTTGAACAAAATAACTAGACTACTGGAAATGGAGGTCAGAATAAACAACATGAAGGTGCAATTCACTGTCCCTTCTCAAATCAAATTTCAAGCACCACAATACTCGGTAATTAGGAACTTCAATTCAGCACATGATGTTAAATGATATCAATTGTGGGGCTATTAAAAAATTCTATTCAGAAAAATTCCCTCTTTTCACGAGAGCCATGAGAGTGCAGTTTAGTTCGCCCGAATCTCAACTCGCGCTCACTGAAGTGCGGAAATGGGAAATGTAAGCGTAATTTCGCTCCTAAATCTCCCCGCTGCTCCAAAAATCTCCCCACTGCTCACTGTAGTGGGCTTACAGCACAGGTGGGGGTGGGAGGGGTGGGGTGGGGGTTTAGAGAGGGAGGGGGTGGAGAGGGAGTAAGGGTGCAGTTGCTCTGTTGTACCATCACTAGTCAAGCTCCCGTCCCCTGACTGAAGTGGTTAAATGCGCGAGTAATTGTGTTTTGTTTCTGGGACTGACATGTGGAGCCCCATGGCCCCCATCTCCCTCCCAGTGACAGGCAGAGATTCTCCCCCCTCTCTTAGTCTAATTAGAGGATGTAGCCCAGGGCTCGCATCCCAGGAAGACCCATCCCCCTCCCAAGATGGCTCCCCCAAGAAAGCCCTTAATTGGGTTCTTAAGTCATAGTCTTCATTTTAGTCAGAAAGGCATCTGTGTTGGCATCACCTAAGAATTCAGTGTGTGTCTCTCTTCCTCTCTCTCTCTCCCTCTTTCTCTCTCTCTCTCTCCCTCCCTCCTCTCTCCCCTTGCTTAATGAGGCCCCATAATAACACAGCAGTTGTGCAGTTGTTTTGCTACCTCAGTCAAACAGCAGGATCACTGCATCCTGTGTTTCTAGCACCATTCACTTGTCTCCTTAGACAAGGTAATGAGTATCATTTGGAGCAACAAAGCACTTGCCCACAAAAAGGGACGTTTGTCTTCTCCGGTTACACCTCACGATTATTTCGAGCTTGTTTGGGCAGTTGGACGTCTTGTCAAACTATAACTGATATTCATGAACTATCTCTGTAAGGCAAAGCGGTGCCTGGCACGTCAACCAAGCACCTACGCGCACGACTCGATGTACATGTATTAAGAAAGACCCCGACTCGGTGCGCGGACCCCTGGGGGGGCCCCGGCGCTCTACAGTATATTCAAGCCTCCCATCGTACCCAAAATCAAATGAGACGCTCCGTTACCAAGGAGACGGTGGCGGTCCTGGCAAAACAGTGTCCAGGGTCAGACGTCCCTGTGGCCTGATAAGCATTGACTGTGGAGAAAGCCAGCTGCTGTTTTATTTATTTATCCGATTGTATTCTTATTGGCTAAACTGGCCAGCACAGTGAGACTGGCCCCGGGCCAAAGCAGAAGAGGATTACTCCCCTAGTGGACTGGTGGACTGGTCAACAGATCACAGAGAGAGGGAGGGAGAGAGAGAGAGAGAGCGAGAATAAGAGGAGGGACTCTAGAGACTCAATACTGGCCCGGCTTCAAGACGCCATTACAGAGAACTGTGACTGGTCCCACTCTTCTCCAGCGAAGCACACATCGCCCACGCAGCAAACATGGGATCAGTGTCGTTAAGCTCACACACACAAAAAAACACACACACAGAGGTCAACTGGAAGGTAGCGAGGTCGTCCGGCGACACAAGGACAAGGACGCAGACACGCGCTCGAACTGAGCCCGTAATCTGAGACGGGCGAGTTCTTTGTCTCGGGCCGGGTGGAGTGCTCCTACACCTTAATTAAACTCCTGACTGATGATGAGTAGGACTGTGCACGGGGGGGGGGGCCTCTGTGGCGCCCGCCCGCCTGTTTGCCACGCCCCTCCCCCCCCCGCGCCGCCCCGGACGTAGACTTGTGTCAGCCACGAGTGGCCCCTCAGACAGCGCCCTCGCCGCTGCGCTTCCACATGCGAGAGGGAGGGGGCTTTTTTTGGCTGCTTCACAACAACAAAATGGCGGCTGCCTCGGCTGGATCCGGGCTGCAGAACGAGGTAGTCATAGATCGCGTCCGCTTTCCGAAGGGGTCGAAGGCTGATCCCGCCATCGACGGACGAATGCATGATTTACTTGAAGCTGACTGGCTGCATCTATTCAAAATCGACGTTTTAATTAACACTCTTGTTTATGACTTGGAGCTCAAGCAGAGTGTCAACAGACGCTTTAACATCCTAAGTGCGCCTCTTCAAGGCCTAATGAGATGATGATGTGTTTTCAGGCCCTGGTCTAAGTGCTCCCCCTTTCTGAGGCTCCAGCCTGTTGTTTTGCGTCTCCTCACCGACTCCCGGGTCTGATTTGAGGGGTCTCACGAGACCAGGGGCTCAGACTGTCATTATTGTTACACGGTATCGGCTCTTAACATTCAATAAAAGCCCGAAACTCCGGGTTCTTTTTACAGGATGCCACAGGAGACATCATCCTGGGATACCTGTGCTGTATGTATAATATCCGAGTTTCCGAGATGAGCTGTTCCTCAATTCAACGCCCGTAGAGTTGCCATAGTTTTGCTCAAGGCTAACATATAGTTAACGTCGGCCATGTTCTGCTGTGGGTATGATTTTACATGGCAGGGTGAGGACGAGGGTGAGGGACAGGGTTGCCGGCGGGTTTGGGCTTCTTCCGCAGAGCTCATGGACGAGATTCGCCTCCCTTTGCGACGGCCGACACCGGGCCGCTATCGACGGAGACCTGAGCGATGGGAAACCAACCACATAAAGAGTGATTAGTGGATAAATCAACTCCTTAGCCTGAGTGCACTCACTCTCCGTCTCTCTCTCTCTCTCTCTCTCTCTCTCTCTCCTTATCCCTCTCTCACCTTCTCTCCCTCCACACCTCTTTCTCACCCTCCCCACGTACCCCCTCTCGCCCTCGTCTCCTCCGAAGTGCCGTTAAAATTCCTGAGACATGTTGCACCTGTTTGCATGGGTACACAGGACCCCTGCCGAGTTCTCTCTCCTCCCTCCCTCCCCCTCCCTCCCTCCCCCCCGCCCCCCGAGGGCGTTGCAGCAGTATGATGTAATGGGATGAAAGTGAGCGGAGGGTTAACTGTGGCGGGGAGCCAGACCGAGGAGGACGAGGCGGGAGCAGCAGAGGCGCAGGCCGGGGGGGGGTGGGTGGGGGGCGGGGGGCTACGCGGCGTTATCGATCAGAGCGGAACTTAATTTAGAGGGGGAATTGACCGCTAAGGTTTACTCAAACACCGCCGCTAACTTAACGCGGGGGATACTGTCTCCGGGAGAGAGGGAGTCTGGGGGAGGGGGGAGGAATGAAGGATGAGTGCAGGGAGGGGGGAGAGAGGAAAGGATAAACGGTTTGCTTGAAGGGTCCCAGGCCATAACTTCCGAGGAAGAGTCGCACCGTCTTTCCCGGGTCAGAGAACGGCGGCAACGGAGCAGTGCATGTTGGGTAGCGCGCGGTGTCGGTATCTCCAATGGACTCGTATCGCCAGCCGTATTCAATACGTAGTCATGCCGATTATATGGAATTGCGTCTGTATTGATATGGTTTCCTGAAACGGTTTTATTTTCTTGTCTTCGGCTGACAAGATCTGTTTATGTTTGGCTATTTCTCCGAATCAGCACTAGCAGATATTAGTTAGGAATTAGGAATTTGATAAGAATTAATAGTGGAAAGCTCTTTTCCTCTCTCTCTCCCCTATACTGATAGATAGAACAGTGTATATCTGCCCTGCGGAGTTCGATATCCACAGAGGTAAAGGTATCATTTTCCTTTCTCTCTCCGTTCTGTTATTTCCCTTCAGAAGGCTCGGCAGCCAGTGCCACTGAAGTCGTTTAACACCGTCCTTGAGAAGGGCCCGCAGTGAGAAAACTCCTGGCATGTTTAAGGAAAAGGTAGAATGCAGTGTGTGTCAGACAGAGCTGGGACGTGCACAGGGAGGGGGGGGGTGTTCCCCAGAGGGGTTATTTTCCCCTCTAATAGCTGTTACGAGCCCTACATTATATCCAAGGAGCTACGTTCCTTTGGGGTCTACGCACGCACGCGTGCACACACACACACACACACACACACACACACCGTTCCTGCGAGGACAGACGTAAGAAACTCACACACGCACGCATACTCACACGCCAGCACACACTCGCAGAGAGAAAGAGACACACGCACGCGCGCGCGCACACATTCACTCCCAGCCGTTTTGCTCGCTCCGTGTCAATATCCTGCCATTTGAAGTCACGTACTGCAGGGGCTTCTGGGAGTCGCCGAGGAGCCAGGCTGACGGGTAATGGGCCACATTCATTAATAAGGTTGCCGCGCTCCTGTCCCTCCCCGGCAACGCCACGGATGTCTTCACCGGGGAGTGGAGGGGAGGGGGGGGTGGAGGAGGAGGAGGGAAGGGGTGTCCCATGGGGAGTCTCCTCCCAGACTCACTTAAAGGAGCTTTATTTCAGCGAGAGGAGAGAGAGAGAGAGGGAAGGGGGTGGTGGGGGGGGCAAGCAGAGGCGCTCTCTTTTAAAGAGGGAGCAGGGCCCAGGCGAGCCGGGCTAACCCTTACAGGGGTCGTACCCCCCCCCCCCCCCCCGTCAAACAGCTTATTACCCCACCTGTCGGAAAGTAATCGCCCCAGCTGAAAGGGAAGCTGTCGAGGTGTTTAAATGCTTTATATGGAGGCACCTGGAAGGGTGAGGAGGGAGTGTGTGTGTGTGTGTGTGGGGGGGGGGGGTCGGGGGGGCTAACAGACGACTCTAGGCACTGCCTGCGGGCTGCTATACCAATAAGACTGAAGGTGACTGCATTGGGAAACTCACCTTTATGTCACACTGCGGTTGCCACAACCTTTTTCTTTCAGGATTAGTGGCCTTTTTCACACGGCTTATTAGACGGTAGCTTTCGCGTGTGTGTGTGTGTGTGTGTGTGTGTAGGGGGGGCATGAGTGTGCCTGCGCGTGCGTATGTGCGAATGTGTGTTTGTTTTTATGCCTGTGTGTGTGGTTCGTGTGTGTGTGTCTGTGCATGCGTGCTGATGAGTGTGTGACAGGTGCGTCTAGTCCATGCCAGTTCAGAGAGTCCAAGGCCACGTTTTTAACAGAGCGCAGCAAGTGGGGCATGTAGTTTGCATTAAAGGGATTAGCAGTCACTTCAAAAGATGACCTGGATTCTGCCCACCGGGGACACCAGTTACACACCCCCTGTACACACTCCCTTTAAACAACCTGGCACAGCTGCCCCCACTACAGCCACTCTCACCGATCTGTCTGTCAGAGGTGTGTGTGTGTGTGTGTGTGTGTGTGTGTGTGTGTGTGTGTGCGCGCAAGAGCAAGAAAGACTGTACATATTAGAGAACGCCTGAGATCATTTGTATGCTTGTGTCATAAAGTGGCAGCTTAATTTGCATTGTGCATTTTCATAACATACAGAAGTTGACAGTCTGTATTTCTGACTCGGCATGCATGAATGTAATATATCCCAATATACAGTAATCAGACGCGTATGGTGCTGTAGAAGCTAAAACCTCGACAGTGCCAGTTGCCTTTCCAGAGCGTGCGATACAAATCAACCTGGGATAAACACGACTCCGGGGCTGCTAATATATTCCGTCTTCTGTATTACATCGTAAGTGAGCCGTTTCCATGGCCACGGTCATTGATCTGGGTGGCGTTATTCCGGAGGATTGAGATGTTGGTCAGGGCTCTCTCGTCTCGGTGTCAGGGAAGGGACTTGGCCAGACGCAGTCCCTGAGAGGAGCCAGTAGTATCGATCCGCGCTGAGATTTGACTGCTGTCCAGGTTAATTGGATTAGGGTGATGTAAACCCCCCCCCCCCCACACACACACACACATGAATCCAGAGCAGGGCGTTTTATGTCAACAATTATAATACATTATCTATTACAAAAAGGAGAACATTATCTAATTACACTGACGATGAAAACCGCTGCTCTGCTGTACAGATGATGACACTGAACGGGAGGAATGTGTCGGCGTGTCGGTATTGGTGCCGGTCCAGTTGTTTCACTCTCTTCCCCCGTCTGTGTCCCGTTGTCCCAACAGAACCACACACTGACGCAGCACAGCAGCTAACCTGGAAGCCGGCGTCGTCGTCGCCGCGGGCGGAGGGACCAGGAAGACGAGGAGGAGGAGGAGGAGGAGGATCACGCGGAGGGGTGAAGAAGAGCCGTCCGATCGTCGTCCCGCACTCGACCTCAGATGTACCGTGAGGAACCGTGCCACAGACGAAGAAAAGAAAAGTACTGGTGTGACGAGACAGAGGGGGAAAGACTGAAAGAAACCTCTGGTCTTTTCCGCGTTATTTCAAGAAACAGGCCAACTTGTTTGTATATAGAATTCTTCATGTGTTGCTTAATTCCAGCTATATTGCAATCTTATACAGTATTTGCCAGTGTACAGCTACAACCATTTTGCCCCCCTCCCCAAAAAAAAAAGAGAGGAAAAAAAAAACAATGCCACTGTCAATCAATCCAGATGGAACTCATCCATGTGTGTGGTGGAGAATCAGGGTGCCAGCGTGGCCGAGGGCCCGGGGCCATAAGGAGTAGGAAATGCTGTCAGGACCCTTTTCACCGGCGCACACCGACTGCGTGTGAGACTTTGCGGGCCGCTCGTTGTGTGGGGCGAGGCGCTCCATCACCAGCACACCGGAGCCTGACATCATGACTCGTGTGTTCATCTCGACAACATGGCTGCCAGGAGACCCAGCTGAGGATGGCGTTGTGTTTAATCTCTGCCCATGCACCGAGTTCAAATGAGAGATGGAGAGAGAGAGAGAGAGAGAGAGAGAGAGGGGGAAAAAAAAGAGAAACAGGACTCTGATATATGCAAAAGCAGTGACACAGATTTGGAAAGGCCAGTTCCTCTGGTTGGCGTGGGTACAGAGACGGGAAGGCCCCCATGTGGTTTGCGGGGCACGGGGGAATCTCCAGCCCACTAACTCAACCTGTACATTTCTGTTATTAATGTTTACTGCTCGTTCAAGCCTGGAGATTACTGGAAATGTCTCTCTGTTTTGTTATCTCTTTGTATTTTTTTTTTTTGCAACAGGGAGTAAACCCATTTTTCTTTGGGATGTTAGTAGGAGACTGTCCCTGTAGCTGGCCCCTCCCGAGGATGTGGTTTTGAAACTGTGTCCTAGGCTCTCCCAGAGAACTCCCAAACACTCGCCTCTTGTTTCTGCGGTATCCCATTGCTCTTCTGCTCAAGCTGGAAGCCATTGTGGCGTTATACATGACTATACATCATTTCTGTTATGTAAATGTTTTGCATTCATTGAACCTGAGATGCACTTTTGTATGAAACTTTAATGTTTTGACCTTTTGATTGAGAATCATTCGTACTCAGTTTACAGGAAACCACCATCTCCTGCGGAAAAAGGACAGTAATCTCTGTTATTAAATTGTATTGTACAAATATGGAGTTCTGTATTTGGCAGACCTCGTTTTTTGTGTTGCACATGTGATGGAAATATTAAAACTGTATGAAGAGACGGCTCCGAAGTCCCCTCATTTGTGTGTGTGTGCGTGTGTGTGTGGATCAATCAGTATGTTACCAGTCAGACAAGACCTTCAACACTAAACACAATCCTCCTCAAAAGCTTACTTTGCATATTTTCATCAAATCAAACTGTGTCCTTGTTTTTTCCCTCATTCCCATGTGGCTCTAGCTAACGAACATCTCGGCATCTGAAGGGAGGTCTGTGTTATTAATGACTCCATTACCCATCACCCTGTGCGGTCCCATTCTACACACCCTCACACCAGGCCTATTAGGGATTCGCCAGCACTCCAGGGGACCAATAGGAAGGATTCTCTGCCTTTGTGGGACAAACCCGATGCAGTAACATCTGTCTGTCTTTACAAATGACACATCGTAGCAATAACATGAAAAATTCACGCAGCATAACAATATATCTTCCGGCTTACAGCTTGTTTTGCTTAAAAAAATATTTGTAAAAAAGCTTAGCACTGTAGCCAAAATCTCATATGCTATTCCAGGAATGGTGGATCATGGTGCTGGAAATGTAGATTGAATTATTGGGACTGGAAAATATTGTAATGCAACCCTTATCATACAATGGCTTCGGATAAAATACTTAGTAGTTGCATATCATGTTATGTACTGATGTGGTTTTAATGAGCATCCGACTCCGACTGATCTGACTCAATTTGAATGGAACCCCCTCATTCAGATCAGAAGTGGTATGGTCCAACTCTCCAGCATTAACTGTCACACTGTATGCAAGCAGGGCATCCATTAAACAACTTTGCTACCATCTCCCTGTGCCAGACACTTTTAATAAGCTTCAAGGGCATTTGAACCAGTCCAAAATTGTGCTTTGCCAAAGATGGACTGGCCCACAATATCCATTACGTTAAATTGGGTGGCGGCCTCCAGCTCATATTTATGATTTAATTAAATTCACTTGTGAGGCGTATCAGAACCACTGCGGCCTTCCAACCGCCGCCAGCTCAAGCAGTGGAAAACACACAAGCACTCACACAAACATTTAGACCCACACACACACACACGCATACAAAGTGTTGTGTCCCTGTCTCTGGCCCAAGAGTGAGACTTTGAGGGTGGTTTGGCAGGGGCGTTCTCAGGGGTTCTTTTAAACGGTATCGTCATT
Source organism: Borostomias antarcticus (assembly GCF_949987555.1). Taxonomy (NCBI): domain Eukaryota; kingdom Metazoa; phylum Chordata; class Actinopteri; order Stomiiformes; family Stomiidae; genus Borostomias; species Borostomias antarcticus. Next base: position 7,520,933 of record NC_140245.1, read on the forward strand.
GCGGAGTGCCTCCCCCCTTCCCAAGTTGTCTCCCTCAGATAGCCTTTGCTGGGCGGATCCTCCTATGGTGTCACCCTGACACTACCTCGCTTACGATGTGTGGAGCTCCATGCCAGAAAGACACTAGGCCCTCTTCAATCACACAAGCCAGCCAAGGTGTCCATGAGAGATGGAAAGCACCGTGGTTCGCTCTGCAGTTCTGACCGCATTATGTACTGTACATCATAGCTCCTTTCGGTCCTGTTTACGGCCAAAAACGCTGGACGAGCTACCATTCCCTGTATCTACAGTCCCTCATCCCAGCATGAAAACCCCCTTTAATTAAGTCTCTCTCCTGACCTAGTCGCCAACAAAAAGCTTGTCTAATAGGCGTTGCAAAGAAATTTCAAAGGTACTCACATGAGGGTTTCGGGAACATGGGCGGTGGGTTTTGAGAAAAAAAACATTTTAAAATATTTTTCTGAAAAACTAAACCAAAAACGGACAGTCTTCTTCTGCGTTTGCCATGAGTGGCCGATAGCGAGCGCTGTGATTGGCCACCAATGGCACACAAACGCAGAAGAAGAACGGCCATATTTTCGGTTACCACTTTGGCAAAAGTTGAGGAGTTTTTCAGATTTCCATTTTTTTTTTCCTTGTGCAACCGTGAGTAGGCTACCTTTGGTAGTCTCGGCGACACCAGACAAGCTTTTTGTTGCAGACTAGGCCGAGAGATTTCATCATGGGTTTTTTCCGGGACTGTATACGGAGAGCGGCGACGTTGTCGTAGGACACGACCGAAAAGGGGCCAAGTAGCCTACATCATGTTTGATGGCCCAGTAACCAGCGAGCGGTCAGCAGGAGAAGCATCGTTGACCGGCACATCTCGTAACCTTGTGGAGTGCCTGGCGCACCGTTCTGAGATCACACACCTGTACACAGACGCACGGTCTTCCTCCCTGTCCTTTTGCGCTCTCCTGTCCTTGCAGTTTGACCTCCTCTTTTAGGTGCAGAAAGAATTTGGGTTTTTTTCCCGTGAAGAACTCAACATTGTTAGCGCGAGCATTCCTACCAGGGAACGGGACCTCGGAGACCTCTTATGGCATTCAATATGTGCACCCGAGCGTGAGATCCAGATCCATTTGGCCGGACGATCCGCTGGGACTGTCTGGGGTAACCCAATCTCTCACACCGGCGCTCCCTACGCCCAGAGAGCCATCTCTTTTCTCCACGACTGTGTCAGCAAAATGGACGCCTCAACCCCTCCGTCTTCCAGAGTCGGGTGGATGAAATCGGGGCCTTCAATGGTTTCTTTTGGTTTTTCTCCCTTTTCTCATTCCCTCTGGTGATGTTTTTGTTGGGGGGGGGGGCATTGATCGTGACACCGAAATTGATACAGTAGACCTTCCAAAGGTTGATACAGTTGCTGAAGAATCGCTTTAATCAAAGTTGTTTGTGGATTTTCACAAACAGGACAGAACGATGACAACCATTGCTGAGAGGTGAAGAAATCTACTGTTGGCACTTGGCAGGCTACCGTACCGTACAAGTATAGCGCTTAGATTCAAGGGCTACGGAGGTGCGGATAGCAAGGATACATCTCAGGTGATAATTGGAGGAAAAAAGTCTGGAGCTGTGAACATCGCCTTCAGGTCTTGGAGAAGTTTCAGGAAAAGCTTGGCAACAGCCAAACGCCCGCCCCCGTGAAACACCACAATAGCTACTCCCATAGCGCAAAGACACTACAGCAGTACTTCACAGTTATACAGCACCATGAACACACTGGTACATGAAGGTATGCAGCTACTGTAGCATTTGTTCTCAGTCGCCTAGGGCCTACTGTATTATCATAGGGCCTGCTGTATTATCATAGAGGTAGCCTAGCATTACCCCAGTGAAGAGGAACACCATACACAATCACTACTATGATTTCACAATATTAGTACTTTCATTGACATATCTGCACCAAATCCACCCCCCAACTCCATCAGCGGTAAACAAGCGCTCCTTTCTCTCTCTCTTCCAGTTGTGGTTGCGTCTGTCTTGGGTGAAGTTGTTGTTTTGCCCGACTCTTAAGCGCACGCCCCCCACCCCCCCCACACACACACACACACTCAGAGGCCAGGCGAGGGCAAGCGCTCTTCTCTCCTCCACTCTCCTCCTCCCGCGGCCCTCGTGGCTAATGATGCCCCCTGCCTCCTGAACCGGGAGAGCTGAAGGTGATTCCTCCCCTCCGGTCGTCTCCCGCTGCTTCGCGCGCAAAGCGGGGAGGCCTACCCAATTTTTGGTATCTTAAAAAAAATGAATTAAACACAGAGCCATATGAAATATAGACTATGTGAGGTCAGACCACAACCCACCCCCTTCTGGAAGTCTCCGGGCCCCTGCCAGCATGATGGGAGCAGGACACAAAGACGTCTGACAGAGAGAGAGGGGTGAGCAGAGGGAAGGAGAGGAGAGGGAGATGATGTGTGTATCAATAATGCAACTGACATACAGCTCCCTCTCTAACTGGAAAATAAACAACGTCAGTATAGACTGGAGCAGGTCAAGCTCCGGGCTATAGATGTTTCTTGCATTAGACTTACAGCGGGGGTAAATAACTTGGTGCTGTGTTTTATCAAATACATTTTATGCTATGGTAAAATATTGTAGCTGACATAACACGCAGTATAGCAATGTGCTGTTGCTAAAGGAATGCTTAATGCAGAGCCTGAACTGTCGATTCTTACGCCTAACCCATATACAGTAGAAGACAGCTTGGCACTACTGAAATCTTCAGCAATACAGTTATGGTTAAGACTCAAACCAACTTATTGACCGTTTGAAACATGTGCTTCCTGTGAGGGCACTGGCCTATAGTTAACTGCAGAGTAGGCTACACATGGTTGATGTTAGGGGAGGGGGGAGCCAGACTACAGTGTGTGTTCTCTGTGTTCTCTGTTTGATTTTCTTTCTGTCTCTGTTTGTCTTTATTGGAGCCGGGATGCGCGGTAATCACATTGCCTCATAATGCCAGTATGTCATTTGTTTTCTTCCTCGTGCTCATTGGTGAACTAGGAAATGCTCCTTAATGGAGTCTCCTGGGAGATGAGATTCCCCCGCGCGTCTCTCTTCTGGTATCTCCTTTTCTTTTTTTTCTTTTTTACCACGTATTTACACCGTTCGCTTCTCTTCCCTTCTCACTCTTCTCCTGTCTAGCACACCCTCATCATCCCTTCTTGCCTCTCTCCCTCCCTCCCATCTTGTATTGTAAACAGCTCACAAAAGCATGACAAGGTCTCTGCTTGCACCCCCCCCCCTCTCTGTTCTAGCTATTTGTTATCGTCTACCCGCTATCGTGTTTGTCTCTATCACACGTTCTTTATTCGCATTTTCCCCCCTCCGTGTCAGAAACGGAAAAGTTAATTAAATATGGAATGAGACGGAGCAGCATCTCTTTAAACCATCATGTCATTAAAATGGCATCCCTGGGAGATCAGCTTAAAAGGAGTCGGAGAACAATGTCTTCCCAGTCAGATATTTATGGGCCTGGTTATGTAAACATGCTCCCTTTATTCTCTATGTATATTTCATGTAATTATCACTTTTTGTAGCGCCTGTCCCCCGAGACTCGTAGAAGCGAGGAGTTACTGGAGGAATGTCATTAGAAGAGACTATTGTTACAGCATTGCTATGATACACCACTGACTGAAGCGATACCAGTCCGATAGGGGAAATATGTTTTATCTAGGGATTTAAATCCATCGTATGAAAATCATCAAAATATCTGACTCAGACACCCAGTCAGTCAGTCCGTCCGTCTGTCCAGGGCTCATGCTGAACACTCGGCTCAGATCTGTCCCTACTGGGGTGAGGAGCCCCCTCCCTCATCTCTCCGCTCTCTCGTCTACAACAGATGTCGGTATCGTGTACCTGTACAAGATTCACTGATCGAATGAAAATGCGATACCTCGACTCGACTCTCCCGTCTGTTATGGGGGGGGGGTGGAGATCCGGAGCGAGATCGGGTTCCCGCAACAACAAAGGCCAAGGACTCGTAGTGCTGGGAGGCCTGGGTGCCAGCTGACGGAAGCTGCTAATTAAGAGGGCTGCAGAGCCGGCGGGGGAGCCTTATGAAACAGGGGCACCTGGGTTTCACCGGAGGAGGCTGGCGGGGCCTCTCCGTCACAGCTCCACTGAGGAGAGGAAGGGTAGACGTCGACGGTGGGCTGCCCCGCCTCGCCTCGCCACACGGGCGCTCGCTCACTCGCTTACGCACGATGCCGAACACGGCTGATGCTCGCCTAATCCCCCCTCCCCCTTCAGGGTCCACTATGGCTATGCGCAGAGATGCTGTTGCATGATATGATGAGATTGTGTATGCCCAGGCGCGTTAATCCCACATCCCGTACGCATGGACACAGACACAATTATGCACAGAAACACACACACCTGAGTGGAAAATTATCAGTGCTGTTCAGCGGATTCCATTGTGCTGAGGGGTCATAGTAATTTTACTATGTCTTGACGGTAGGGACTGCCCTTGAGACCTATGGTGACAGCCACGCTTTCGTCTCCCCCTCTCCTGTCCTCATCAGAGGCGGAGACAGCTCTCCGACGCCAGTGACCCTGCCGTAATGCCTTCCAATCTGACCCCTCGAACGCAGTAAACCTAAATGAACCATGGTTTCCAAAGTCGTCTGCAATAACCACCGCAGAATTGCTTTTAATCAACGTCTGAAATGAGGGTGACTTGAAGCGTCGCCCCATGCTGATTAAATGTAATTGTTTAATTGCCAAGTGCTGGGAACCCATCCTATGAGGATTCCAATGGAATTATTTAATCTCCAGTCAGGAAATACAGCACCGGAAATACAGGAGGAAGGAAATGGTTTTTAAAAAATGCAACCAGGAACAATGGTCTGTTTTAACAGTAGGCTATACCTCCATGAATTAATATTGGTTCGCCTTTAGTTGGATGAAAAGTAATAGGGACCAATGTGCTGGAACTTCCTGCTATAGGTTATGTGAAAGTAGAGTTAAATGCAGTTGCTGTTCCACCAACTAGGCTACCGTATCCCTGCTTTTTGATATTTTTGGACTAAACGTGTTGTCAGTTATACAACTTGAAAAAGCAGAAGTTTTCAACATTAAGTCATTGTATCCATGTGCTGTAGGGAAACTTCAGAGAGTTTAACTGTTGGGAGAGGTTCTCATGAGGGCCTTATAAAGGCTCAGTTCTCTCTCTGAACACTGCCTTCCCCCTCCACTAATGGGCCCTATAAACTTAGGGGCCACAGGTGCACTCCATTTAGGGTCGCAGCTTTCAGACACATTGCTTGGGGTCACAGACATGCAAACCCCCCCATAAACACTACACATACACAGTCACACACACAGACTCATACATGTGTGCACTCACGCATGCACATGTGGGCACACACACCTAATACTACACAGCATGACAGTGTACAACACACACATACACAATTTCCCATGAGATTAACTTAGATGCCTTAATTTGGCCCATACATTCTCACACAGGGCTATCATAATACATCTAGAAGTCTACCTGGTCTGACTAGATAAAAATACGTGTACAGTATACTGGGTCTGCTGGCATACATTCCGAGAATATTCAATCAACCAATCAGCAGCAGTACCCCCCACACACACCCTCTCTCTCTCTCTCTCTCTCTCCCCCAGTAGCACTGCTCCTGGTGCTGACGTCCCTCAATGGACTCCAGCTTGTGAATTCTGAAACCAACTGATTGAGCCCAGAGGTTTAGTCAGTGTTGCTGAATGCTGCAGTTCTGCTAACCCCAGGGGGAAATACTCCAGCTTCCCTCTGGTCACACAAGTGAGTGTTTGTCCCCAGCACAGCACAACGCAAGCAGACAGGAGGGGAGGGCCAGGGGAGTTGAGGCCTGCTCCCAGCCTGCAGCTGTGCCCTTATTCCCAGCACCTGACCAGAGGCCCAGATGTGCGCAACACGGCCAGTGGCAACAATTTGAGCAATGCAAGTCCCCTCTGGGAGCCCGGGAGGCACCTGCAAACAACCGCCCCCCTCCCATCCTATCCTATGACCGTGTAATTATACGCCTAATAACTCATCACCCGGAGAGAACCCCAGCTAATCTATCACGTCTAACCTAACTCATCTATCACAACCGAGCACTGATTTTTGCCCCTCAGTAATTCCTCTGCACATCATAACATGAGAGGTCTCCACTCGGGCCGAGAAGTGCTTGCCACAGCAGTGACCCAATTCCGGTGATTTACTTTTTTTTGGGAGGGGGGGAGTGGGGTGGTTAGGGCTAAAAAGGTAAACAAAAATCGACAGAGTGCCACCATTTTGTAGACTGAAAAAGACACTTCACTGAGGTTGGGTAAAATTATCCGAGCAAGGCTGTATTTAGTTTCTCCTTCATGTTTTTCAGAGCAGAGCACCCGTAGGTGACAGTATTGTACATCAATACAATCGGCGCAGGAAACTGCTTGGGAATTCATCTAACTGGTGTAATATACACAGGAATACAGTGCTAGGCCTACCCAATGTTTACCATGAACAATCTTATTATGCTATCCTGGCAATTGATATAATAATACAACTAGTGCTCTGCACAGCCTGCAGGATGACATTAAAATATTAAAGCTTACTTCTAGACCCCAAGTCTTATGAAACTAACCCCTATCTTGATCAATCTGGGTTGGGGGTGACATGCTAAATGGATCTAAAAACATTAGGCTACAACTTCATCCATCATCAAGATACACATTGGTAATACCAATACAGTTAGGAAGATAAATGTTGACATCTAGTGGCGGATAACGTGCCCCAACACATGAACCCCAATTGTGTAAAAGAAAGCATGGAGTTATCACCTCTTCATACCACATTCATAGCTATAGAATCGGTTTAAGCAATAAAATCCTGTTCATCGCAATGAAATCCTGTTCATCGTTCAATCGATGAAAATGTGTTTTTCGTTTTTTTTAATCATGTGGCCGTGTCATGTCATGTTGAGGAGTGTTGTGGAGGGTGAACCCAATTAAACTCAGTTTACCCGCTTCTTTAAAATGAGGCTGAGAGTTTACTCCCATTTTCTGACCAACTGTAGGCCTATTTATCAATGAGGGAAAACAAGGCAGCTACCTCTGTATTTACAAAATGACGTTGACCAATATTTGAAGAGCACATCAATGCTAGCAATGTTTGTGAACCAGATTCAGTGTCATTCATTATTTCACCAGAGTAGTATCATTCTTCTGACAGCAGAGGGAGACAGTCACCTGCCTGTAACAAGCAGAAATGTCCACCAGTGATGCGAGCCTTGCCTACCCCCCCCCTGAATATGACATGTGGCCTTCTACTGAAAGTCTATGAACCTGCAGTTAGAGTTCCAGGCCAAGAATAGCCTACTGTGTGATGTCGCAGTCATTTGATTTATACACTGACGTGACATCAGTAGAATAAATATCCCATTTTGATGTAGCCTGATTGGATTCAATCCCATAGTGCAAAACATTTTCTTTTGCGCTCTATAAACATATTGATCTTACCCTTTTGGTAAGAAGCGTGAATTCTTGATTTAGAGCCTGAATACACCATCGATGAAAATAACATTTCTTCCATGATGGATTGCCTTATAGGCCAACATGGTAAATTGCACTACGAACATGATGAATACCATAACGCAGTCTTCAATTGTAAGCATGGAACGCTGAAAATATGAACACCGTAGCCTACATTTTCATTCAGAAGTGTTACAAAGGCACACAGCACAAGCAACACTGGTCGCTATAACCTTATCGTTCCGTCCTCTGTACGTGGGAAAGATCTGTCCGGCAGCCGGTCTTTCCAATCAGTGCATTGTTGAACATGTCCAACCGACTTTCCGCCAGCCTCCTCGGGGGTTCACTGGGCAGACAACGGTGTGTTGGCAGCGGGCTGAGTGGACCATCGCCCGGGACACAGGATCCTGCCGAAGGCCCTATGGAACCTGCTGTGGCACAGCGGGTACAGGAAGGGGTTGGTGGCCGAGTTGAGCCACAGGAGCCAGAAGGTGACCTCGTACCAGAGGTGTTGGACACAGCGCCCCCTGCAGACAGCGCGGATGATCATCATCAGGGTGTAGGGCGCCCAGCAGACGGCGAACACACACACGGTGACGGCCAGGGATTTGGCGATCTTCTTGTCCCTGACCAGGCGGCTGCGCTGGGCTCCCTTGGCGGTGGAAAAGGTGTCTAGTTTCCCGCCGGGGAGGGAACGACTATCCTAGTGGATGTTAGGTATAGGCATGGATGTAGGGAGCCAAAGCGGAAAACTACGCCCTCTACTGGTTGGGTTTGCACCGCACCCGCCCTGTCTTTTGCATGGGAGAAAATGTTGAAATAATTCAAAATCGATATCAACACAAAACTTAACATACCATTTTGGATAGATAACGCAATAAACTACTAACTATAGCAACTTCCATCTCAATAAGTTGCGGTTTCTCAAAGGTAGGCCTAGTCTACTTTTTGTTTATTTTACGTTTTTGTTTTAGCGAATTACACATCCGGTAGCCTACTCTGCCGCGTTTTCAGTAGCCTACTTCACTGGAGTGTCGCTGACCAGAGCACTAGGCCTATATGTTAGTATGCTTCGTAAACATGGGTCAATGGTTCTTGAATTAGGGCACAAAAAACACCACTTTTTTAAGTTTCCAAATAGTCTAAATGTTGATAGCACTAGGCTATTACAATGGGTAGTCGCAACCTCGCAATCTGATTGGTTAAGAGCTGTTGTATAATCACGATATACCACGGGCAAAGCCTCTTTACAGTTCTAGGCCTATGTGAAATATTAGTAGCCTATTCGCCTTATTCACCTGGCAGCCATATTGGTCAGTCTGGGGTGCGGATGCGGAAGTGCCCGTTGACTTCAATGTTAAAAGTTCACTGTAAAAACACCACTTCAAGAACCGAAATAGTCAAAATAACAGGCTGAATACACTATCGGGGTTACAAACTCATCATTACCAGACTCATTGTTTTTCACTGCCGTTGTTTTCGCGTTTGGAAATACATCGGAGTGAATGCAGCTGACGGCTAACTGGCTCATTCACCTCCATGTAGCCTATTTCCAAACGCGAAAACCACGGCAGTGAAAAACAATCAGAGTCTGGTAATGATGAGTTTGTAACCCCGATAGTGTATTCAGCCTGTTATCTCTATGAAATCTGAACCCCTTAAAATACCAATTGCTCCGCTCAGCTCGTTCAACGTAACGTTAGTTGACCTGTCTACAGGACCGAGAGGGGCTACCTTCACCTAGGCTGTGAGGTAAAATCATGGGTAAAATGCGCTAGTGATGAATTCTAGTGCAGCCTACACAAAATAAATGAGTTTATATATACCATAAGCAGTCTGCGGGGAGATCCATAAAATGGTAAAGTCTTCACTACTTTTATTAATACAACATCTGATTCCACGCACGGCAACACCTGATTAACTTGACTCCGCCAGATGGTTCGCGAGATCAAGATGGTCTCGTGAAGCTAACGCTCAATTCACACCATCAGCGGAATTCCGCTGCCGCCTTTTGAAAAAGCGGCGGGATTCCATTCGTCTATGGTGAGCAGCGAATTCGCTATGACGGGGGCGGAGCCAGCAAAAAGCGGTGCGAAAAAGTTGAGAAAAGTTCAACTTTTGCGGCAAAATAAAAAGCGGCAACCAATCAGAAAGCAGAAGCTCGCTCTTGTTTCAAAGAACACGTTCCCTCCTGAAACAAACTCTGATGATGGACGACCGTTTAATTTTGGCGGTGTCCTCAAACCCTGTCCTGCATTAAGAACTAGCTTGCGTAGAATACTGATTCTGTCAGTGGCAGCTGAGCTGAGGTGAATAAGGCGAATTGCTTAATTATTACTGTAAAAACGTTAGTTCCGATAGTAACCTTCTGTTGGTTACATTCGTTTCTCCTCAAGAAAAATGGAAACATTAATTGTCAATTTTGAGTTCTGTACGTCCTGTACCCTACCACTCTGGTTTATCATCACCACTTTTGCAACTCACGGTTGCACAGCAAAGGTAGGCTACACTTCGTTCATGTCTAGGTTGGCCAGGAGTAGCCTAGTTTTGGTTGCAAGGGCTCATTGTTGGTCGTTTGAAACTCCATAACAACGTGATAGTTTTAGGAACTAGCTTTCTTGGCAGAGTTCACTAAAATCGATTTTTAATATAAAAAAAATAGTGAAATGAGATAAAATAAACATTGAAATAGCAGGTATCCCATAAATGTTTCCCGATGATGGTCATGATGATGATGGGGATCAGGGGGACACAAGCTGATGGCTGAGGCTGATGGCCGTGGGGAAGAAGCTGCCTCTGGCGTGCAGACGTGGTCCTTGTGGACCACAGCCTCCTGCCTGAGGGGAGTGGCACAAAGAGATATTGGCCGGGGTGGGAGGGGGCAGTCGCAATCTTCCTAGCCCGCTTCAGGGTTTTGGAGTTGTGCATGACCAGGAGGGAGGACATGTTGCAGCTGATCACCTTCTCTGAGGATCGGGTGACACGCTGCAGTCTGGCCCTGTCCTTGGCTGTAGCGGCGGAGTAGCAGATGGTGATGGAGGAGGTGAGGATGGACTCGATGATGGAGCTGTAGAAGAGTACCATAATTTTCCTTGATACACCGAATTTCTTCAGCTGCCTCAGGAAGTACATGCTCTGCTGTGCCTTCTTCGTATTTATCATCGTTCACTTAAAAGAGCGTTCGCGACCGACACATCAATTGTTTACTCGCGGAGCTCCGTACCGGACCAAGATGGCGGCCGCATTTTTCGTCCGGCAGCAATCAAATCAACGTCAATGCGGCGTCTAGTGTAGGCCTATATGTCTATGGGAGTACAGTACTAGCCTCCCTTGCGGTAAATTTTCAGCGTTTTGACCAATCACAAATTAGCAAGAAAAAAAGGCATTACATTGATTTAAGAGAAAAGAACCCGCCCTAAGGGAGGCTAGCCTCCCTTCCATAGATATCTATGGATCCTCCAGCTTGTTATAGATGTCACAATGTTGGAGCTTTAGAATTTCAATAATGGGTTTTTATCCATAGGGAAAACCTGCTTTATGAACAAAACTGAGATAATATTAATTATGAATAAATACATTCATATATTTATATTTGAATCCCTCTCTTCTCTCCAAAAACTGAGGAGGACTGTCCTCCCCTGCTTCTATGGACGAGCCTCCACTGACACTGTGGTGTCATTCAATGTGATGGGGGCGCCGTTTCTTCCTGAAGTCTTCAATCATCTCCACTGTCTTGAGAGCGTTGAGCTCCAGGTTGTTTTGGCTGCACTAGGACAGCAGCTGGTCAATCTCCCAGAGATGAGTCCGATGAGGGTGGTGTCGTCCGCATGTGACAGGAGCTGGTATAATGTGCCACATTGTCAAGCGAGGTCACTTTTCTTTCTTCTTTTTTTTACAGATTATGAAAGTGCAGATTGTAGACTTTCAAATGATGTGTCATACATTGAAATCTGAAAGTAGTTGAAGAAGTTATGTTTATTTGAATGTTAGTCCACCCAAAATCCACAAGCTGAGAAAATCCCCCTCAAAGATCTTGATCTTTTCACACCTCAGAGGCAGGCAGTGTGGGTGGGAACAATTTAAATTACATTACATTACAGTGATTTAGCAGATGCTTTTATCCAACAACAATAATTGCATTGCAAACTAGAAATGGTGCTCAGACCTCTGCCCCTGAATGCATTTGGTGGCTCTGTGTACGCCTCCCCCGAGTTTAATGAAAATCGGTACGGTAGTAATCCTGGTCCAAAAAATGAATGGTGATGAATGTCCGGCCGTGTTTGGGTGGCTCGTGGATAATTTATTAAAGGCAGCGTTCATTATTCCTTAATGACAACAAGCCTGTCATGATACATTGTCAACTGACATAACACCTATTATTAATGATTCAACTGTTGGGAGTCGTAGGAACGGGAGGCAAACTACTTTTCTCTTTGATGACACAAACGTCATGTATTTTTCGGCATTTGACAGAGCAACACACATCACTGTCTGGATGTGACTTGGATTAACAGTCCAAGTAGAATTCCACTTCATCACTTCATCTCATTAGCCATGAACTACTCTTTGGTGGGACAAAGGGCCAGGTTTCTCTAATTTACATTGCTTACAATTGCTTCTTGTTTTAGGATCTAGTTCAAGATCTGTGTGATCACAGAGAGAACCCTCCATGGCACCTGCATTAGTGACCTACTCCACTCCATGTTGCCTGCAGGCCACTGAGGTCTTCCGATCAGGGCCTATTGGTTGTCCCCTGCACTAGGCTCAAAACAAAAGGTGACCGAGCCTTTGAATCTGTGACGCCAAATATGTGGAACGCCCTTCCACAGGATTTAAGAGCTGCAGCCTCTGTGGACATTTTTAAAACGCAGCTAAAAACTTCTATTTAGACAGGCATTTGTCTAGCCGCGTGTGTCTGTATTTCTATGTTTATGTCCTCTCTGTACATTTATTGTACTTTTATCTAATGTTGTCTGTGTTTTTATATCTGTGAAGCACTTTGTGACTTTGGGTTTATGAGAGGTGCTAGGCGTATACCTTATTTACTTACTTACTTCTGCCATTGGCCCTCACTCAAGGACCACCCACACACTGGACAGCACTCCTCCATTAATCTAATATAAGATTGTGTTGTGTATTGGGCTGTGTTAAGTTATATAAGATTAGCAATTACAAGACAATATAAAATACACAATAGAAAGTACAATACCACAAGAAACTGGTGGAATGTTTATATTACAGAAAACAATTCAACACACATCATCACTTTTGGATTCTGCATGTTTTAAAATCTGCACCTGTTAAGAATCCAAGTCTTGTGGGTTGATCGAGCCATATAATCTGTACTATATTAAACAAAGGATCCACAAAACTAGGATTCAATTAAGATTGGTCTTTGTAAAATGGTGACATGTTCTTACATAGAGAAAGAATGTGTAGCTTACCTTTTATGTGAATATCAATTGTGAATTGAATGCATAGCATAAACTCAGGGTGACTACTTCCTCTATGAGCATGTAAGATGGAGCAGCATTTATACAAAATACAAAAACGCTTGTTCAATTCTGTGTTTAAGCAGTTTTTCTCACCAACAGCTTCAGGGTGAGTGTGGCAGACCTAACAGGCGTGCATGGGATTCGATGCGAGCTGGAGAAGGACCTGCTTCCCATAGTGATGCATTGAAATATTATATTTCGGAAGCAAAAAGGTTGTACCAGGGTATGGTTAAGAAACACCTTTGAAAAATACTTTCCACCACTTGGATCGCTTAAGACTTTTTATGTTATAGAGGACACTTTTAGGAGACAGTAATAAACATCTGTCCGATTTTCTTTTGAAATGTGAGGTTCACCCCTTTTTTCTCACATAACGCCTGGACTAATAGATCCGTTAGCTCACTGGTTGCACTTTGCAACCCTGCCGCAACCACCTCACAGCGACTAGCTTCTTGATTGGATAGTGAAACTATATTCTTTATTGGATAGTCAAATGATATGTTAATCTGAGCATCCCCATTGGCTATCCATAAGATCAGGTCAAAAGTACTTGTACTTGCAGGTTTGATTTGTACTCGTAGATTTGATGCGTCTCTGTACACTTAGATATGTAACTGCAACCAACTTTGAAATTATTTGTGCAAATCTTTTTCATTTGTTCACAAAACATCATGCACAGCTACAGATCTCCTTACGGATTCAAAAATGTTATCTACACATTCACACATTTGAATATATGAAGAATGTTCAGTGAATTTATTCTCAAATGAAAATCCAAAGACTACTTACAGTATAAACACGCAAAAGACATAACAACAACCCCAACCACATGCCGAGGCCAGGTAGGTAGGTATAAATGCATGACTTTATTTATATAGCACTTTTCCAAACATAAGAGGTATGTATGTAAGTAGGTAGGTAGGTAGATTAGATAGAGTAGGGAGTTGTTATGTGGAAGCCACTGGAGTCGAGGCCTTGAGATTACACCTCTCCACACATCCCAGTCCAGCACACCAGAGCACAGTTCATCAGCACTGCAGCCAGTATCACTCTTCAGCATGTCCGCGTATGTTATCATCCAGCACCACGTGTGTCTTTACCAGGCCTGGGTTCCTAGAGGACAAGGTTTGAAACGACGAGGTCAGGATGGCGTTTGCTATGGTCGACTATCCTCAGTCAATGCTGATATCTTTGTGGTCCAGAGAAGACGGGCAGACAGGTTCAGTAGCATGCTGACCACCAGTCACAGCATAACGCGACTATGCTGCTGACTTGTAAAACCCACTCAGAAACTGCTAGTGGGACATTATGATTACAACCTTCTACAGGGCCTTAACGGTACTAGAAACTACAATGGACACGCAGGCAGTAGCCGCGGCGGAGACGGTTTCGACCATCTCTGCCGTACTAGCTGCCGATGGTTGTGTGGGCATGGCTGGCCCAGGAGGAGCATACACCCTTCCGCAGTCGGCTGGTGTGTCGGCTGGTGTGTCGTCTGCTAACTTAATCACCCGGGTGGAACATCATCGGTCGGTAGGTTGTCGTCCTCTCTGGAAAATGCCAGAATCCAGGGTGGGAATTCTCTGAATAGATCCCCTGCAGCTCTACCCGTCTTCCTGTTCCAACATAGCCTGTATGGGGATAGCAAAAACAAAACAAAATACTCTTGATTTGCCATCGTGCAGCATCTAGATTTATTTTTGGTTGCAGACACTGAAAGTATGTTTGTTTAGCAACAAGTGAATGCTGCCGTGTTTCAACAGTCACCCTGTATAAGGTTGTGGTCTTATGATGCCACCTAGAGGCCTTTAAATGGTAACACGCCTTACACGACTTGACAGAGAAAGTGAGGGAGAAAACAGAAAAAAAGAAAGAGGAGAGAATTATTCCTTCTCTCTCTTGAGAGAGAGAATGAGTGAGTGAGAGAGAGAGACAGTGAGAGAGTGAGTTAGAGCAGCACTGACCTGCACACAACCACGGAAGCCATACTGTACTTTCCCATCAGCCCCCGCTATGCCTCCAACATTGTCTTCATCTTGTAGCCCTTCAGCTTGGTGTCCACCTCCAGGCTGGCCTAACCTTGAGGTAGATAATAAACACACACACATAATTTACACAAAGGTTTACCAAAGCGCCTCTGTTTATGCGCACGAACACACTGAATTGAACTACAACGTGGTAATGTCAAATTCAACTACAATACCCAAGGTGCTGTGCAGCCACTGAGTAGCCAAGTGTCTCACCGGATACAGGCCATGGTCCACGGTAAGTATGGCCTTGTGGCGTGGCGCGGATTTCCCCCAGTGCCGCCTTGAGCTCTAGCTGCAGCTTAGTCTTGCACAGCCTACATTTGAGACATTTTTGGCTATGGTTAAGCGTTATTTGAATCTTATCTGGCTGACCATTTCAATCCTGCATTTACATTTCCTCAGCCAGAAGACCAGAAGCCTATCACCGCTCAGGACAACTCAATGTGCAAAAATCAGCCCCAGACCCAAAGCTCCCCCTATCCCAACTCAGTAGGGGCCCTGGCCTCTCCTCAGTACACACCCCGATTGCCCAACTGCCCTCCACGCTGGACACAAACTGGCTCAGAGTTTAACAGGTTAAAACACAAATGAGTGCATGTTTTAGATGGGGCTTGACTGCACCTTCTTGACAGGCTGGATCTCGTACGATGATGCTGATGATGATGCTGATGTCGGCGCGGAGTAGCTGTCTGTCTCGAAGGTGAGCTGCTGAAGGTCGGCGTGGCTTAAGCTGTGGGGGTTGTTTCCTAGGTGCAGGAGGAACATCTGGGCCCGCGCTGGCTCCTCTGGGAGGGGGATGCACGCAGATACACAACTCAAACCTGGCAACGCGGAGAAGAGTACGACAGTTTGTGGACTTACGGCTTCATCACATATATCTACAGGCTTTACTACCACTTAATACCCTAACATTACCCTAATACACCCCAGCCTAACCCGAGCCTCACCCCTAAATGACCTCTGACCTTCTGCGGATGGCTGCATTCAGGACCCAGGGAATGTTGGTGGCTGCCGGAACCAGGATTCCATCATTGTCGTTGCACACACCTGCCAATCAGACAAGAGCAAAGAAGGATGACATCACAAGGCTGGTTTGAAGTCATCTGACAGGATTTACAGAGCATGAGCTAAATAGCTTGATTTTTTTGGGCCTTCCAAACCAGGAGGGGGCAGTAGCTCCTCTCACGCACCCTGCATATGGACCAGGAACTCAGTCTTGATCCTGGGGGCTGCCTCGCTCTCATTCTCATTCCTGGAATCACACAGAGTTCACTTCATCTATGAAGATGATAGAGGGTTTGTGCTGCTGGGCAAGGTCAAACAGGCTCTTCACTAGTCTGGAAGATAGAGGGAGAGAGGGAGGGGTTAGAGAGAGAAAGGTGTAACAAACAAAGAAAGACAAAAAGACTAAAGGCTGTAGCTTCCCCAGATGAAAGCAGCATAGGAAACAACAGTAGTGTGTAATCCCACTGAAACAGCACATAACTAAGAGAAAAGTCTCTCTCACTTCTCACTCTCAATCGCTTTCTGTGAGTGAGGGATGGAGAGGCAGAGAGAAGGAAGGGTGACTGATACAACTACGGGTCACATAGTAAATATTGCATTCAATCCCTGTTACCCACACAGTCCAGACAAATCTGGTCATCATTGTTCTAGATTAGTCTGCAGTAGCCAGATAATTTATTAGCCAGCATCATGTTTTGCTAAAAACATTTAGACTTACTTGATATGTTAGTCTCAGTCGCTCAGTCTTTCTAGTGCTAGTTACTACGCTACAGTAGCCCCTTTAACCAAATAATTTTGTCAAAGAACCGTAGGTTGTTAGCCAGCTTGTCAGCCTATTACAGCTAAAATACATGCTCATTTATTGAGCCACGCCCACAAATTCATGTTAACCAACTAGCTACCCTGCACCAATCATGTACAATTTAATTTCTACATAGTAACGTTAATCTGGTGGTGTGGTGGATTTGTTTACTTAATGTATCTATCGCTAGCTAACGTTAGCAATAGCTATAGCCTACTAACGTTAGCTAAATATGACTGCGTGAGCCAGTTAGCTAATGCCAGACGTTAGATAGCTGGCATATTTGTGTAAATTCTAGCTACCGATACAAATAATACACTTTACAAAAACTGCAAGAATAAAATGCTAAAGCTTAATGTAATAATTTCCGAGACCGTTAAGGGAACGCTGACCGGAAAGGGTATTCTTTCTTCTTCTCTCTATCTGCTTACACGCTTTTCACTTTTACGCTCTCTGTGAATTCTGAAACCAACTGATTGAGCCCAGAGGTTTAGTCAGTGTTGCTGAATGCTGCAGTTCTGCTAACCCCAGGGGGAAATACTCCAGCTTCCCTCTGGTCACACAAGTGAGTGTATGTCCACAGCACAACACAGCTGTGCCCTTGTTCCCAGCAGAGGCCCAGATGTGCGCAACACGGCCAGTGGCAACAATTTGAGCAATGCAAGCCCCCTCTGGGAGCCCGGGAGGCACCTGCAAACAACCGCCCCCCCTCCCATCCTATCCTATGACCGTGTAATTATACGCCTAATAACTCATCACCCGGAGAGAACCCCAGCTAATCTATCATGACTAACCTAACTCGTCTATCACAGCCGAGCCCCTCGTAATTCCTCCGCACATCATAACAAGAGAGGTCTCCACCCGGGCTGACCCAATTCCAGTGGTTAGGGCTAAAAAGATAAACAAAAATCGATGGCGTGCCACCATTTTGTAGACTGAAAAGGACACTTCATTGAGGTTGGGTAAAATTATCTTAGCAAGACTGTAGTTTCTCCTTCATGTTTTTCAGAGCAGAACACCCGTAGGTGACAGTATTGTACATTGGTGCAGGAAACTGCTTGGGAATTCATCTAACTGGTGAATATACACAGGAATACAGTGCTCGGCCTACCCAATGTTTACCATGAACAATCTTATTATGCTCTCCTGGCAATTGAGATCATAATACAACTAGTGCTCTGCACAGCCTGCAAGATGACATTAAAAACTTGAGGTTGACCTCTAAGACCCTAAGTCTTATGAAACTAACCCATATCTTTTCAATCTGGGTTGGGAGTGACATGCTAAACTGATCTAAAAACATTTCAATTTTCAATGTATTTATTTAAAAGGGACAGCGTACAGTTAAAACATATACATTACGCATAGGTTACTATGACAACATATAATGCACTGTACCAGATTCTAGCTTCAAGCTAATTTGCATCTGCAGTCCCCTTGGCAGGTCAGGGTACATAAAACACAACAAGTGATACAGAATAAAAACAACATGAGAACACAGAAAATACAGCACAACACAGATGTATGCTTGTCAAAGAGAGGCCAGTCGCTCTCATTGAGTGCACGACTGACCAGCTTTTAAGATGCTTTTCAATGTAGATTTAAAAGTGCTCACAGAGCTACACCCTCTCACTTCTTCAGACAGGGCATTCCACTGATTTGTAGCTTTCACAGAGAAGGCTGATTGCCCAAATACAGTTTGACGGAATGGTATACTGCAGTCTTTTGTAGAGGCTATTCTAGGCTACAGCTTCATCCATCACCTCAAGATACACCCTGGTAATACCAATACAGTTAGGAAGATAAATGTTGACATCTAGTAAACAGTTTACCCACTTCTTTAAAATGAGGCTGAGAGTTTACTCCCATTTTCTGACCAACTGTATTAATCAATGAGGGGAAACAAGTCGGCTACCTCTGTATTTACCACAACACGATGTTGACCAATATTTGAAGAGCACATCAATGCTAGCAATGTATATGAACCAGATTCAGTGTCATTCATTATTTCACCAGAGTAGTATCATTCTTTCTGACAGCAGAGGGAGACAGTCACCTGCCTGTAACAAGCAGAAATGTCCACCTGCGGTTGCATACTCCTCCTGAATATGACATGTGGCCTACTATTGAAAGTCTATGAACCTGCAGTTAGTGTTCGAGGCCAAGAAATACACTGAAGTTGATATCCTTATCCCATTTTGATGTACAGTAGCCTGATTGGATTCAATCTCAGAGTGCAAAACATTTTATTTTACCTCTATAAATATATTGATATTACCCTTTTGGTAAGAAAAGCATGAATTATTGATTTAGAGCCTAAATACACCGTCTATGAAAATTACATTTCTTACAGTACACAATGAATAGTCTTATAGGCCAACAGGGTAAATACTGTAGCACTACGAACACAATGAATATGTACAGTAGCCTACAATGCACAGGCTTCAATTGTGGGCCTTGACCACAGAAAATATTAACACCATACATTTTCATTCAGAAGTGTTCCAAAGGCACACAGCACAAGCAACACTGGTCGCTATAACCTTATCGTTCCGTCCTCTGTACATTGGAAAGATCTGTCCGGCAGCCGGTCTTTCCAATCAGTGCATTGTTGAACATGTCCGACCGACTTTCCGCCAGCCTCCTCGGGGGTTCACTGGGCAGACGACGGTGTGTTGGCGGCGGGCTGAGTGGACCATCGCCCGGGACACAGGATCCTGCCAAAGGCCCTACGGAACCTGCTGTGGCACAGCGGGTACAGGAAGGGGTTGATGGCCGAGTTGAGCCACAGGAGCCAGAAGGTGACCTCATACCAGTGGTGTTGGACACAGCGCCCCCTGCAGACAGCGCGGATGATCATCATCAGGGTGTAGGGTGCCCAGCAGATGGCGAACACACACACGATGACGGCCAGGGATTTGGAGATCTTCTTGTCCCTTGCCAGGAGGCTGCGCTGAAGAGCTGAAGAGGTGTCTAGTTTCCCCGCTGGGGAGGGTGGGGCGATCTGGGAGTCGAAGGACACCCTGTCGGTCGACGGCTTCTTTGTGACCACCTCCGACTTCCTGGAGAAGAGGGAGGCCAGGCGGACGCGCTCCCCCAGTGAAGGGTCCTGTTCGTGGGGCTGGTGGCCGTGGAAAAACCTCCGTTGGCAGATGCTGAGGTAGATGCTGATGTTGAAGAAGGCCACGGAGATGAAGGGAGAGAAGAACTCCAGCATGGAGGCGCTGAGCAGGAAGTACCAGGTGTAGTAGAACTCGGCAAAGCACTCGTCAGCAGGCACGCGGCTGGTGCCCATCGCCAGCTCCCAGAAGATGATGGCGGGGCCGTAGTGAATAAAGGCTAGCACCCAGACGGCCAGCATCTTCATGATGGCTTGGCGAGTCATGCCCTGCCTGGCACGGTAGGTCACCTGGAGAGGGCATTTGAGGAGTGTGATTAGTGTGATATTCTGTTCACTGTTCACTGATACTTCTGGTTGCAAACCTGATCTCAAGACACTGCATTGCATCTGTACAGTCTAGTCTAGACAGAGACCGTCCTCCTTGCAGTGACGGAGTTACTCCATGCTGCGAGAGCAAACTCTCTCTCTTCTGTCCTGATACTCCTAGACCTGTCGGCAGCATTTGATACAGTAGACCACCAGATCCTCGTCACTGGCTCTGCACGCTCCCTGTTTGCATCCTACCTGACGGGCCACTCCTACCAGGTGACATGGAGAAGGTCGATGTCGGAACCGTGTAGTCTGACTACGGGGGTTCCACAAGGGTCTGTCCTGGGTCCTCTCCTTTTTCCCCTCTACACTACATCTCTGGGCTCTGTCATTCGCTCACATGGCTTCTCCCATCACTGCTATGCCGATGACACCCAACTGGTCCTGTCATTTCCCCCTTCTGATACACAAGTGGAGACACGCATCGTTCTGGTAAGAAGAAGTACCTTGGATTTTCCTACGTTAAATGCAATTATTGTTAGTCGCTTTGGATAAAAGTGTCTGCTAAATGACTGTAAGATAATGTAAAAATGTAATGTCTATGCACACCAATTTCTCATAACCTTCACGGTAACACATACATACAATATTGTGGAGAATCACTCAAGATTATATGAAATATTGTAGGGATGTGAGTAAATATACTATACTAACTTGATGTCTGTCAGAAACTGTACTAGAAGTATGTTTACGTGTAACTAAAATAGGCATGTAATGAAACGTGAAATTCACCTCCCACATTCTAAAGTGTATGGGAAATGAGGCAGAAGTGAACACAATTCATGTGGAAGATATTGTTTCTATATTTTCTCTGTTCTACTATGCATATTGTATTCCTGTAGATATTGCTTAAGTCTTTGTCTTGGTTCTTGAAATAGAACAGTATCAAGTGTGGCATACAGTTGGTAATTACAATAGAAACCATTTTCATACAACTTTGTAATCACGGACTCAAGGTTAATATAAGTAAATGGCAAGAAATACACACCTATATTCAATAACACTTTTACAAACTGGTATTAGGAATACTTCAGGAGTTTGTGGCACATTGTCCTTTGTGAATAAATTCATATTTTATTTTTGTGTCTGGTCATTTACTTGACCCATCCCTCATGGAATTATTCAGATACATTAACTAATAACAAACCAAACATTCTGGCATGTTAATCGACCATCATCTGCAGTATGAGAGTACATGCACATCCATATATTCAAAGATGATCATGTAGAAAAAGAGAAAAGAAAAGCACACAGGTTTCCATGCTCCCACAGTAATTTGTCGGATGTACAGTACCTGACAAAGACCTTTTAGGCTGAAATGTACCAATAAATCACTGTGGGAGCATGGAAAACAGTGTGTGAATAATCCACCAGCATCTACCAGCACAATACATAGATCTAATCTAGACATTAATATAATCTATACATAAACATAAATAAACATAATCCTCCTACAAATAATGCTTCTGATATCCCACAATAGAAATAAATGAATATATAAACCTACAAACACAGCCCCTAAGCACAAGACACAATACCCATATCTAAACAGGACACAATCTGCATCCATTAAACAAAGTATATTTAATCAAATTCATAATAGTTTGCAGTCCATATAGAATAGAGTATGATAAAGTATATATACTCTATGTTACTTTTTTCCTCCTCTCCCATGCTTAAAATAAATATTCAGAGATTGCAAACACATTATCAAAAAGGCATTCCATTAAAGCTCCATTCTCAATACCTATATCAAATCTACATCAGGAACATTAACTTTTTTAAACAAATATTTGTCATAAATCATGATGTAAAGGACAGTATAGGGTGAAATTAATTTAGTTCTCCAGATCGTTCTGTGTCAGCTCTCTTGGGTAGAGGGGATTATCCTGGAAAAGTTCCTTAGGTGAGAGGAATACTCCCCCTAGTATAGTATATAATGGAACAATCTGCTCTTACACAGATTCCCCCATTGTCATCTCAGCTAAATTACCTCCAACTGCACAAACTCCCCCAATCATCTCACACTCACAGTACAAGTGGACCCGCCCTGTGATTTGGATCCACTCCAAAATTGAATGGGTTCTAAATTGGACGATTCTACACCCTTCCATTGAGTTTTGTGAAAATCTATCCAGTAGTTTTTGCGTAATCCTGGTAACAGACAAACACACAAATGCACACGCTTCGCCAAAACGCATTGGGGTTTTGAGTCTATGACCATGCCATGTTAATAAAGGCATTTTAATTATTAAGTACCTAGGAATACCTACTACCTAGAAGTCTTGTCTTGTTTTGTACCTGGTTCTCTATATGAATATTTCCCCAACCTAAAGACACCAAGAGAGAGTTCCTTAGGCCTGGTCAGAAAGATATCTGGTACAGGTACTGTACACTTTGTTAAATTCCAGGCCTTAATTTAGGGCAATTAATAACTTTCAATTGCATCTTGGTGCCTCTCCTTTCCATACTTCAAACACCATGCTATTTGTGAGCACTCTTTGGGAATACCAAACAAGCTAATTTCAACCATGGCTAACCAGCGTGTGTACATGCATGTCAATGTGAACTTCCATCTTTTCTATCCCACAGATGTGGGATAGAAATCAAACCACCCCCTCTCTGACCTTTCATTGTTGGGAGAGAAATAGTTCCAGGTAAAACACTACAGTACCACAGCAGCCGGCCATGTCTCTCTGCCTTGATTGATAGCTGAGTACTGGAGGGACCGCAGCAGACGCAGAGAGGGATCTCTATGATCAAAGTCAACATTGTCTTGATTAAAGTGGAGCAGTGTCATTTGTATTCATTTCTCTGATGTTAAGTGTTTGTGAGACAAACCAGAACACTCTCTCTTTGTGTCCACCGCTGAGCCCCACCTCATGAGAGGGCTCTAAGAGGAGGACGCACGCGAGGCAGGGTTAGCGCAGTCTTCATCAGTCACCCGGGGACCAGGAGTTTAAAACTTTTTATCTCAATCAGATCCGATCTGATTTTAAACTCCCATATTTTCTTATACAGAATCAGACAACTCAGACACATTCTGTCAAAGTATTTCAAAGTAATTGAGGATAGAATCACCTTGATCCAGATAACTGTTTCATGATTCAAAGTGTAACCTTTTTTTTGTTTGGCATGTATTTTGAAATTATTTCTATACTTTTGGGTAATCCACTTGAAATCCACCCTTCTACTTGGATGTGTTTTTGGGGATCAAATTGATCCCAATTCTTTATGCATTTTGAAGATTTGATCAAGATTAAAGATATGATTCAATTACCTGATCTGATTGGATTCCCAATCCTGTTTTTTGGATTTGAAATATCAATTTGCAGGATTTAATCGGGTCCGATAGGAAAAATCTGACCAGATCCCTTTTGAAGTCCTGGGCCCTGGGTTGTAACGCGTTCTGACACAATCATAACAGGTTAGCGGCGAAAACAGGAAGCCGTGGATACTTCATCCACACTCCTGAAAGCCTGTAATTAGGAATGAGCCTGTGTTGTGCGGGTGATGAGACGAAAGGGGCCATGCACATTAAGGGTTGTAGCTGGAGACACAGGAGTCCTAAAATGAGACTTTTCTGCCTATGTTATGAGGAAGGGCTGTAGCCTAATTAGGGTTGGCACTGGGTCTGGGACGGGTCAAGGATGATTAGCCTGTGCAAATGGGCACACTGGGGACGGCTGAGTGGTGCTGCCCCCCACTGATGACCCGGGTGATCTGAACCGCCAAAAAAAGTCTCTGCGGCAGACGGCCACTGTTGACCGCTCTGCTAAGGGCAGAGAATCCTGACAGTTTCACCTTT
This sequence comes from Borostomias antarcticus, assembly GCF_949987555.1. Classification (NCBI taxonomy): domain Eukaryota; kingdom Metazoa; phylum Chordata; class Actinopteri; order Stomiiformes; family Stomiidae; genus Borostomias; species Borostomias antarcticus. The sequence continues at coordinate 7,545,099 of NC_140245.1, forward strand.
AAAATTCAGCACTCAAATCTGACCTTTTACTATGGGCCCCTAAGGAACTCGCACTGAAACTAATAAAGAGATATTGAGAGAGATGAGAGCCCTCACCTTCAATACTCTTCAATACTTCAGATGCTATCAATAGCATTTCCAGGAACAAAAACGGCCACAATGACGTGTGTTCTTCCCCCAGAGCAAAGTGTTCTTCCCCCAGAGCAAAGACAGACAGACAAAGGCCATTCAAATTGAGGCTGGATGGATCCAACTCACCGCTCTGGTGACGGAGAGGAATCGGTCATAGCTGATGAGGACTATGTTGAAGGCGGAGGCTGAACACAGCAGGTAGTCCATGACCAGCCACAGTTTGCACAGACCCCTGCCAAGCATCCAGCGGCCTGTCAGGATGTAAGGGATGTACAAGGGGATGCAGAAAGCACCTGGGAGACCATTTTAGGGAAGAGGGTTAGGAAATCAATGTGTTTACCTGAAGAATATATGCTAGGGCAGCTGCCCTCTTTGCTCATATACAAAGTTGTCATTGTCTGCCAAAACTGTCTGTATTTACATAAGTATCTACAGGTAGCCTACCGTTGCCTGAGGGAAACTCATTCCTGGATATAATAAAATTTTATACAATATTAAGATAATATAAGCCTATATAATTGGAATATCATAATCTGTGTGTAATGAGGTTATCACGGGAGTTTCGTAGACTAGTTCAACTGAGTAAATAACAAATTATAAGGTAGGTCTATTGCTGTAAAAGATTGCCTAAACAATACATACCGACTAGGAAATCTGAAATAGCCAGATTGAGAAAGTAGTAATTGCTCTGCCTTCTCAGACTTTTGTCCACCTTGAAGGAGAAAATGACCAACGCGTTTCCCATAACTATCAGCATCACTAAAATCACCATCATCAGCACCAGGATCACCATGGCAGGGGCAGAGAACGCACTGTCGCTCCTGATTTTGGTAGACTCGTCAATTAAATTCCAGCTTCTGTTAGAATCAAACTCATATCCATCCATTATGTAGCTACAAAGGATTCGTTCTCTAGACAAATTGTTAACAAATCGTTTGAACAAAAATCGATTCAATTTGTTCAGTCAAAGCGCGCGGTTGTCTTGTTGAAATGCAACAGGTGCGATGCGGATCCCAACCAAAATACAACTTGGTCTCCTTCTGACGGACAGCTCACAAAAAGGCGTGTTTAAATAATTAATTCACCCGAGACTTGGGCTACACTTCTGTTGACAGATTTGTTTGCAGCCTTCCAACCGTCATTTTAATGATGTCAAGTGGCAAGCTTCTGAAGCGCGAGCAAGGCAGGGCAGCACCACGCGCTCGTTATTTTTATGATGCTTCCTCTAGAAGCTGATAGCTGCCTTTATTCAACACTAAAACAAGTCAGTTTGGATGATAGATAGATAACGTACAGCAGAAAGAAAATTTAAAGGCACAATCATGAACTAATTTACAGTAGTAGGCTAGCCTATAACCCACAAAATACAAAAATGATACAAAATCTAAATATAGCCTACAAGAGTGCAATACAGTAAACAGCAGTAGGGCCTACACAAGTGCATAGGCCTATCTGTATTGTGCAAACATACAAATATGCCTAAGATGTGCTACAGTGTCATGCAAGTAGCCAATGTCTATCCTGATAGTCAAATTAAGAAGTGTCCATAGTCCAAAGAGTCTTAGCAGTACCCTCCAAGCTGGCTCAGGCCTAGTGTCCAGCTGGGATGCTTTGAAAAGCCTGATGACCAGCAGAGCACATGTTTTGAAGAAATTTATATCATATCTTTGTTATTAATATTGTGAGCCCAGGCTGCAATATGAATGACTGAGTATCTCAAAAACAAGTGTTGGATAAGTGTTGGCACAATCAGCTCCAAAACTCAAAGATGTTCGTTTGGAGGGAGGCGGGGTCAGACGTGCTCTTTTTAAAATAGCATATATCTGATTTGGAGAACTACAGTATGATTTATTGTCATCCTTTGTAGCAAGATAGATACACAGACAGACAGACAGACAGACAGACAGACAGACAGACAGATAGATAGATAGATAGATAGATAGATAGATAGATAGATAGATAGATAGATAGAATTATTGTGTTACAGAAGAAAAAAAAACTTTTTCAGGACACAGAGAAAATGTTTATCTTTAATTATCTTCTGGGTAATGCAAATGAGACAGCCTCTGAGCCAAAGGGAACAAGCCACCAAAGGCTTTTTGAACTGGCAATATTGAGGCTTGCACTGTACCTGTAGATTTTTATAGAATGCAATATCTTTTCGTCTGACTTCAAACAATGCTGAGCATGAGGGAGCATGCTACTACAGCTAGAATATCTAAGTAGGGTGATATCGTTCATCAATTATTCATTGGTTATTCAAAATGGGTGTCATTGAGTTGGGATATTCATTTGGGGATTCATTTGAATATTGAGAGCACTCTAACCACAGAACATGTACATGTGAGTGAATTATCCTGTGAATTAACCTGTGAATGTTTTAAATTGATATGCATCACATAATCAGAGCCCCAGGGACACAATGAACCATGACAACCCAGAAAAATGAATGATCCTCTTGTCCTAAAACACAAATAAATTGATCCAAATCAATGTACAGTATTGTCAGCCATTTAAAATGCAGACTGATCTCTTTTGCGCACACATTGGCATTGGCACTTGCAGATACATTGGATCTTATTTTGACGTCAAAGATCACACATCGCTATTAGCATAGCATTTAAAGTAGTTTAAATGAATGGCAATTTAAGGGCTGAATTTTTCCTGCTTTTTGTTCATTTTGTCTATTTTTATGTGAAGCACTGTGTGCATGTAAATTCTCTGTTGTAAAGTACTTTGAGCTGTATTTATTTGCAAGAAAGGTGCTATACAAATACATTTATTATTATTATTATTATTGCATATTGGTGGTTCTAGCACCCAATAATTTCACTCCCTTGTACACTTGTGCAGGTTATTGGGTTGATACCACAGACCCTCAGCATGTCAGCAGGTGTGTACGGGGCGTTGACACTTCCCCGATCATGCAGATACACTGGGGCTCAGGGCCGTAGTCAGCCTTGTGGAGGGGGGGGTTCTTTTTTTCTGAAATAGTGGACCTTATCGCAGTTTTCCCAAATAGCCCGCCGCTTCTCTCCTTGTTGTCGATGAGTTGTTGACGGGGGGAGGGGGGGGGTGCTAACAGATTCTTTGATTGTCGGGGGAGTTGTTGAGGGGAGTGCTGACAAATATTTAGATTGTTGGCCGAGTTGTTGACGGGGGGGGTGGGGGGGGGGCTGACAGATATCGGGACCTTTGGTCTTAAAATCAGGCCCTTTGGTCTTAAAATCGGGAGCTTTGTTCTTAAATTCTGGACCTTTAGTCGTGAGGGGGGGGGGGGGGGGGTCGTTCTTTCCCCCACCTGTCTACAGGCCTGGAGCTTATTTAGATGTCAAAGGTCACACATCAGTGCTACAACATTTTAAGCAGTTTAATTGAATGCCATTTTAAGGGCTGTATGCCATTATTGCCTGCTGGTTAATAGCCTACTCATTGCAGTGAACTGTACCCTCATTGGCTGAATGATAATACACAGGGACTGGAGAGATTACAACCAATATGGACATGAGAAAGAACTATCATTTTGCATTTTGATATGAAAAATAAGAAAAAATGTGGATATGAAAAAATACAAAATAATTTGAAACAATGTGAAATTACTTTAATTCAATCAATCAATATAAACTTTACATTGTATGATTTACTGCCCTCAATGACTTTACACTATGTTAATTTGAATATAACTCATAGGGAGCAAGTCTAAAAAACGTTTCCCATGGGAAGAATTACAAAGTTTCTCAATAATCATAATACAACAGAATATTACTATAATACATATATATAACAACTGTATTAGCAGATGAACTCATCATTAACATAATGTGGAAGTGCTCTACACTCCTAGAAGTCTGAATGTTCCACCCATTATCTGTCTCCCAGTGCTTCAGTACAAGAGCCCCGATTCCAGCTCTCCCTCCAAAGGGGTTTTATTCTTCAGCACACAGGGTTTAAACCTTCACTGGGATTCTAATGAATAATCTTAGAATTGGATTGAGTGGATTTGTCTAGCCTCTAACCACATACATGTGGCCAAATTGCATCCATCCTGTGACCTGATAGATTGGATAAAAATCTGAGACAACACAAGTTAACTGTGGCTCTACTCTGGTGTGGTGGCTGTCTAGTAGCTGTTACAGTGTAGCTACACAGAATCACCCTGCCCCTAGTAGCTGTTACAATGTAATTACACAGAATCACCCTGCTCCTAGTTGCTCTTACAGCACTGAGAATGGGATCATCGTCATCATCATCATCATCATCATCATCATCATCGTCATTGTCATCTTCATCATCGTCATCATCATCATCATCGTCGTCATCATCGTCATCATCATCATCGTCATCATCATCATCATGCCAAAGCTGATTTTCTTGCTCTCCCTCCCTTTATCTTACCCTTCCATTTCCACTCTCTCTATTAATTTATCTCCCTCTCTTTTGTCACATCTCTCTCTCTCTCTTTCTCTCTCTCTCTCTCTCGCTCTCTCTCTCTCTCTCTCTCTCTATCTCTCTGTGTCTCTCCTCCCTCCCCAAAAAGTTCCCTGGAGAGATCAGATCCCAGGTTCCTTTTGAAGCAGTGGTCTCTCTCTCCCTCATATCTTGTTGTTGGCTGAGGATTACATTCTGGAGTGGAGCAAGCAAGTCCAGCATTGCACTAAAGTACTGTGACAGCTTACAATAATTACCAGCCTAATTAGCAGGAAGTAGCTCAGAGCTCCATTTCCCTGAACTGATCTGATGAATACAGTTTGATTATGATAATTTATGCCGTGCTGGAGTCTCTTTTCAAATAGAAACAAGTTCATCATTATGGCACATCTCGGATACGTCTCACAGATTCATCAATTACGCTTCAATTGTATGTGAAGAATTAGATTTTGTAATAATGAACAGCGCTTGAATTTGTGTCATTACATCAAAGATCTGAGAAACGAACCCCATTACTATTAGTGACAGATTAAACAATGTTAAAACAAGCCAAGACACTCCATCTCTCTTGTTGCCATTCTAATCACATGTCCCTCTATAGCCAGTGGGTCTCTCCTCAAAGCACATGGTGCTGCAGTATGCACATGCTGGAGCCTATAGATGGTATCTCTGTCTCTATACCTGAGTGGCCTTGGGCCAGCTTTCAGAGCTGCCCAGTGCCCACACCACAGGGGGTCCTGGGGGTCCTGGGCAGCCATTCAAAGTCTCAGTGAGGCAAGCATGGGGGCTGCCGGATTATGTTGAGAAAATACGAAAGAGGAAATCTGTATTGTCTCTTGCAGCAATCATGCAGTTAGTTTACCTGTCCAGCAGATGGAGATGGACCTATACAAATCAATTATTCTTTATTTTGGTGATCCAACCCTTTTTATTTATTTATTTATTTATTTATTTATTTATGTATTTATTTATTTATTGTTGCTATAACAAAATCAGCTAGATTAGCAGCTAATGATTTGATCCTGGATAACAACGTAAGTTAGGTTATTTCCAAATTCATTATCATCCTGATAATTCCGATAATAAGATAATAATCCAGATAATTTGTATATTGAGCCTGTAGGAGCAGCAACACCCAATTCTACAGTATCTACTGAAGAGCTAGTCCATCCAAATATCTCGACATAAGTAGCCTACATATCATTCCTTTGGACTGTATTTTCAAAGTGCACCGTCTAGTATGATACTTAAATAAAAAATCTATAACTAAATATTATGCGTATGAGTAGGTTTGAGAAATCATACATATCCATTTTAATCTTACAACTACTTTATCTGTGACCGCTGTCATTCTGATTACTCCAGTGAAATGATCCCTTCAATTAATTTGTTCATTGACCATCTGTGACCATTTATGTGGCCTTTTATGCAACGTGGCACGTGCGTCTACTGCGCAAGTCAGCTGGCCTATCAAATTTCACTTACGCCGCATCTGGGGAGTGTTTACTACGAAACTAACTTTAAAACATTTCTTTCACTACTCACTGCTTCAAATGTAAGTTTATATCTCGCCTTTAGGAGCATACTGTCGAGTTATTTCGTAACAAGTAGTGTTGTTACCTCCCAAACTATTGGGGTAGGCTATTCTTGTGAAATTATTCAGCTATCTAGGCTGGTGAATCTTGGATTTCTTGGCTCGGGTTCATTGAGTTTCTGCAGTATCAGGAGAGTGTTGATGTAACGGCACACAAATCTTTATGCACTGATTGTTGAGAAAGAGGATAAATCATGTCCAGAACTATAACCCCCTTCTTTTGGTTACCAACTACTGTTTGGTTTAGTTTAAATTGAGCTTCTATGTATTTTTCATATTAGACTACTCATATTTATTTGCGCCGACTAGCAGGAAATGCCCCGGAACCGAGAATAGTTTTGATAAACTATCCCTCAATTACTTAAAATGTTTCCCCCGATAAAATCCCTATTGAGTATTGGTATAACAGTATACCAGTGCTCCAGGCTAACATTTTATACTGTTGTTCAGTTATTTTAGTAGCACTTTAGTGGCAGTAGGACATTATTATATTATATATACTATATAAAAAGACCAACGAAAATCTCTCGTGACCTAAGTCATTATTTTTTAGTGGCATTAGCAATAACGACCTAAGTCATTATTTTTTAGTGGCACTGCAGATTTACATGCCACTGAATTGGTGGCAATCTGGAGTCCTGATTACCATGGACAGGTCCACAATGTGTCTGCTCCATCACACGTGAAGATGTGACAATATGAGTGAAGGATTAAAAATGCGCAGTATGGTTTTAGACAAAACATTACTGGAAAAAAAGTCAACTCAGTCAATGCATATCAACAATATCATCCCTGTCTGACATTGGCCACGTTTTTCTTTGTCAAATCATTGATTGAAATCATTTGTCAAAACATTGCTTTTAGATTACACAATGGATAAAAAGTAATGAAAAAATGTTTTCTCCTGTTTCTCAAGAAACAGTGACTTTATTGTTCCAGAGCCAGTGTCTGAGTTTTTTGTTTTTGTTGTTAAAACAACTAATTTGTTGTTGTTTTATGGCAATGTGTAGCATCCTGGAATCTGAGGATATGGACCCTGAGGGCCTTGAGGAGCAGTTACTCTGCTGTGCAAAGGAGGGCAGAAGCTCCCAGGTCCAGCATCTTCTCCAGCTGAGGGCTCAGCAGCAGCACAGCCTGGACATCAACTGCAGAGGTAACCTCTGTACTGTAATAATGTTTCCTGTCCACGAGGCTACGCAATACATTTCTGTAATCAGTAGTAAACCACTGTTTATTAACTTCCCTAGTCTACCTGGCTATACTTTTACTGTTCTTCCTTCTTCCTGCACTGCAGTAAAGAGCAAAGCAGGTGCTGGCTGGACAGCTCTACATCTAGCATGCTATTTTGGAGACAAGGATGTTGTGGAGGAATTGCTCAAGGTGAGAGCAGATTCAGAATTGACAACTGGAATTCTACATCCATTGTACTGTACAATGCCCTGTACTTTATATGTTGCATTTGGTGTTGCCTTAATGTTGGCCTTCATTGCATTGTTGTGCGTGTGTGTGTGTGTGTGTGTGTGTGTGTGTGTGTGTGTGTGTTTGTGTGTGTGTTGGCTTGTAGGCTGGCGCTGATGTGAACTTGCAGAATAACATGGGTGATACACCTCTACACAAAGCTGCCTTCACGGGGAGAAAGGTGACTATTAACGGACACACGGACAAACACACTTTGGAATCCCTCACCTAATTCCCACGTCTCCCTTCCCAGGAGATAGTTCTGCTGCTGCTGCGGTATGACGCCTGCGCAAGCATCATCAACGGAACGGCCGAGATCCCTAAAGACGTCACGGAGGATGATGAAATCATAACCATGCTGGAGGGTAGGTAACGTTAGCGGATGTCGATGAATACGAACGATCGATCGTCATCCTTCAGGATGCCTGCCCAGGTTGACCCCCCCCCCCCTCCCCCAAATGGTTTCACTTCCTCAGCTGCAGAGAGAAGAGAGACGAGGAGAGTGGAGGAGACGCTCCTCGAAGCAGCCAGGGAGGGAGACGTCTCCACTCTGTGTCAGCTGGTCAGCATCTGGGCCTCCTCAACCAGCAGACTAGAAGCAGCCTACGCTGTAGTGTGAACTTGTGGGGTGTGGGGGGAGTGCTCTTTCCTGATGATTAAGCAGCACGTTACATTAAGCTTTGGTGATTTATTTAAAAGAATCTTCATTCCACTTCTGGCCTTGTGCCTTATGGTAGTTTGGGCAGTGGAGTTTCAATTGTAGTTTTCACCTGTTCAGCTCAGCAGGAAGCAACCTCCTGACATCCACTGTAGGGACCTGGTGGGGAACACGCCGTTACACTGTGCGGCCTACAGGGGGCAGAAGCACTGTGTTCTGAGGCTGCTGAAGTCTGGAGCCAGCCCTAACATGAAGAACAAGAGCGGTAAGTCGGTCTGGGAAGATGATATCTATACCATGTGTCTGTTAGCAGACATACTGTGACTGACCTTGCAGAAGGCAAATCCAGTGGTATTTACACATTGAATAAACCCCCCACATTTGTTTAATTGCAAAACATTATTCAAGTGTTGACTTGCTGGCTGGTATCTGGCTGGAGGTGGTTGATAATACTGAGTGACTGTGTTGCAGACCAGACTGTGTTTGACCTGGCCTGCAATGATGAGATGAGACAGGTTCTGGCAGGCGGTCATGACAAGGTGAGGGGTGACTGGTCAATGAAGGGGTCAGTGCTCTAAACTTTGTTTGTTAAAAGCATTATCTGTGAGAAGAGGAGATCAACATGCTCACACTCAAAAATATTTGTGGTTCTGGGAGTAGATCCCCTTAGATATGAACATTTGCAAATAAAAATTGCATACTCCTTCACAAACATTTCTCTGCTTTATTTGTCGTCAACGTTTCGGTTAGACATTCATCAAGAAATGGTCAGTGTGTGCACTGTTGGAGTATGCCATTTTTTTATTTTAAAATGTTAAATGTATTACCAGTATGAGACACTAACTCCTCTCTTTTCTGAAGGAAAAGACCAGCGCTGTGAAGAAGTTTGAAGGCCTCCTTTGGAAGGTATGCATTGTTCTCATCAAGTTATATTTATTTTTGAGTAGTCAACATTAAAGTGTTAACGCTTGCGATTAATCTGGAAACTTTAACGCATTACAAATAATTAACGCTAATTTATCATATTATCAACATCCTCCCGTAATCCCAAACGCGAGTGTTTACCCTGCTGGATTACTGAAAGGCATGTGAAACACGGATAAATTATCACATGCAGTAATTCAGCCACGTAAACACTCGCTGAGATAACACGACGGTCCGAGGTAAAGTTGGTTTCATATTGGACATTCAACAGAAGTTCACATTCGGCATGTCCGAGGTAAAGTTGGTTTCATATTGGACATTCAACAGAAGTTCACATTCGGCATGTCCGAGGTAAAGTTGGTTTCATATTGGACATTCAACAGAAGTTCACATTTGGCATGGGGAATTTCGTTTTAAAAAACTTCCAGATGGAAGCTCCAGTCTTTCCACCGCAGCAAGTTGAGTAAAAACAACTCTTGATTCCTCCACTTAGCCTGGGTCCAGCCCCTGAATCTGAATGTTAGGCTACTAACCACTTTGTCAGGTATTTCTTTATTCTAACACCGAAAAAAAAGAAAGTAAGAGTCCGCACACTGCAGCTCCCATTAAGATTATTTATGGATACAAAGTATGAGTGACGTTTCGAGCAACAATGCTCTTCCTCAGACAACTGGATAAACAGCCACACCAAACATTTATATGGTATCTCAGGGTCACATGACCCTAATGGGCTAGACAATTATCCCCTTTTTTTCCTTAGCCAGGTGAAACCCATTGTGCTGAGTAACAGGGTCACCTGACTCCTGATACAGTTTACTCTGTGCATTAAAAAATATAATCTATGGTGCATGCATATTATTCATATCAAAAAAGCATCCATAAGCAAAATTACAATATAACAATATCCATGTTCAACATATACAGAAAGGACCCTACAGTTTCAGCTTTAGACAATTTCAGTCAAGTATTCGTATAAATATAGAGCGAAAGCACAGAACACACAAACACAGTCACAGTACCTCCCTACAGAATTACAGATAAGGTCTAACGCTGAAGTCTTCATTCATACCTCTTGGAGCAAGGGTGTTCATTGTATAAATCCAATATAGTTCTCGTCTTAATTGTAGTGTCTCTATATCTCCTCCTCTACGAGGGCATTTAACCGCTTCTATACCGATGTATCTAAGAGTGCACACATTGTGTCTAGCCTTTGTAAAATGAGCAGCTACAGGACTAGATGGATCTTGGTTGTGAATGGCACTTCTATGTTCTGTGATTCTGGTTTTAAGTGCTCTTGTTGTCTTTCCTATGTAGACAAGGCCACATGGGCATCTCAGCATATAGATTACGTTTTGTGTTTTACAGTAATGAGGCCTTTGATGTTGTACACCTTTCCTGAGTGTTTATTTAGTCTTTATTCTAACACCACACATGTAGGCTGTTTGTTTCATCCCCCCAAAAAATACAAGTAAATACTAATTATGACTAAACGATTAATCTTGATTAATCACAGCTTATTATTGTGATTAACTTGATTACATTTTTTGATCAATTGACAGCCCTAATTAAAAAACAATTAAAAGCCATAAACTGGAGTTGCTGCAACTGGCCGGCAACAGCAACAGCAAAAGGATGTAGTACATCCCAATACATAGTAATTGGAAAAAAAGGATGTACTGTAGTACGACCCAATCCATAGTAAAGCCACATGCAGATGGCAAAAATACCACAACATCCTTCTACATCGTCGTGTTTTGCAGTATGCAAGTCAGCAGACTTTTCAGCCTATTCTGACCCACAATCCTGTGCACAGAGGAAATTACATCACATGTGCAAGTCGTGACAGCTGTGGACAAATGTCGTTTTATGGACTGTGACAGATGTTGGCAAATTTCAAGGCGCATTGTTATGACAATTGGTATGTCCCAATTGTATGCATACTGCGTGCGAAGTATGTACTTTCTAGGGGCAGTTGTAGTACTTACTGTCAGGAAAAAGTAGAAGTATGCGATTTGGAACGGAGCCAGAGTTGTGGTGCTGCCAGCTCTGAATTATAGCCTTAAAGGTGCAGTGTGTAATTTATGACCCAATCTAGTGGTGAGGTAATATTCATATATGTGTTAATTCATGTATAATGCCATGAAAATAAGAATTGTTGTGTTCTCATTACCATAGAATGAGCCCTTCTACATAGGGAATGGGTCATTTCCATGGAGCCCGCCATCTTGCACCATGTAATTGTATTCAGTTGGTTGCAATCTGCAACCTCACCACTAGATGCCGCCAAAACGTACACACTGCACCTTTAATATGCAAATGCAATATCGCACAAAACCATAACTGATTGGCCCTCTCCGCTCCTTCACAGAGTTCACACTTTTTAGGCTGGCGCTCCCACTGGGTGGTGCTACAAGACGGGGTCCTGTCCTGGTACCGCAGACAGTCAGTCCTCTTCCACCCCTGAATATCGCCTTGCTTTTCTGTACCAGGCCGTCCGTACGCCGACAGTCAATCTGTCTCTTCTGTCTGGATTTCCAGGGCTGATGCTGCGACGGTGGCCCGGAGGCAAGGCTGTAAGGCTCTGACGCAGGCTTATTGCACGGTAGGCCGCAGTAGTAGAGGCGCCCTGCTCTGTCAACAACAACAAGCAGTTAACCCTGCCATCCCTAATTACACAGGCCGTAAATGTAATATGAAAATATAACACTTCGCCTCCTTTTCGAAAAACCCTTAGTCCTCCCTGATGGCTGTCACTGGCAATGTTACATCATGTGCTGTATGTGCCACGCAGGTCAAAACCTGGGACAAGTGCTTCTTCAGCATCAGGTGCGTTGATGACACTGTGCATCACTTTAAAGTCTCCTCCAAGACGGATCCAGAGGGTACAAGAAAAGTGAGATGGGATTCACACCACTTGTTCTGGTGCCGATGTCATAACCAGTAGTCGGCACGAGTGGATGATGTGTGCGTGTGCGTGTGTGTGGGCAGAAATGGCTGGACGCGTTGGAGGAGCACGCGGCCTACAGCAACTGCCACTGCACTCACGAGCCAACCGATGAGGAGGAGGGAGATGAAGAGGACATTTCACTGAGGGATTTAGCCCAATCACTCCAGGTCTTTTCCACCAGCATGCCCTTGTTGGGTTGGTTTGTGCAGTTAATGCACTATAAACATGCCAGAGCACCCTACAGGTTACCTTTGGCATACAAGGTTTCATCTCTCCTGTCAACCTCTCAGGTGGCTGAAGCTAATCAGCAGAAGCTGGAGACACAGGTGTCTATTTTTCTTTCCATGGTGAAGAATGAGGAGAACAATGGTAAGAGATGGGCTCCATTTGTCAATGTGTGGTCCATTTACAACCTCCGCCATTTTCACTCAATAGAGGTGTCCCCTTCAGTCAGTCAATCACACACACACACTCTCTAATGTATCTCTTTCTCTTCCTCTCTGTCTTTCTGTCTGTCTGGCTGTCTGTCTGTCTCTCACTCTCTCTCTTTCACTCTCTCTCTCCTGCCTGTTCCAGCTCTGGCTGCTCCTCTGCTGTTGAAGGCCAGGGAGACCAGTGAATTCTCCAGTCAGACCTGTGCAGCCCTCCGCCTCTGCCTGCACCTGGTCTCCAAGCAGGAGGAGGTAGACTTCCATATCACCACCACCTTCATCAGCACCATCACATCATCATCACCATCATCATCATCATCATTAACCCTCAGAACAAATTCTCAGTGTCGGTAGTAATAGTCAAGGGATAACCTGGTAAAACTGGTGACTGGCAGTGAAACATTGTTCTTGAATGAGGAACAATCATAAAGAAAACTTCTATTCAGGTAGAGACCACACCTAGAAGGCAGCTTACTCCAGACAGAGCTCCCTGAGATGACATTGAATAATTTTTTTCTTCAGAGGGCAAAATAGATTTACGACTAAAATACCACAAATATCACTTTCGCGACCTGTCAAAAGGATTGATGTGTTTCCTAAAAAAAATCTTGGTATTTCACAGACAAGCGGTTTCACAAAATGTTTTGAATATTCATGTCAGTACAGATAAAATATGTCTTGTATATTTATGTCATTTCTCAAATACTTCTCATATCAACTAGATAGATGTTCATTCATACTGTATACTGCTCCCACATGCTGGGCTCTTATTGGCTGATGAATTTATGATGACAAGGCCTGAGGCCCCTCCCCCTATTGTAGTTGGCCAGTGGCTGTGTAAGGTTGGGGGGTGGCACTGAATTGGGAGTGGCTGATGTGTGTGTGTGTGTGTGTGTGTGTGTGTGTGTGTGTGTGTGTGTGTGTGTGTGTGTGTGTGTGTGTGTGTGTGTGTGTGTGTGTGTGTGTGTGTGTGTGTGTGTGTGTGTGTGTGTGAGAGAGAGTACACCTGTCCTAGCAGTCGTGCAGTGCCCTTGGGAGATCAGTAGAACAGTGTGGTAATCACTGGCATGTCTGCGGGCAAGATCCGCTTTTATGCTGAGCTCTGCACTCAGCTTGCAGATCAGCCGAGGCACACACACACACACACACACACACACACACACACCGGCTCTTGCTAAAAGGATGCACGGTGCGTTCTAAGAAAGAACAGCGGCGCATGCATATTAACACTCAGACTACACATGCGTTCACAGATTACACACACACACACACACACACACACACAAGCTCTCACACACCACACGCGCGGGCACTCTCACTCACTCACTCACTCACTCACTCACTCACACACGCGCGGGCTCTCGCACTTCCACCAGACTGCATAGCATCCAGAGCACGGGAGTAAGGAGGAGAGGAGGTGACAGCACCCTCCATCCACACAGGTAGAAACCAGCCTGCCCTTCTCCTCTCTCCTCATCCTCCTCTCCTCTCTCCTCATCCTCCTCTCTTCTCCGTTTTCCTCTCTTATCTTCCTCCTCTATTTGCTTGTCATTGTCCTGTGAACAACGAGGTGTGTTTGTTTTCGGCTACTCTCTGTGAACTGTGCTGATTCCTGTATGGGGGGGGGGGGGTTGTTTTTGTATTTTGAAGAGGAGAATGAGTCTGGTGTTGTGTTTTTAATTTCATTTACATGTTAAATGGTTTAAGTCCTGACCGCTCCAGTGGAGCGCAAAGTGCGCTCGGGGAAGTGGTTGCGTTGCGCTCATTTACAACTTCTTCAGAAATATGTATGTGTGTACAGCGGCATGCAGGATACCCTTCAGTCATAAAGTTCTAAGAAATACCAGACGGAGAGAGAGAATTGTGATAGGAACGTTTCGGTATTTACATGCACGACGCAAAGAGAACCGGCTGTTTGCTCGCAATGAATAGGGCCGGCTGTGGCTCAGGAGGTAGAGCGGGTCGTCCAATGATCGTAGGGTCGGCGGGTTCAAATCCCGGCTCCTCCTGTCTACATGTCGGAAGTGTCCATGGGCAAGGCACTGAAACCCAAATTGCTCCCAATGAGCAGGCTAGCACCTTACATGGCAGCTGCCGTCATTGGTGTGTGTGTGTGTGCGCGTGTGCGAATGGGTGAATGAGAGGCCATTGTAAAGCGCTTTGGATAAAAGCGCTACATAAGTGCAGTCCAGTCCAGTTCATAATAGGGTAAGGTTGCGTGACGTTCCTCCGCCCACGGAAGTAGCAAGATGCAGTCCTGAGTTGAGGTTAGGGGACACCTTCACTGGGTAAGAGGAGTGGTGACGTGTCATCTGAAGTATGACTGAGTGGAGGACAGTTAATAGGCTAAGACTGGGATTAGGATGATCCTGGCTCAGGACTAGCGTCCCACGCTGTAGGTCCACCTGTCCTCAGGTGACCTGTCTGAACCTGGATTTAACGGTCGTCACCGTGCTCAAGCCCCTGATTGTCGACGCAGGGGACTTTTATTTGATTATCGACGCAGGGGACTTTTATTTGATTGCCCAAATCACCTCGAATCCAGACGTTGTCTCAGAGAGCGCCCTCAGCCTAAATGTTTCAGCGCAAAACGGGGCTACAGCTCTCGTTCTACTGAACGAATGACGACCTTATGTTACGGTCAGCAGGAATGCAGACGTGGTCGGCGATGTAAAACGCCCGTCGTAAAAGTCCTCGCCAGGGCCCCCTGGACGCAGGGGATGGGTTGCCTGGACACCAGATGATCGCCTGATAAGGAAACTGTCTCTCGGCCAGCCAGCCGGACACGCTCGGTCCCTGTGCTGGGCTGGATCTGGAACACATCACGGTTATTGATTAACGCACATCGCTCACCTATAGCTATAGAGTGCTGAGGACGGCTTAACGAACGGACAGCCCCTAATCCTGCTTCCCCCTCTGTACCTCTGCCATGACGGACTAACCCACTGTTGCCTACACAGGCAGCCACTGAGAACCGCCCCTGTTCCCACCATGTAACCTTGAGTCTCGTGCCGTTTCTATTCGCGCAGACGTTTTTTAGCCGCGTCTACGCTCCTCTCCGACCCAGATGATCGGCGGTGGCGGCGTCTGGCGAGTCAGAGCCACGCCCGCGGGGACGGCCCGAGAGGATTGGCTGGCCTTTTTTTCACGCAGGCCTGATATCACCATGGTGACCAGCACGCTCTATGTAGGCCAAGTTGTGCCAAAATACCCCGGAGATGTGAAAGTCTCCTTCCCCATCTCTGTCTCCCTCTCACTCACTCACAGACACACTCTCACCGTGTACCTGTGTCTGCTATGCGCCAGCATCTCCCCCCCCCCCCGAGACATGAGACCACCCGGTGGAGCAGACACCAGACTAAGCGTCATGCTGTCTCTGTTCACACGGGGTCATCCCGAGTGTCTCTCACCACAGCAGCAGCCGTACGGTGTCAGTGGTTTTGCTTCCCCTAACGACTATTTTTCTAGTGATTAATCTAGCGATTATTTTTTCCATTATTCCATTAATCTAACGACTCATTTACCGATTGTTTTATTGCTTGATTGATAGAATTCTTAATTTACCCCATTTATTTTACTCAATCATCTTCTCTTAAAAACAAATGTAACAAGAAACAAAGTAGCTTATGCACAAAATATTTCAAATTTGTAGCCAAACAATTAAGCTGCCGAATAATTGCTTTAAATCAAGAACCCATGTTTATAAAATTTTAGCTCTGTGCGGGTAGGGTAGGGTGATCAGATTTTCAAATTTTACTTAACATTGAAACAAAACTGATTTTCAACCACCCATTGATTAAGCTCTTGAACATGCGTTTTACTCTTTTTTTCTTTTTTTTTTTTACTTTTTAAATTTGTATTTTATTTTATATAACAGACAATAACACAACAACCTATAAGAGCATACAACCACACCAAAAAAATACAAAAGACATTCCGTTCGGAATGTGGGGGGGAACAGGAAAGGCAAGGCAGTTCACGTCACTTCACACCTCAGTTAGTTTCGTACCTCAAATATAATATCACAATTTCCCACATTACATGTCCATATGTTCGTACACCATGTTCATCTGATAGATATGTGGACCGTGTCCCAGAGGCTCTCAATGTCCTTGTCAAAGTCTTTCAGGAAGCAGGCAGCGCGCTCCATGCTTAATATGTCCATGTATTCTTTTAACCATGTGTCCATAGAGAAAGAGGCAGGTTTCCTCTCCTTCCAGTTCATTAAAATGAACCTTTTGGTGGTTAAACAACCCAGAGTCCAAGGTCTGTTTGTTGATGATCCAACAGTTTTGTCTACTCTATGTCCCAATAGACAGGTCATAAGACATACATCAAATTCAACATCTGTAATATCTGATATTAATGTTGTTACCTTAGTAACCTTAGTTACTCTTTGTGTAACAAGCAGGCTAAAGAAGAGCAGTCGTTGGGTAGTGAAACTCACTCCCCTAGTATAAAGGATGTGCTAACGACCGTGCCGAGTGAGATATCTCTCTTGGCACAGTTGTTAGCACATCTGACTTGGGAGCGCAATGTCGCAGGTTCGCGTCCCGCCCTGGATAATCCCTTAACATGGGTCAAAGGAACGATTGACCCAGAACGCAGAGTGAAATGAAGTCTGTCACATTAGCATGCCCTGAAGGTAGGTAGGTGGGTAGGTAGGTAGATAGGTAGGTTCTTATCGCAAGTTAGAATCGGGTTTGGAGAGGTAAAAGGTGCAAGAGACCTTTTTTATAGCCTAAATAAATAGTAAATCAATTTCCAATACTGTTTTGACCGGGCGCAGCCATCTTACTTCTTTGCGACGTGTCGATACACGTTTTGCAAATTGACGTATTTCCGTAATCGATGACGTCCATTACGTTGACGAGTCTCCCCAGGCCTAGGTGACGCTCAAGCCCGTCCCACAGTGCTCTGCATGTCCACGGGACCGTGTTGTGACTGCAGTTACTGTACATGCTGAGCCTCTGGGAATAAATAGCAGAGAGAAAGGTCATAACCCCTCCTCCCTACCTCCCTCTCTCCCTCCCTCCCCACCGTCTTCCTCCTCTCACCATCGATATATTGAAAGAACTGGGTGCGGCGTTGAAATATGGTCGCCCATTCATTCCAATGGAAGTTTCTCACCCAGCACATGAAACATTTCCGACGTGATATTCCTTCCTGTAGGCCACTGTGGTGGTGTCTTTTTTGGCCCCGCCCCTCCCTTTTTCCCATAGACCTGCACTGCCATAGACATATATACTGTACATGGGGGAAAAACTGCTTTAAAATTGAACTCTTGGTGGTTTCTAAAGAAAATTTTTTTTCACACTTATCACTGACTCACTCCCCATCGGCATGACCCAAGGTCACAAGCTGACCGATCATCCCCCTTCCCCCGAGCTGACCTTCCTCCGTCGGGTCGACTCTCCGGACACCCCCCCCCCCCTCCTCTCCCCTGCCTGGTGGGGGAACCTGACCTTGAGACAGGGCTGTGTTCTCACTGTCCGTGGAGTAGCTATAGACCCCCGCCATCATTATTAACCTTGCCTGAGAGCTCAGCTCCAGCCCTGCCCCCCCCCCCCTCACAACCTCATCACATTAGGTTTCAACCGCGTCCTCCCAGAGGCACGATAAAGCTGGTTTTGATTAAATGCAAAACCCGGGAGCGTGGAGCAGTAAAGATGGACCACTGGGTTCCAACTACCATCTCTTGTCGACACCGTATCATGTATGAGGGCGTCACATGCCCGGCGCAGTTGGGGAGGGGGGTTCGCCCGGAACTTCACTTCCCCCCACACACACACACAAACACACACACACACACACACACACACACACACAGGTCAGCAGCAGCAGCAGCACAAAGTTAAAGCTGAGCCCTGCATGGTCCCAGTCTGGGAGCAGCACTTCCCCCAGACTGTCGAGCGCAGCACAGTCACACAGCCGAGCTTAAAATAGCAGCGTTGTGCGCTGAGGCGATGGGAAGCAGGGAGGGGTGTTGTGGGGAAGTTGACGAGCGGGCCGGGGTAGTAGTTACACAACACAAAGTGTTCCCGGATGGGCTCTCAAGAAGCGCCAAGCGCCTCAGCGGGCTAGGGAGACTTGGCACAGGCCTAGTGCAACGTGAGCTCGCTTGGCTACAGCGGCGCACAGAGACGAGTGCCTAGTTAGGAGGAGGAGGTGTAGAGAGGTCTACAATCGAAGGGATGTTTTCGGGCCTGGCGCAAATCAAGCGAGGGAATCACGCCGCATGGACGGGGGTACGCTGGTCTCACGCTAGATTGAAGCGATGAATCGATCGGGGGGAGTTTAGCTCCAGGCGTCTGGCGTCTCTGCATGTGATCAACGAGAGCTGAAGTAGAGGTTCAGCCGGTTGGGATGTTCACCTGTCAGCGGCCCGCCCGGAGGCACACCTGACTGTTGATAAGAGCTGTTCTCAGAGCAGCACAGCAGAGCCAGTGTTGGCATATCCATTCAGCTCACCTCCCCGAACCTCCGACAGAGCAGACTCCGCTAATGAACACCTGGGCAGGCCCCAGTTCAGACAGAACCTCAGAGGAAAGTTGGCCTGTGGGCTTTGGTACAGAATATATACAGTAGATCTAACTTTTTAAAGAGTTTTAAGAGTTTTGATATTTACTTTTGATAGAGGCTCAAAAAGGCCTCTGTGGTACTCAGCAAATGACCGGCTGGTGCCTTTGATCACTGTCACTCAAAAGTGGGATATCGGACATAGTTGCTTTTAATCATTGAGTAATCACCCACTATGACATGTGATGCATGTGATGGGTCCCATAAGTTTAGGGTTCATTTAATGGTCAAATATTAGGGTTTAGGGCTTGGGTTACAATTATGGTTAGGGCTAGAGTTAGGGGTCAAAGGTTATGTTTAGGGTTAGGTTTACATTTTATGGCTACGGTAATGTTTAGGGGGCCCCACAAGGATATAAATGCTAAATTGTGTGTGTTTGTGCGTGTGTGCGCGTGTGTGTGAGCCATACAGGCAGGATAATTGATGAAGCTGCTTCTTTTTTCTTTCTTTTCCCCCGCTGTTAACATTAATGGACAACATCAGCCGGCTTTGCTATCTTAGATTTACAGGCTCCCTATCTCAAATCTACCGACGCCTGTTTCCGTGGGAGACCGCCATTGTCTGTCTTCCCCAAGGTGACTTTCACGTCTCTTCACTCTGCACATAATCAGCTCCGCTTGCTCCTGTCATCAGTGCGCCCTCTACTCTCACACTGTAGAACACTATTCCCTCCTCCCCAGAATAGTTTAATACTGTTCATCCCCACAAGCCGTCTGCTGGCTTTAACATTTATCATAAACGTCTGTATGACTCCTGTCCTGAATGTAATGTAGCCTAACTTAAATGCTTTGAATTTCCCTCAAATGATGACCGATCGCATGCATGAGTCCACTGCTCGGTGAGGCTGTTGTCTCAGTAGAGGTTGGGAGAGGACCCCACGGCAGGAGTGTCAGACAATGGGGGAACAGTGATCCAGGCCGTCCCCTAGCAGCCGGGCTCAGGTTGCCCAGGAGAGACACTCGATCCCGGGCCACGGCGCTCTCTGAGACCGGGGTGTTCGGTTCCGACTGGAGGAAACTGGATCTGTAGGCGGGGGTTAGAACAATGACCCGCTGTCAGCAGCAGCTTCCACAACGGGCCACAGCTACACTGGCTGTATTATTACAACAGATCAATACCACCAAACAACCCATCTGGCTGCCTGTATTCCTATAAACAAACATTTATCAAAGTGTCAATTGAATGTACTGTGGTACTGTGTTTTTCTGTGGAATTATATGTAATTGACCCACAATACTGGCTAAATAAAGGTTAAAGGACTTTCTCAAAAGTGCGAGTTTTGTCAACGTTTTGATCTGAACCATTGTATATGATCATAAGTAACCTTAAAACAGGGCTAAACATGCATTTTCCCTTTACTACTCCTTTAAATAATACGAAATTCTGCCTGATATTTGAACGTGCCTTTAGACACTTTGGGGTACTGTAGGTGTGTGTGTGTGTTCACGAGTGTGTGTGTGTGTGTGTTCCAGGTGTGGAGTCTAAAATTGGAGCAGGAGACGCTGAAGAACAAGGCCCTGTCGGACGCCCTGCAGACGTTGGCCGCCGAGCACCACCGTCTGGAGCAGTCTCTGTTCAGGAACAGGAAGTCCTCGTCCGTCTGCACCGCCGCCGGAGATGACTTCTACGACGCCCTGTCAGGTCAGCCCGCCACACGCTCTGCCGCAACAACACAACAGGAACAGAACGTCACGGATCTTTTCCTTTCATCTTGTTTTTAACGATGGTGTGGATGTGTGGTGTTTTAACGCCTGTCCGGTCTTCACGTGGTATTTTAAGCAACTTCTCACCCGCCTTTCCTGTGAGCTGCCAAAACGCTTCTCTCAGTACAGACCTGCTGTCACACACCTCTCTCTTCAGCAGCGCAGCCGGCAGAGTTGTTGGGAAAGTTCAATAGTGAATATTCTTTGCCTCTTCGTGCGTGTGTGTGTGTGTGTGTAGCCTCGCCTGTCCGCGCACGTGTGCGTACGTGTCCTTGCGTGTGTATCGGGCCGTACAGTACGCAAGTGAAGGTTACAACTCCCCCCCCCAAGCTACGCGCCAGCTCCCACGTTTTGGTCAGTTACCCCCCCCCCCCCCAATCACCCCCCAGGCCCCCTGCGGCTCCGCGGCAGCCTCCCGCCGGTCCTGTCTAATGGCCAGTTTAACACGGCCGATTAAGCGCCCCTCCGCCACCCCGGTGCCTAAATGGCCCCTCTTTGATGTTAACGTGGCAGTGAAGTACAGTGGGAAGTTGTTGCCTTAAGGTTAATGAGCTAAGCGGCTCGTTTCACTTGGCTGCTTAAAAAGCTTGTCTGCTGCCCTGGCCGCGTTCAAACCGGAGCTTAAAATACCTGTATGTTGTGCTAATTGACCTGTCATGGGATTCTTAATCTTAATCTGACCAAATTCGGTGTTGTATACTAAAATGGATTCCACTTTCTGGTTCCCTTCTCCACCAAGAGTCCCTGAGAGACTTGCAGTGACAATAGAGATGTTTGGTATGTTTCTGCCGTTTAGAGTGATCTCTGGTTCGCTGGGATCACTGCATTATTCATAGCGTCAGCATTGTTGTCGGCTCGTCAGGGCTCTCTCTCTCTCTCCCCTCTCTCTTTCTCTCTCTCTCTCCCTCTCTCATCTCTCTCTCTCTCTCTCTCTCTCTCTCTCTCTCTCTATCATCTTTCTCTCTCTCCTCTCTCTGCCTCTGCCCTCATGAATGAACCCTCCCGCATGCATACAAGTGTTTAATTCACATGTTTACCCTCCGTGCCTGCGAGGATCCCCCCACAGGTGGTTTTGACATCAACCCTGTTTTTTTGTTTTCGATGGACGGCGTCACGGACCGTTGTCGGACCCGGCCAGCTAATAACCTCCCTCTCTCACAGGAAACGGCGCAGTCGGACAGATTAGCGTATCCACGGCTGACTTGGTACTCCGTAGTGATGCCGCCCTGCCCCCCCCCCTCCGCTCCTACTGCCCCTCCTCTGTGTCACCTGCGTTGTCCCTGGCAGCAGCCAGGGGAGGGGGAGGGGGAGGGGACGG
>NC_140245.1:7572270-7632270 GCF_949987555.1 Borostomias antarcticus
CGCCTTCCAAGCCGAGGGCCTGAACGACGACTTCCTCTTCCACGGCTCCATCTACCCCAAGCTCAAGTTCTGGGGCAAGAGCGTGGAGGCGGAGCCCAAGGGCGCCATCACCCTGGAGCTGCCCAAGTGAGTGGCGCCACCACCCTCTCCCCGCCCCCCCCTTTTCCGGCGGCTCTCTCGGGTCTTAAAAGTGACGCGCGGGGGGAGACGGGTGGCGTTTGAGCGACCGAGAAAAAAAGACGAACGCTGAAAGCGTTTTTTTTTTTTCTGTGTGTTGCCTCGTCGGTAAAGCCATCGCGGCCGTAGAACGGCGCAGCGTGAGATCGAGGGACATTAGAGAGGGACATACAAAGTGGACATTTGTAGCTCTTTGTCTCTGCAGACATAACGAGGCGTACACCTGGACGAACCCCACCTGCTGCGTCCACAACATCATCGTGGGTCAGCTGTGGATCGAGCAGTACGGCAACGTGGAGGTCATCAATCACAAGTAAGGGAGACTGTCTGCATGCGGGTGTGTGTGTGTGTGTGTGAGGGGGGGGGGGGGCGCGCGTGTGTGTGGGCGTGTGTGTGTGTGTGTGGGCGCGCTTGTGTGTGTGGGTGAGCGTGTGTGTTTGTGGCTGCGTGTGGGCACGTGTGTGTGTGTGTGGGCACGCGTGTGTGGGCACGTGTGTGTGTGCGCGCGTGTGTGTGTGTGGTCCTCTCCCAACTATTGCAGACGCCCACACACTACTGTAACGTACCGTACCTACCATAGTTATTTCCATCTGATTGATATCGTGGGAGAGAAGTAGGACAGTGGTTCCAGCTTTCCACTAGAAAGCGAGAGAGCGAGAGAGAGCGAGAGAGAGCGAGAGAGAGAGCGAGAGAGAGCGAGAGAGAGCGAGAGAGAGCGAGAGGTGTGTGCTGAGTGTTTGAAAGCCCCGGTCTGACTGCGGCGACCCTCGAGAGAGAATGTGTGAGCAGAGAGTCGTCTCTGTGTGAACAGGACCGGTGAGAGATGCTGTCTGATGTTCAAACCCTGCGGCCTCTTTGGCAAAGAGCTGCACAAAGTGGAGGGCTACATTCTGGATAAAAGGTATCTTATCCGCCACGTCTTTTTTGTTTTCTTTTTGTTTTGGTACAAATGAATAACAGCGTGACGCCTCACTGTGGTCAGCTGATCTATCGTGAAATGCGTTCCAGCACGCAGATATATGTGTTTAGAATGGGATGATTATTGATTGATGGTAAAAGTGCATTACTGTATGTAACCTAGACGGATTGACTATTATGATCTAGCGACCGAGTAGCTGAATCCATCCGTCCTGATACAGAACTCACACTGATCTTAGGGAAACATACGGGTCAATTTTGACTGCTCTTCCCACGTGTGTGTGTGTGTGTGTGTATGTGTGCGCGTGTGTGTGTCGTGCAGCAAAAAGAAGCTGTGTGCCATATACGGCAAATGGACTGAGTGCTTGTACACCGTGGACCCTGCTGCCTTTGATGCCTACAAGAAGGCTGACAAGAAACACCCGGAGGAGAAGAAGAAGGTACTGAATGAGCACTGATGACACCCCCCCCCATACCAAACAGAACCTGGTCCCCATCACCATAGACCCCCCATACCAAACAGAACCTGGTCCCCATCACCATAGACCCCCCATACCAAACAAGGACCTGG
This sequence comes from Borostomias antarcticus, assembly GCF_949987555.1. NCBI lineage: Eukaryota > Metazoa > Chordata > Actinopteri > Stomiiformes > Stomiidae > Borostomias > Borostomias antarcticus. Next base: position 7,573,937 of record NC_140245.1, read on the forward strand.
TCCCCATCACCATAGACCCCCCATACCAAACAAGAACCTGGTCCCCATCCCCATAGACCCCCCATACCAAACAAGGACCTGGTCCCCATCACCATAAGACCCCCCATACCAAACAAGAACCTGGTCCCCATCACCATAGACCCCCCATACCAAACAAGGACCTGGTCCCCATCACCATAGACCCCCCATACCAAACAAGGACCTGGTCCCCATCACCATAGACCCCCCATACCAAACAAGAACCTTGTCCCCATCACCATAGACCCCCCATACCAAACAAGAACCTTGTCCCCATCACCATAGACCCCCCATACCAAACAAGAACCTGGTCCCCATCACCATAGACCCCCCATACCAAACAAGGACCTGGTCCCCATCACCATAGACCCCCCATACCAAACAAGGACCTGGTCCCCATCACCATAGACCCCCCATACCAAACAAGAACCTGGTCCCCATCACCATAGACATGGTTATGCAACTACAAAATCATTCTATGGGGTAACTTCCTCTCCCCTGAGACTTAAAATGAACTCATTATCAATAGCAGAACAACGTTATCTTCTTAGAGCCGAGCAATAACACCCAAGAATGTGGTAGAATAGAAGCTATATGTAATTAGAAAGTTCTCTATATAAAAGTACCTTGTCACTCCTGTTCGGACGCGAAACAATAAAGCAGCGACTCTTTTCCGAGAGCAGCCCCCAAGATATACATTGACCCCAGGTTGTGTGTGTGTGTGTGCGTGGGTGTGTGCGTGTGGTGTGTATGTGAGTGTGAGTTTTTGTGGTGTGTATATGTGTGTGTGTATGTGGTGTGTACATGTGTGTGTGCGTGCGTGCGTGCGCGTGTGACCCCTGCAGAGCAGCGTGGATGAGGAGCCAGAGGAGATGCCCCTGCCGGACGCCGACACGGTGGAGGTCATCCCCCAGAGCGAGCTCATCTGGAGGATCGCCGCCCGACCTAGCAACTCCGCCGAGGTGGGAGGGGCCAGAGAGACGGGGCGCAGCCAGCAGAGGGTGAACAGCCCGACTTAGTTTGAACGTCCCACTAAGTTCTCTCTGTCTCTCTGTCCCTCTCTCTGTCCCTCTCTCTGTCCCTCTCTCTCTCTCTCTCTCTCTCTTTCTCTCGTCCGGCAGTTCTACGCCTTCTCCACGTTCGCCATGCAGCTGAACGAGCAGGAGAAGAGCATGGAGGGACTCATCCCCTCCACAGACTGTCGCTTCCGGCCCGACATCCGCGCGCTGGAGAACGGAGACATAGGTACCGCCTAACCCCCCCCCCCCAACCGTCGCGTTTTTTATTTATTTTTATAAACGTTCCTTTATTTTTCAGCCGTTTATTTTTTTCCGCCGACGTTTAGTTTCACCATGCCGCTTGCCTTTCTCAGATTCTGCCAGCGCGGAGAAGAAGAGGTTAGAGGAGAAACAGAGGATGGCGAGGAAAAATCGATCCAAAGCGAGCGACGACTGGAAGACGAGGTGAGCGGCCCGGCGCATGGTCCGATCCCGGGACCACCTCTCCCCGCTTTGCTGAATGGAATCATGTCCTGTGCTACTAATCCTAGCCCGGCGTCGCTAACTGCCCTCCTCATTTGTCTTGTGCTGTTCTCCTCGTCACTGCCCCCACCCTCACCCTGCCCATCATGTGTTGAGAAGGAACCCAGCACTTGGCCCCAGGTTTGGCTTATTCCCTCAACGCTTGGCTGTTGTGCTTTGGGCTGTGGTGTTTGAGTGTTGCACTACACCGCCCCCCTCAGGCTAGCCACTGTAAATGCATGTTCCAAACTAGATGCGATGGAGAGACATGAGGGCACAGCTGATGAGCTTAAATCACATACTACAGTCATTTTTTTGTCAAAAAAAAAAATTGGATTTTATTGAACCTTCATTTAGCTAGGAAAAAACCCATTGAGATCAAATCTCTTTTTCAAGGGGGACCTGGCCAAGGAAGGCAGCAGACAGCATATTAGAGTGTAAAACATACAGGGTAAACAGTATATTCCACACATCACCCATTATTCCTACAGAGCCAGCCTTCTAAAAGCATCCATTTAACAAACCTGATTATCATCATCTATGTGTTTAATTTAATGCTCTAATTAAGCATGCACTCTCACTGCACCACTATAATCACATGCATATCAGGAGTCTACTGCCTGTGTGTGTGTGTGTGTGTGTGTGTGTGTGTGTGTGTGTGTGTGTGTGCGCGCGCGTGTGTGTGTGTTTGTGTATCACCCTATCACAGGTGTTCCCGTCTGTCTGATACCAGTACGTTTTTGTTCCAATAGGTGGTTCCACCCGGGACCCAACCCCCACAACAAGGCTCAGGATTGGCTCTACTCCAAAGGCTACTGGGAAAGGAACTACTCCCAGCTACCCGACATCTACTAACATCCAAACACACACACACACACACACACACACCATCCACAGATATCTACTAACATCCACCAACACACACACACACACACACACACACACAAACACAAACACACACCATCCACAGATATCTACTAGCATCCACCAACACACACACACACACCCATCCAGATATCTACTAACGTCCAACACACACACACACACTGTATCTACTCATCCAAACTCTCTCTGCTGTTTTGTGTACTCTTTAGAACTTCAGTTGGCATACAGTACCTCAGCTTTCGGAAGTTACTTTGAAGGGTGGAGAATGTTCTGGTAGAGGGATGGATCTGGCCTTAAACATAGACAATAATGTCCTACAGAGGGCAAGGCTGTTAAACATTGGTCTGAGTGAAGTTGAATGACACCAAAGTATGGCAACTTACCTTACAGCTTGTCACTATAATAAGCACAAAAGCAAAAATCATCTTGAGCCCGTAAACTAGGGTTGTAGTATTAGTATGTTAAAGTGGCGGCGTCTTAGAAAAAAAGTAGGTTGTTGTAGTCAAAATAAGTTATTCGATGGTGTGAGATGGAGTGTTTTAACTTGAATGTGATGCATCATTTTGATGTTATCTTAACAAAAAGGCACTTTTTCACATCACGTGTGCTGTGCCGTCACTGAATGTGTGGAACAGCACCAGACATCTTCAGAGCATAGAGCTTACAGATAGTGTTTGCATTAGTTGAGATTCCAACTATTTTCCAATGTATAGACATGTTCAAGCACAACGGTTTTCACGCGACATCTCTGCTGCTTCAGCCTCAGAATACTGTACTGTGGACGTTACATTATGCTTTTGTACATACTGGAAAGAACATATTTATTTTGTGCTAGGCAATATATAGTAATGAATTACATGCACTTTGCTGTGTCGAGAGAAGAATGACTATTGTGGAATCCTAGCTCCTTGCTTCCATATGCACCTTGCTCTTCAGGTTTTAGTCGAGTTGGACCACTCGGCCCTCTAATAGCATTTATTTTGTTCTGTGTGTAGTATCTTCTCTATAGTAATGTAATTCTGCCTATTCTGAGAAGTGCATACTGTACTGTAGATAGGTTTTAACTATGTAGCATACACCGAACGTACGTACAACACCACTTATGACTATGCAATCAGCTGCACCCTCAAACTCACACACACATACACACACACACACATACACTTGTCTCCCATGCACTGATCACATTCCTCTCATCTGCTGTGAATAGCTGCTGTGTTCTGTCAAGCTCTAGGATGACCATTTGATATTTGACCATTTGACCTAGGATGACCATTGGTCAGGACAGTAGACTGGCCCTAGGGGCCCGTGTGATCGCTGGAATTTCTCTACTCTGTCCTGGTGTATTTATTAATTAATTCATTAATTCATTAATTCATTAATTAATATTAAATCTATTGTTGCTAAATAAAAGCTTAATGTTACTGCAACATGAATTGTCTTGCTTGTCTAATTGCCCTCACCCTTTTAACCTGCCCTGAAGAAGATTAGTGTATTGTACCTACTAGTACCAAGCTGTTAAGAGCTCTGACAGTCAGTAAAGCCCTTGTGTACATGGACCTACTAACGAGGGGTAGTTTGAAATGCTCAGGGCTACATGTTTATTGAGGGGGCTTATCAAACTGCACTACAGACCAACTCCGTTCCTCTAGTGCCTCGGGAGGGGCGCTGGCGGGTCTCCTTTCGGCGCTCGGGCCCACCTCCGACGCGCCCGGCCGGGAGGCGACCTCGCGTATCTGTGCCAGGGAGTAGACCACCCGGTCTTCGCCGCTGATCACCTGTAGGAACCGGACCCGGGCGCCGCCACCCAGGGTTTCCGCGGGGACGGACACGGAGAGGAACCCGAGGGGGTCGTCCCCCCTGACGACGGCAGACTGGGCGGCGGCGGGAAACGAAGAGGTTTGGCCCAATGAGAGCTGGGTACCGTCCAGGAAGAGGAAGTAGTTGGGGATGCTGATCTCCTGCTGGAGGGGGGCGGAGCAGGAAGGGGGACAGGGGAGTGCCGGGGGCCGGGCCCTGGAAGCCCCCAGGCTGCTCTGAGCCCACGCAGGCGGGGTTTCCCAGGGGCGCTCTCCTGGCTGGCCGCCCTGGGGCTGGGGCTCGGCTCGCTGTGCAGACCTCTCCGCTAGCAGCACGTGGCCCGGACCGAAGTTCCTGATGTAAGCCGTGCCGTTGAAGGGAGGCTGGGAGAGCACCTTGGTGGACAGAGTGCCCGCTTCGGACTCGTGGGCCAGATGGTAGAGAGTCCACGTCTGATTGGTGAAGCTCTCAATGGCGGGCTCCAAGTCATCCAAGTCATGAGTGACACAGCCTTCCTCAGTAGGAAGTCCAGGTGAGCTCTGGTCCTGATCCTCGGAAACTGATTTGAGAGGTTCGATAAAATGAACACGATAAATAACCTCATATTTTACCGCATAACCCAAAAGACTTGCACAGTGTCATCTTCACTCAAATGTACCTGGTCCAGTTTGCACACTCTGCAATTGCAAAGCTGCAGGCCCGACCACGTCACAGGCAGGAGAAACTCCACTTCCCAGAGTGCTCTGCAGCACGGCCTTAGCAGGCTCCTCTTCCCGAAAGCCAATGTTTGTTCCCAAAACTTGTGTGCTGTTGTCCAACAGTCCTAGAGAGATAAACATCAATACATCAATATTACATTTTGTGTGGGTTTCTATTTAAAAAAAAATCTTTAAATTGAATATTTACCTGAGGCAAAACATGTTTGTGTCTCTACCGGTTTCCCCACAGTCTTCTCTCTGCTGGGGATCCTGCCTGAGGAGACTCTGCGTAGCACTCTCTCCACTGCCCTATCAGACAATGCGGACTCAACTGTGCTGTCACTGAGAGAGCCAGAGGGAACCCTGGCCAGGCTGGACTGAGAGGACAAGCCTGTCCCTGGTGATGAGACTGTATAGAGAAGATAGAGTCCCAGAATGTAAGTATGCTGTCTCATTCCATTCTGTCTCTATATTCCTGTGATAGTTTTTTCACTGACTAGGTTGTCGAAGACTACTGTACCTAACAAATGAGACGTCTGTGGGGATACCATGGGAGATACCCTTGGAGATACCCTAGGCGATGCTCTGGGAGAAACTCGAGGAGATGTGGGTCTCACTGGTGTCTCTGCTGGTCTCCCCACACTCTCCTCTCTACTGGGGATCCTGACAGAGGACACTCTCTTTTCTGCCCCCACAGAGGCCGTTTCAGAGGGAACTCTCTCTGCGATCTCACTTTGAGACACTCTTGGAGACAGTGTTGGAGAAATATCCCTAGAATAAACGGCAGACTGTCTTGTGTCCTCCATTGATGATGAAAAGGACACTCTCGGCACACTGGACTTTGGAGAAATGCCTTTGTTGGAGAACAATTCATAGCAGTAATGAGGTACAGTATAGGGGAAGCAACTGAACTGAAGGTATTTCAAATGGCTAGTATTTATGAATTGTCTGATTTTCAAGAAAGAAATGTGCACCATACCGGCTGAAGTAGACAATGTGAGAGTGAATCATTTGTACCTGCTGACACAAGGGATGTCTGTGGAGATAATCTGGGAAATACTGTGGGAGAGGTGTGTCTCTCTGGTGTCTCTGCTGGTCTCCCCACACCCCTGACTGAGGACACTCTGCGTACTACTACCACTACTTTTGTATCAGAGGGAGCTCTGTCGGTGATGTCACTTCCTGAACATCTAGCAGAGATGGCTGGTGAGATGTTGTCACTGAGGGACTCAGAGGGAACCCTGGTCAGGCTGGACTTAGATGAGACTTTCACTGATTCATCAGAGAGACAGAGACAGAGAATTGGTAAGACTAGCGTCTTAGACTAGCTAACAAACTACTGTAGCAACAATCTGGGATACTGATTCATGTGTTATTTTCTGAAAAGAAGTTGCACCTACCTGACACAATCGATGTCTGTGGAGATACTCTGGGAGATGTCTCTCTTTGTGGTGTCTCTGCTTCCACCACTGTTGTGTAAGAGGCAGTTCTCTCTGATAGGTCACTTCTAGAACTCCTTACAGACTCTGACACTGGTGTCTCCACAAGCTCAGCCACTGATGATGCTCTGTAGATCTCCTCCACTCCACAGCTTGTGTCAGACTGGGCTGGTGACACTACACTGTCACTGAGAGAGCCAGAGGGAACCCTGGTCAGGCTGGACTTAGGGGACAAACCTGCAACTGCTGGAGACACATCAGCATGAGTTGAGGATAAAAAGGGACACAAAGGCAAGAACTAAAAGTCCAATTTTGTGATGTGATGGTCCATTATTAGTAAAACTATACCTGATATAAAAGATGTCTGTGGAGATACTCTGGGAGACGTATGTCTCTCTGGTGTTCCTGGTCTCCCCACACTCTCCTCTCTACTAGGGATTCTGACTGAGGACCTTCTGCGCTCTACTTCCTCTACGGCTGTATCACAAGGAGCTCTGTCAATGATGTCACTTCCTGAACATGTAGTAGAGATAGCTGGTGAAATTTTATCACTGAGAGACTCAGAGGGAACCCTGGTCAGGCTGGACTTAGGGGACAAACCTGCAGCTGCTGGAGACACATCAGCATGAGTTGAGGAAAAAAAGGGACACAAAGGCGAGAAATTAAAATCCAATTTTTTGATGTGATGGTCCACTGTTTGTAATTATTATCTGAGCATGGATGAAAACTGTACCTGATATAAAAGATGTCTGTGGAGATGCTTTGGGACAGGTGTGTCTCTCTGGTGTCCCTGGTCTCCCCACACTCTCCTCTCTACTGGGGATCCTGACTGAGGACACTCTGCGTTCTATTTCCTCTACTGCTGTATCACAGGGAGCTCTGTCGGTGATGTCACTTCCTGAACATCTAGCAGAGATGGCTGGTGAGATGTTGTCACTGAGGGACTCAGAGGGAACCCTGGTCAGGCTGGACTTAGATGAGACTTTCACTGATTCATCAGAGTGAGCTGTAGACAGAGAGAATAGTTATGGCTAGCTAACAAACTACTAGCAATGTGGGATACAAATTAATGTGTCATTTTCTTTAGAGAAGTGGCGCCTACAATACCTGAAACTAATGATGTCTGTGGAGATACCCGGGGAGATACTCTGGGAGATGTCTCTCTCTGTGGTGTCTCTGCTTCCACCACTGTTGTGTAAGAGGCAGTTCTCTCTGATATGTCACTTCTAGAACTCCTTACAGACTCTGACACTGGTGTCTCCACAAGCCCAGCCACTGATGATGCTCTGTAGATCTCCTCCACTCCACAGCTTGTGTCAGACTGGGCTGGTAACACCACTACACTGTCACTGAGAGAGCCAGAGGGAACCCTGGTCAGGCTGGACGTAGGGGACAAACCTGCAGCTGCTGGAAACACATCAGCATGAGTTGAGGACAAAATGGGACACAAAGGCAATAAATTAAAGTCGTATTTTGTGATGTGATGGTCCACTGTTAGTAAAACTATACCTGATATAAAAGATGCCTGTGGAGATACTCTGGGAGAGGTAGGTCTCTCTGGTGTTCCTGGTCTCCCCACACTCTCCTCTCTACTAGGGATCCTGACTGAGGACACTCTGCGTACTATTACCACTACTTTTGTATCACAGGGAGCTCTGTCAGTGATGTCACTTCTTGAACATCTAGCAGAGATGGCTGGTGAGATGTTGTCACTGAGGGACTCAGAGGGAACCCTGGTCAGGCTGGACTTAGATGAGACTTTCACTGATTCATCAGAGTGAGCTGTAGACAGAGAGAGACAGTACGGCTAGCTAACAAACTAGCAGCAATGTGGGATACAGATTAATGTATCATTTTCTCAAAAGAAGTGGCGCCTACCTGACGTAAATGATGTCTGTGGAGATACTCTGGGAGACACTCTGGGCGATGTATCTCTCTGTGGTGTCTCTGCTTCCACCACTGTTGTGTAAGAGGCAGTTCTCTCTGATAGGTCACTTCTAGAACTCCTTACAGACTCTAACACTGGTGTCTCCACAAGCTCAGCTACTGATGATGCTCTGTAGATCTCCACTTCACAGCTTGTGTCAGACAGGGCTGGTGACACTACACTGTCACTGAGAGAGCCAGAGGGAACCCTGCTCAGGCTGGACTTAGGGGACAAACCTGCAACTGCTGGAGACACATCAGCACGAGTTGAGGACATAAAGGCAAGAAATTGTCAAATTTTGTGTTGTGATTTTCCAATATTAGTAATTATTATCTGAGCATGGATGAAAACTATACCTGATATAAAAGATGTCTGGGGAGATACTCTAGGAGGGGTGTGTCTCTCTGGTGTTCCTGGTCTCCCAACACTCTCCTCTCTACTGAGGATCCTGACTGAGCACACTCTGCATTCTACTTCCTCTACGTCTGTATCAGACGGAGTTCTGTCGGTGATGTCACTTCCTGAACATCTAGCAGAGATGGCTGGTGAGATGTTGTCACTGAGGGACTCAGAGGGAACCCTGGTCAGGCTGGACTTAGATGAGACTTTCAATGATTCATCAGAGTGCGCTGTAGACAGAGAGAATAGTTATGGCTAGCTAACAAACCACTAGCAATGTGGGATACAGATTAATGTGTCATTTTTTTTTAAGAAGTGGTGCCTACAATACCTGAAACAAATGATGTCTGTGGAGATACCCTGGGAGACACTCTGGGAGATGTATCTCTCTGTGGTGTCTCTGCTTCCACCAGTGTTGTGTCAGAGGCAGTTCTCTCTGATAGGTCACTTCTAGAACTCCTTACAGACTCTGACACTGGTGTCTCCACAAGTTCAGCTACTGATGATGCTCTGTAGATCTCCTCCACTCCACAGCTTGTGTCAAACTGGGCTGGTGACACTACACTGTCACTGAGAGAGCCAGAGGGAACCCTGGTCAGGCTGGACTTAGGGGACAAACCTGCAACTGCTGGAGACACATCAGCATGAGTTGAGGATAAAAAGGGACACAAAGGCAAGAACTAAAAGTCCAATTTTGTGATGTGATGGTCCATTATTAGTAAAACTATACCTGATATAAAAGATGTCTGTGGAGATACTCTGGGAGAGGTATGTCTCTCTGGTGTTCCTGGACTCCCCACACTCTCCTCTCTACTAGGGATTCTGACTGAGGACCTTCTGCGCTCTACTTCCTCAACGGCTGTATCACAAGGAGCTCTGTCAATGATGTCACATCCTGAACATGTAGTAGAGATAGCTGGTGAAATTTTGTCACTGAGAGACTCAGAGGGAACCCTGGTCAGGCTGGACTTAGATGAGACTTTCACTGATTCATCAGAGTGAGCTGTAGACAGAGAGAACCGGTAAGGCCAGCTAACAAACTAGCAGCAATGTGGGATACAGATTCATTGTCATTTTCTGAAAATAAGTAGTGGCTACCTGACACAAAAGATGTCTGTGGAGATACTCTGGGAGATAATGTGGGAGATATGTCTCTTTGCGGTTTCTCTGCTTCCACCACTTTTGTGACATCACTTCCTGAACATGTAGCAGAGATAGCTGGTAAAATGTTGTCACTGAGAGAGCCAGAGGGAACCCTGGTCAGGCTGGACTTAGGGGACAAACCTGCAGCTGCTGGAAACACATCAGCATGAGTTGAGGACAAAAAGGGACACAACAGAAGAAGAAGAAATTAAAGCCCAATTTTGTGATGTGATGGTCCATTATTACAGTAGTAATTATTATCTGAGCATGGGTGAAACGACAGTACTATACCTGATATAAAAGATGTCTGTGGAGATACTCTAGGAGGGGTGTGTCTCTCTGGTGTCCCTGGTCTCCCCACACTGTCCTCTCTACTGGGGATCCTGACTGAGGACACTCTGCGTACTACCACTACTTTTGTATCACAGGTAGCTCTGTCAGTGATGTCACTTCCTGAACATCTAGCAGAGATAGCTGGTGAGATGTTATCACTGAGGGACTCAGAGGGAACCCTGGTCAGGCTGGACTTAGATGGGACTTTCAATGATTCATCAGAGGAAGCTGCAGACAGATAATCAGTAAGGTTAGCTAACAAACTACTGTAGCAGCAATGTGGGATATAGATTCATGTGTTGTTTCAGAAAAGAAGTGGCGTCTACCTGACAGAAACGATGTCTGTGGAGATACTCTGGGAGACACTCTGGGAGATGTCTCTCTCTGTGGTGTCTCTGCTTCCACCACTGTTGTGTAAGAGGCAGTTCTCTCTGATATGTCACTTCTAGAACTCCTTACAGACTCTAACACTGGTGTCTCCACAAGCTCAGCCACTGATGATGCTCTGTAGATCTCCTCCACTCCACAGCTTGTGTCAGACTGGGCTGGTGACACTACACTGTCACTGAGAGAGCCAGAGGGAACCCTGGTCAGGCTGGACTTAGGGGACAAACCTGCAACTGCTGGAGACACAGCAGCATGAATTTAGGATGAAGAGGGACACAAGGACAGTCAATTAAAAAGAAGAAAAAAAAAGTCGAATCTTGTGATGTTACAGTATGCTCTACTATTAGTGCATATCCTCCGAGCATGGGCGAAACTACTATACCTGATATAAAAGATGTCTGTGAAGATACCCTGGGAGATACTCTGGGAGAGGTATGTTTCTTTGGTCTTCCCACACTCTCCTCTCTACTGGGGATCCTGACTGAGGACACTCTGCGTTCTACTTCCTCTACTGCTGTATCAGAGAGAGATCTGTCGGTGATGTCACTTCCTGAACATCTAGCAGAGATGGCTGGTGAGATGTTGTCACTGAGGGACTCAGAGGGAACCATGGTCAGGCTGGACTTAGATGAGACTTTGACTGATTCATCAGAGTGAGCTGTAGACAGAGAGAGCCAGTAAGGCTAGCTAACAAACTAGCAGCAATGTGGGATACAGATGAATGTGTCATTTTCTGAAAAGAAGTGACGCCTACCTGACGTAAATGATGTCTGTGGAGATACTCTGGGAGATACTCTGGGAGATGTCTCTCTCTGTGGTGTCTCTGCTTCCACATCTGTTGTGTCAGAGGCAGTTCTCTCTGATATGTCACTTCTAGAACTCCTTACAGAATCTGACACTGGTGTCTCCACAAGCTCAGCCACTGATGATGCTCTGTAGATCTCCTCCACTCCACAGCTTGTGTCAGACTGGGCTGGTAACACCACTACACTGTCACTGAGAGAGCCAGAGGGAACCCTGGTCAGGCTGGACGTAGGGGACAAACCTGCAGCTGCTGGAAACACATCAGCATGAGTTGAGGACAAAAAGGGACACAACAGAAGAAGAAGAAGAAGAAATTAAAGCCCAATTTTGTGATGTGATGGTCCATTATTACAGTAGTAATTATTATCTGAGCATGGGTGGAACGACAGTACTATACCTGATATAAAAGATGTCTGTGGAGATACTCTAGGAGGGGTGTGTCTCTCTGGTGTCCCTGGTCTCCCCACACTGTCCTCTCTACTGGGGATCCTGACTGAGGACACTCTGCGTACTATTACCACTACTATTGTATCACAGGTAGCTCTGTCAGTGATGTCACTTCCTGAACATCTAGCAGAGATAGCTGGTGAGATGTTGTCACTGCGGGACTCAGAGGGAACCCTGGTAAGGCTGGACTTAGATGGGACTTTCAATGATTCATCAGAGGAAGCTGCAGACAGATAATCAGTAAGGTTAGCTAACAAACTACTGTAGCAGCAATGTGGGATATAGATTCATGTGTTGTTTCATAAAAGAAGTGGCGTCTACCTGACAGAAACGATGTCTGTGGAGATACTCTGGGAGACACTCTGGGAGATGTCTCTCTCTGTGGTGTCTCTGCTTCCACCATTGTTGTGTAAGAGGCAGTTCTCTCTGATATGTCACTTCTAGAGCTCCTTACAGACTCTAACACTGGTGTCTCCACAAGCTCAGCCACTGATGATGCTCTGTAGATCTCCTCCACTCCACAGCTTGTGTCAGACTGGGCTGGTGACACTACACTGTCACTGAGAGAGCCAGAGGGAACCCTGGTCAGGCTGGACTTAGGGGACAAACCTGCAACTGCTGGAGACACATCAGCATGAATTTAGGATGAAGAGGGACACAAGGACAGTCAATTAAAAAGAAGAAAAAAAAAGTTGAATCTTGTGATGTTACAGTATGCTCTACTATTAGTGCATATCCTCCGAGCATGGGCGAAACTACTATACCTGATATAAAAGATGTCTGTGAAGATACCCTGGGAGATACTCTGGGAGAGGTATGTTTCTTTGGTCTTCCCACACTCTCCTCTCTACTGGGGATCCTGACTGAGGACACTCTGCGTTCTACTTCCTCTACTGCTGTATCAGAGAGAGATCTGTCGGTGATGTCACTTCCTGAACATCTAACAGAGATGGCTGGTGAGATGTTGTCACTGAGGGACTCAGAGGGAACCATGGTCAGGCTGGACTTAGATGAGACTTTGACTGATTCATCAGAGTGAGCTGTAGACAGAGAGAGCCAGTAAGGCTAGCTCACAAACTAGCAGCAATGTGGGATACAGATGAATGTGTCATTTTCTGAAAAGAAGTGACGCCTACCTGACGTAAATGATGTCTGTGGAGATACTCTGGGAGATACCCTGGGAGATGTCTCTCTCTGTGGTGTCTCTGCTTCCATCACTGTTGTGTCAGAGGCAGTTCTCTCTGATATGTCACTTCTAGAACTCCTTACAGACTCTGACACTGGTGTCTCCACAAGCTCAGCTACTGATGATGCTCTGTAGATCTCCTCCACTTCACAGCTTGTGTCAGACTGGGCTGGTAACACCACTACACTGTCACTGAGAGAGCCAGAGGGAACCCTGGCCAGGCTGGACTTAGATGAGACTTTGACTGATTCATCAGAGTGAGCTGTAGACAGAGAGAGCCAGTAAGGTTAGCTAACAAACTACTGTAGCAGCAATGTGGGATACAGATTCAAGTGTTGTTTCAGAAAAGAAGTGGCGTCTACCTGACAGAAGCGATGTCTGTGGAGATACTCTGGGAGACACTCTGGGAGATGTCTCTCTCTGTGGTGTCTCTGCTTCCACCACTGTTGTGTAAGAGGCAGTTCTCTCTGATATGTCACTTCTAGAACTCCTTACAGACTCTAACACTGGTGTCTCCACAAGCTCAGCTACTGATGATGCTCTGTAGATCTCCTCCACTCCACAGCTTGTGTCAGACTGGGCTGGTGACACTACACTGTCACTGAGAGAGCCAGAGGGAACCCTGGTCAGGCTGGACTTAGGGGACAAACCTGCAACTGCTGGAGACACATCAGCATGAATTTAGGATGAAGAGGGACACAAGGACAGTAAATTAAAAATAAGAAAAAAAATCTTGTGATGTTATGCTCTACTATTAGTGCATATCCTCCGAGCATGGGCAAAACTACTATACCTGATATAAAAGATGTCTTTGGAGATACCCTGGGAGATACTCTGGGAGAGGTATGTATCTCTGGTCTTCCCACACTCCCCTCTCTACTGGGGATCCTGACTGAAGACACTCTGCGTGTCTTGACCGTAGTTTCAGACAAAGCCCTTTCTGATACGTCACTTGCAGAACATCTGACTGATAAGGCTGTTGATACCGTATCCATGACATCTGAAGGTGCCTCTGATAGTTTTGCTATTGTTGGTGCTTCATAAGGCTCTTCCATAGTAATTACATCTCCCACGGATGATGCTCTTTCACCAGTAGAGGTAGAAGAGACCGTCGTATGGCTGGATGTAGATGACCTGTCTATAGCTTTGAAAGAATCGTCAACATGAGCTACAGAGAAATACAGTAAAGATAGAAAGACAGCTCTATATTTAAATAATAGCAATTACTGTATGAGTGTTTTTCCCAAAATATTACACTGAATATCATACAGTGACCTCGTGAAAGTTTTACCTGACACAAGTGATGTCTGTGGAGATACTCTGGGAGAGGTATGTCTCTCTGGTCTTCCCACACTCTCCTCTCTACTGGGGATCCTGACTGAGGACAGTCTGCGTTCTACTTCCTCTACTTCTGTATCAGACGGAGATCTGTCGGTGATGTCACTTCCTGAACATCTAGCAGAGATGGCTGGTGAGATGTTGTCACTGAGGGACTCAGAGGGAACCCTGGTCAGGCTGGACTTAGATGAGACTTTGACTGATTCATCAGAGTGAGCTGTAGACAGAGAGAGCCAGTAAGGCTAGCTAACAAACTAGCAGCAATGTGGGATACAGATGAATGTGTCATTTTCTGAAAAGAAGTGACGCCTACCTGACGTAAATGATTCATCAGAGTGAGCTGCAGAGCGAGAGAATTGGTAAGACTAGCTAATAAACTACTGTAGCAGCAATGTGGAATATTCAGAAAATAAGTTACACCTACCTGACACAAACGATGTCTGTGGAGATACTCTGGGAGACACTCTGGGAGATGTCTCTCTCTGTGGTGTCTCTGCTTCCATCACTGTTGTGTCAGAGGCAGTTCTCTCTGATAGGTCACTTCTAGAACTCCTTACAGACTCTGACACTGGTGTCTCCACAAGCTCAGCCACTGATGATGCTCTGTAGATCTCCTCCACTCCACAGCTTGTGTCAGACTGGGCTGGTGACACTACTCTGTCACTGAGAGAGCCAGAGGGAACCCTGGCCAGGTTGGACTTAGGGGACAAACCTGCTGCTGTTATAGCAATATAAACAAACATTTAGGAAAGATAAACAAAGGAAGATATTCGAGTGCGATGTTTCTCTATCAGGGTTGTTTGTAGTCAAAATAGAGACATTTACGTCATTTAATGAGCATACTGTAGTACAGTTTGGGAATCATTACCTGATGTAAATGATGTCCGAGGAGAAACTCTGGGAGAGGTGTGTCTCTCTGGTGTCTCTGCTGGTCTCCCCACACTCTCCTCTCTACTGGGGATCCTGCCTGAGGACACCCTGCCGTCCTCGTCAACTACTGCTGTTTCCGAGGGCACCTTTTCGGCGATATCACTTCCTGAGCACCTTGCGGAGACGGTAGAGCTTTCGTCCACAGCGGACAGAGAGAGCGATGGCTCCTCAAACGAGACAGCGTGCGGAGACCGGGACCGCACGGCACCCTCCGGCTCAGTCTCGGCGATCTCTATCCCGAGTTGTTGGCTTACTGTCCTCAAGGCCTCGTCGGCAACTCTATCGGCGATTTCCACAGATTTATGCAAAAACTCCTCTATGGCGAGGTCTTCGGCAGATGGCCCTGCACAGATCTCCTCCGCTGAAATGTATTTGTGTGCATTTTCAAGCGAGGGCGATGGAAGCGTGCCTGCGGAAAGCCCCGTAGACTCGTCTTCGAACACCAGTGGACGCTCTGCAAAACAGAAACGCTCATCGTTGAACAAACGCAGACGGAGACTTTTCTCAGTGCTACAGAACTGTAATCAGAACTGCGATCGGACAAATGTTACCTGTCACAGATGTCTGTGGAGATACCCTGGGTGATAATCTGAGAGGCGTGTGTCTCTCTGGTGTCTCTGCTGGTCTCCCCACACTGTCCTCTCTGCCGGGGATGCTGACTAAGGACACTCTGCTGGCCCCGCCGACAGCCGCGTCAGAAGGAGCACTCTCCCATGAGCCAGCGCTGGAGGAACGTGCAGAGGGGGCAGGTGACACGCCGGCAGGTGACACGCCGCCTCCAGCAGCAGCAGCAGCAGCTGGAGACGGCAGGGGGTCCTCAACGGACGGAGCTTCGGATGGCTGCTCCTCAGCCAAGATCAAACGGTCTGATTCTGCGGCTTTCTCAGGTAAGGAGGAGACTCTGGTCAGGATGGGCGTCGATGACTTGTCCTTCAGAGACTCGTCAGAACGAGCTGAGGACACAGAGAGCATCAAAAGACAAAGATATTAAGTGGTTCTTTCCTCTCTTTTTAAAACGCTTACATTAGGGCGCCCCACCCATGCAACTGTACCGTCTGTGAATCCAATAGAGGACAAGACCTGGGCGGCCAGGATGTCCACAGCTCCTGTGAAGCCGTTACTCTCTGCAGACGGCGTGCGAGGAAGGTTCTCCACTGAGGGCACCTTGTAGAACACCACCACATCAGGCACGGCCTCTAGGGGGTCACCACCCCCATCCACCTCACTGGCGGAGGGGGTCCCGGAGAGGTTCGAACTACCCCCGGATGACACAGCCGAGGACGGACGGCTGCCGCTCCTGAAGACGATGGTCTCCGGAAGGTTCTCAGAGTGGACGATGATGACGTCCTCGGTCGGAGCTCTGGCCGTGCTGACGAGGACAGAGTGGCCCCCGTCCCCAACACTGTCCCCTGTAAAGGCTCTCTGGAACACGGCTGACCGGACAGCAGGGCCCGGCCGGCCGTCCTCCACCATGGTGGGGTGGGCGGGGCTGTGTTCAGCTCCGTGGTGATGACAGGGTTGAGAGGGACTCCGTGCGCGAGGCTGCTCCTCGTCCACAACCACAGGCTCTCCTGAGGGCACCTCGGGCTCTGTACCCTGGCTCGCCAACAGAGACTCCCTTGTGTCAATCTTCCTGACGGGCGTCTGGTCAGAGTACAGGCTCGCAGGCTCCCTAGGTACCACCAGCCCGTCATGCGTTATCTCCATGAAAGCTGGTGGTACTCGCAGTTTCCACTCTTTAACAAACTTGGCCTCTGTAAATGGAGAAGTAAATTCATGAGATTGTGAAGTCTTATTCACTGTACGGTACATTGAATGGATGCATGTATTCTGAATAATTGGTAAACTAAAAGCATTTTGATAGAATTTTTCTAATAATATTGCATTTCTCCTTACCCCTCATGTATTGGTACATATGTGTAACATCCTTAGTATTCATAGGATGGTTACCTGTAGTAAAACAAGTGCGCAATCCATCATAGCATCTCACACTTCAGGAATTGTACAGTATATGAACTGATGCATCTATTCTAGCCGACACATTTTTAAACAGGTGTGATCTGGTCGACACTCACCTTCCCTGAAATCGAATAGCTCCTCGCAATACGCGGAGATAAATTCTCGTATGTTATTTGGTCTCTCTATGAATATGGCTCTGCAGACACATTCCAGCCAACTCTTGAGGCCATACGGTATGATGAGGGTCGGCGGTGGTTTGAAGTGCCTCGTGTGGGCCATCTCCAAGGCTCCCATGGATGCCATTAGGCCGTGGCTACATAATACCGTAATACAGCCTTACGTTACATTATATAGAAAATAAAAGCTACAATTAAATGGAAAGAAACATTTCAAATAATGTAATTTATTACGTAAGTTATTTCCGACCATTCTGGAGAACTTACCTTATCGGCTGACCAGGCGACTCTGCGAGCCAACGAGGATGACTCGTTGTTGTTGTTATGTTGTTTTGAAAATCATAATAGTTACGGTGAATCAGTTTGATGACATCATGAAACATTATAAAACCTATGCGCATAAATTCTACGTTGATTCCCATTTGAACAGATATGACGAAACCCTAACCCTGATTTGAAACTAGACCCCTTCACTGTGCATATGCCAACATTTTCAGAAAATAAATTGTAGATGAAAACGAATTCGTATGAAAAATACTTTATTCACATAAAAAGCAGAGATACTGTTAAGTCTTATATCTTCAGTCCATAAGCAATCTGATGAAATGGTCTGTGGTCAAACTAGGGCTTTTATCTGTAATAAATTCACACTCGTTTAATTAATTTATTAATTAAGTACGAAACCAATTAACAAAAGCTTTCAGGCTAGGTTTAATCAAGGCTTATCCTCTAATGAATAACCACTAAATATACTGCATGTTTTCTTAAATAATCACATTCAATTACATCTAAAAACTAGCACTCCACTCTCTGAAGGACTGACACCATACACCTGCCCCGTAACACCCCCTATGAGGATGGGCCCTCCTGGGATTTTGGTCAACTTTATTGACTGGGGCGCTGCTTGGCCTTGCCTCCTGTCTCGGTTGACATTGACATTATTCAGCGAAGTGAGGAGGAGGAGGGGCTGTGGGGTGATCGGGACCCCCCTGGCTGGCCAATAGGCGAGCCACGTGGGTGGGGGCAGGACCTTTCTTTTGCTGTCGCTCACGCCCGTCACCGCCCGGGGCCTCTGAGTGTGATACTGGTGGGTGCTGTGGAGAGGCCCTGGATGGGCAGGCCTCTCCATGTGACCATAGTAGATGGGTTTCCTTTTCTGGTTCAGGCTCCTCCTGGGCTGCTGGTCCCTGGGCCCTCCTGGTCCTGGGGATGCGGAGCTGCTGGGGGTGTTGTGGTGGCGGAGGCTGCTGGGGGTGTTGTGGTTGCGGAGGCTGCTGGGGCAGTGGCTGGGTGTGTTGTGGTGGCTGGGGTAGTTGGGGTTGCTAGGGTAGTTGGGCTTGCTGCTTTCCGGTCTCTGGTGGTACGTGGGGTCATCCTTTTTCCATGATTCCACATGCATCTCCTCAGTTGAGATCTCAAGTGCTTCAAAATCCACATTCTCATTGGAAGTGACTTGGTATCCAAGCTTCAGCATCTTCTCCTCGTAGGCAGTGCCACAGTGTGATAGTCTGTCCTCTATGACAGGAATCCATTTTCTTTAAATCACCAAACATGGTATTTGTGTTTGAATATCCATCAACAAACATGATTTTTTTTTTATCCAGGGGGACTTACAAATTATAATATTCTATATATATATTGTATATATATTTTCTTTTTTTCATTAAACTTTGATATATGCATTTTTACTATTTCAAGTCATGTTTGCTGTGGCTTCAATACCAATCTGAATTTAGAGATAATACATCATATATAACATTTTAGAGGGTTTTTATTTTGAAATGTCACATCAGAATGTCCTGAAATTCTCTGGGTGACACTCTGAGGTGGTCTGCTACCACTGTGAAGTGGACCTGGTGTGGCATTATGGGCGGTCTCCTTTTAATCCTAATCTGACATTTGAGGAAAATAGTAGGTTATTTAGGACATTTTAGAAGGCCTTTATTTTTAAATGCCTCATCAGAATGTCCTGAATGTCTCTGGGTGACACTCTGATGTTGTCTGCTACCACTCTGAAGTGGAACTGGTGTGGCATTATGGGCGGTCTCCTTTTAATCCTAATCTGAAAATTGAGAAAATATAGTTTGACATTTTAGAGGGCCTTTATTTTGGAATGTCACATCAGAACATCCTTTTACTTCCTAAATCAAACCATAGTTAGTTGACTCCATGGCGGCAACCCTTATTCAGTTCTTCCAAGGGAAAAAACGCTTTACCGTAATAACCCTAGTGTATGCGCAAAAGGGAATAACTGCAGGGCTTGACTAGTCAAAGAGAGGTTAATCTGAGTCAAACGTTTTCACACCTGTAAGCCATCTACAGTCACAAAAAGACTTTATTGGGAGCTCAATGCACAGGTGTTTGTGGACATCAGTCACTTTTGCTGGTCATGGTCGTCCTCCCTCACCGCTTGTCCTGTTTAGAAATAACATGTTAGGCTATACACTGCATGTCATATCAATAATGAACTGTTATCTAGACCACTTCAGGCGTTTTCAGCTCTTAACCACATCAGCATGACATTGATTGATTTCTACACCTTTTATACTGATTTTGAAAGACCACTCCATGCTGAAGGGTGACCCGGGTCGTGGCAGATCGGTCCTTGCCGGTTCCTCGTCTGCGCCAGACCTGGCTGGGCCAATGCCGTGTATGAGAGCAGGGGAATAGACCGCGTTCCCCTCATCGCTAGTGACCTGCATGAACAGCTGACGGGAACCCCACTCCGCTCCGCAGAAACAGTCGATGGGGACAGAGAAGGAGAGGAATCCGGGACGGCGCCCCCCAGTGGTCATCCCACTTCCTTGGTCGGGCGGCCTTCTCTCCTGGGAGGGTGCTACATCCAAGGTCTGCACTGGATGTCCGCTGCTCTCGGGATCACCCTCTTCGACCATCAGCACGTAATTGGGGATTCTGATTTGCTGTGTGTTGGGGCCGCATGCAGGATCTGCCTGTGCTCGAGTGGTCATTCTGGAATGTTCTCTTGTCTGTCCGTCTGGTTCCAGAACGGAATGTTGGGAGGTTATTTCGGCTAACAAGACATGCTCTGGTCCAACAGGCTCGATATAAGCTTGTCCGTTGAATGGTGGCTTGGACAGCGCATTCATGGACATGGTCTCTTTGTCTGTCCCTGGAGCCAGGTGATAAAGTGTCCACACTTGGTTGACAGAGCTTTCCAGGGCGGGGTCTATATCTGGAGTTATGCTTCCGGCGCCAATGGGGCTGCACTCGGGTTGCTGCTGCTCCCGCACTGCTGAGATAGATGGAAAAACACATTTGATGTTGCGATGACAAGCTGCTAGGACAAGTCATGATGAAAAACAGGAATACTAAGATTAGAAGGAACAGGTCAGGAAAAGACAGAATGGTTGTCTTTCGATATGGTTCAATTACTCGGAGTGGCTGGATCAACCGTTCCTCCAAGCAGCTGTTTTAGGTTAGATAGGTGAAAAATGTGAGAGATGGATACCTGTCCGGCTTACGTCTCCTTTAGGCAGTGTCTGTGAGGCCGTCGGGGTGCTAGGTGACCTCTGACCTCTGACTCCCTCAGCCCTCCCGGCACTGGAGACCCCCTCTCGACTGGAAACAGCCACGCCTCTCGTAACAGACTTGGAAACAGCTGAAACAGTCAACAACCGACGGCCTACATGAGTACATCGCCTTAGGATAATTGACGTCTGTGAAGAGAGTGTATATTTCGGGGGTTTTCCGCACCTAATTTCTTCCTCTGTGGATCGGACTGGGCGAGTCTCTTCATCAGGCGGTTCCTCTCAGCGATGGTCGTCTTGATGGACAGAGCTGTCTGGCTGGAGGCTTTGCTTCCCGTCCACCACTGGATGTCAGGGCCATAGACTGAGCATAGGAACTGAGGCATGGTGACACACTCCTCTTCAGGGAAATCGCTGGCTTGTTCTTCCAGGAACTCTTCTTCTAGCCTAGTACAGGTTGGAGGGTTGGCGGTGTCGTCAGGCCGTGTTCCCGTGGTCATTTCTTCAACTGAACGCTGTGGTCCTGCTGTTTGGGTATTCACAACGTCACTGGGATTTGTTGGTTCTAATGGGACTTCCTCTTCATGTGGTGGACCAGGGGGTTCTGATTCTGGAACAATCTCTCTGCTGGTCTCTATGGTGTGTTGTATCGCCGATTCCACTATTTTAACAGCACACTCGGTGTGTGATGGAACAGATCTCCATTCCTCTGTTACATTCTGAGGCTCCATGATTGTTGAACCTAATAGTGAGAAGTAGAACTAGCTTCAGGAGTACTGTTTCCAACAAATAACACAAACTCTACAATTTGCCCCATTAATTTCTCTGATGAACTATGGATATGAATGCAATATTTCCTAATAAATTTCCAGTGCAATATTTCCTATCTTAATCATCATTACATTATCATCAGCGTTATTACCAGGCTGAGGAGTTGTGGACGAAGGGGTGGGTGAGGATCTGGGTCTCGCCTCAGTTTTGGGAGTATGCTCGGACAGACCATGAGAAGAAGTGCATGTTGGGTGTGTCTCAGTTGGGATATCTGGAACATGGAGTCCCTGCAGCCCATCTAAACATGGGAACATGATACCACCTACTGGACAACAAAACACAGTGCAGAGGATTAAATAAAAATAAATAAATGTTTTTAAGAAAAGTTGATGGCAGTGAATTTAAATCACAAGCAATGGTCTGTTCTATCAATATATAAAATCTGAATATGCCAGATCATCATAAGCAATATCTAATATCAACATCAATGTCATTTTATTCATACAGCACCATTCATACAAATCAATGTAGCGCAAAATGCATAAAAGGAGAAAGATAAAAACATAAATCATATAAACACAGTGAGGACAGATTTAAAAGAAACAATAAAAGTAAAAGCATTAAAAATTAAAAGATAGTGTAAAATAGAATAACAACTATAAAAACAGCAATTTAAGAGCACTTATTTCCAAATCAATAAGACACCACCAGTGGTTCATAATAAAGGGGCCACCAGGGCATAGATGTTTTGAATATGATGGATGGTTGTCACTGATCCATAAGCTGTCTCTTCTACATCCTCCTCCTGAGACATCTCACCATCAATCATCTCGCATGACATCTGTGGAGATACTCTGAGAAAGGTGTGTCTCTCTGGTGTCTCTGCTGGTCTCCCCACACTCTCCTCTCTGCTGGGGATCCTGACTGAGGACACTCTGCATACTACTTCCTCTCCTGTTGAATCGGCGTTATCTCTTTCTGTGTTGTCACTTCCTGAACATCTAGCAGAGATGGCTGGTGAGATGTTGTCACTGAGGGACTCAGAGGGAACTGTGGGAGATGCTGAGGACACTCTGCGTACTACTTCCTCCACTGCTGTGTCAGAGGGAGCGGTGACAGTTTTGTGGCTCTGTGCGACACAGTCCGCAGCTCCTTCAGATGACATTTTCTCTGTGATGTCACTTCCTGAGCATCTGGCTGAACCAGTAGAGATCGCCTCCACAGCTGGCAGAGAGTGACATGGCTTTTCGGATCCAGGGACGGTGTCAGGTGTAGCTTGAATACAGATGGCTTCGTTAGGGGCTGTTTTCCCAGAGTCCTCCCCTGCGGCGGGATGAAGGTCTGCTGCTCTGGCAAACTGTGTGACATCAGCATATGGTTGGTACCCTTCCTGGACATGAACATCCTCAGAGGGGCCCACCGTGTCAAGTGGGAGAACCACCTCATTGGATATGGCTGAACATAGGAGGAGGGATGATGGTTTTAGATGGTCCACTACAGACAGAGAGAGGACCTTCACCAGTCTGGAGCTGGAAGGAGTCTCTGTGTGGACAATTATGGAAGCGCCTGAATTTGTCGTTGTAATCTTTTCAGTTGGCTCCCTCAAAGACTGCGCCGTGCTATTATTTGTCTCTGGAGATGTCACTGTGTGGAGTATGTTCTCTTTTGAAATCCTTCTGGCTGGCAATGGTCGTCCACTGCTCTCTGAATAACCACCAGTAGAGGGCACTGTGGTCAAGCTGGATACTGGTGACTGCACAGCCTGGAGAACTTCTTCTGATCCTGTTTCAACACCTTTAACATGACACATACACGAGAAAAGCCCTAATAGACATGACACACAGGGTAACTGTGGAGATAATCTGGGAGATGTGCGTCTCTCCGGTATCTCTGCTGGTCTCCTCACACTCCCCTCTCTACTGGGGCTCCTTACTGAGGACACTCTGCGTACTACTTCCTCTACTGCTGTATCAGAGGGAGCTATTTTCGTGATGTCACTTCCTGAGCACACAGATGAAAAAGCTGAGGTTTGCCTCATGGCTGCAGTTGACTGAGAAAGCTTCTCCTCAGAAGGTGTCCAGACAGTGGGGATCTTCTCCACACTTGATGGTGACTCTGACCGATCTACCATTTGGAAGTTTGAAGTTCTGATCTGGCTGGACGCCGTCTCCAAGTCTGCTGAAGCAGGAGCCTCCTGATTAGATGGGGAGATGATCCTCTTCTCCTGTGAGAGATCTTTGTCGCTGCTCAACCTCATCCTCCGATCAGCAACGGTCTTCACTGTGGTGGCATAGAGCTCACCCGCGTTCAGCGGGCCAGGCAGGTCCTCAAACGAGGGAACCTTCTGGAACATGACCACGCTAGGGACCCCCTCTGCGTCCTCGACCCGCCCCTCATCAGCAGCAGGGGGAGGAGTCAAGCGAAGGTCACACGCCGGGGAACCGCTGGCGGAGTGGCGGGCTCTACTTTGGAAGATGAGCATTTCGGGGAGCCTCTCGGCGTGAACTACGATCAAGTGCTCCGACCGAGCCCTGGGGGCGTCAATCAGCACGGCGCCCTGAACTTCTACGACGTCGCTGACAGACGGAGCTCTCAAGAACACGGCAGACTGGACCGCCGAGCCGCTGACCTCGTCGTCGTCGAACCCCTCACCGCGCTTGTCGCTTTTACCAATAGCCGAAACCCAAATAACGGCGGGTTCGTCAGATAACGCGGACGACGCTCTCGACGAGGAGTCTGCGGACGCCGCCGAAGGCTGCTCGCTCGGGCGAGATGTATCCCGTGGAGGATTTTGTGGTACGCTGGCAGGCAGTTCAGGTGTTAACGGACAGGGGAGGCCATCTTGTTTCCCAGGCTTTGCGTGGGAGCATTCGCTCAACACGTCCTCCGCCAGGCAGGGGAGGGAGACGGCGCCCTGGCATTCTTCCGTGTGACCTGTAATAAACAGGAAACAGGATCACACACGGTTGTCGTCGCATGGCGTCTTTTCCCTCGCGGTGTGGACTAAAGTAATGATGAATGGAAAAGCGTCAATGTACATGTACACCAACAGGAACCATTGTATTATATCAGTTTAATGCAGAGGCTACAGGTGTGTGTGTGTGTGTGTGTGTGTGTGCGTGTGTGTTTGTTGTGTGTGTGTGTGTGTGTGTGTGTGTGTGTGTGTGTGTGTGTGTGTGTGTGTGTGTGTGTGTGTGTGTGTGTGTGTGTGTGTCTGCATGCATGCATGCGTGCTAGCGAATCAGAAACAGATTTATTGCCAAGTAGGCTAGCTGTAGGCTACACATACAAGGAATTTGCTTTGTTGGTGCATAACAGTAAACATAGTGCGAGGCCAAGACAGGACAGTGCAGAATGTGGCAAATACAATACTAGCCTATACAGTACAATATACAATACAATATACAATATGTTAATCTGCAAAATAAAACTGTGTCAGTGTCATCTTACCCTTTAATTCCTTGTGGTAGTTTGATAGGTCTTGAATGTCAAGTTCTGGGTGCTCTACAGGGCAAAACAAAACAAATTCTAGCCTAAAGTGAAACTTACATTTCTAGTTTACTTAACTGTAAACTAGAAATTACAGTAACTTATACAGTAGCCAATAATTATATATCCATCCCTTCACGTACACTCGTGTCCCTCTATGCATTCTAAAGTACGTAGCGGCCTACTAGCAAGGTAGCCTATATACCTTGCTTCAGTTTGAGAAGTTCGGTGCAGTATGTTGCTATAAACTCCGGGACATTGGGTGGTTGCTCCAACAGTACTGCCCGACTGACGGCCACAAGCCAACTCTTCAACCCGAAGGGAACTATGAGCGTCGGAAAGACTTTCGTCATCTTTACAACCTGTGAGAATACGAGCCGTTGCTTGGTCTAGTGAGTCAAGAGTTCTTTTTTTTGCCTAAAACGAAATTTTCTAAATCATCGTTCCTACATTAGCCTACCTCATCCCTGCATCGCCCAATACCAAAACATGAGGACATAGCCGCATGATGTTATCTGCCATGCACGGTTAAAATGGAATGGTAGTTGTTGACGTCGGTGTCATAATTGCAAGGTTACAAACGTAATAACCCATGCAAACTGTTCTATATGCTAGGCGGTTCTTGCACACCGTTGTTTTTTATTATGCAACCATGGCATGGTCAGATATGTTTACATAAATAATAATTCATTTTATTTATACATTAATTAATTAATTAATTTCATTGTTAAACAATCTTAAAGTTCTGAACAGTGTTTACATTTTATTCATTCCCCTGAGGATTTTTTAAATCATTATTAAATATAATTGGTTGATTTCAGGATTATCTGTCATCAAGGGGTCAGTGTGTGAAATCGGGTAACATTCAATCTGATTTCCTGTCTCTAGCTAAAGGTGTGCCCCAAGGCTCAGTGTTGGGTCCTGTCCTTCACCATCTATATTAAAGGTATAATATGTAATATGTGGATAAAAATAAACATTTTTCAAAAATAATACATCCATAGGGCTTTGCGAAGGCTGCAGAGTAAAAGTATTGCTTTTCCATAAAAAAATATATTTTGTCTGAAATTATTACATTATGACAATGATACTGTTGATATCATACCAGCCAATAGTATTACAGTGTTGGTACTGCGCGCTGGGTTGCCAGGTACTATTCTAGCGTCACCACTGTGAGATTAGCAGTAGCCAGCTAACGTTATACTTCCATGAATTAGCAGCATTATAGATGTTGGTTAGTGTTTGTGCGACTATAAAACGGCAGCTTTTCCATCCACTTCCGCTCACTCTTTTCAGCTAAACGTTTGGTAAAATGGCCGAGTTTCGTTGTCCTGCTTCTCCGCCTGAGCCCCGGCGAACTGTGCGATACAAATCTCAAAAGCTCAGTGAACAAAGAAGGAGCAAAAGTCGGATAGATATCGGGCCAGCTTTTGCTCGTTGGACGGAGTTTATGGAGTTTCATGGGATAAAGTTGCATGGTGACATGGCTACTTTTCTACTGTACCGGTAAGATAGCTAACTAGCTATCGTTATCTTTCTTGGAATCTGCATAGCCAAACCTAATGTTATCTCCACACTACAGCATCTAACGTAACTTATTACATGGCACTCTGAAATACTTGATTGTGATTACTGATTAGTATAATGTTATGTTCCTCTCGGAGTGAAGATCTTATCACAGTATGACTGAAACAGTGCATTCTCTGGCATTTTGGCAACCAATACGTTGTGTTGTTGCAGTTCTTATCTTTAGACACTAGATGGGATAAATAATCCACATATTACATATTATACCTTTAATGATGTTGTCACTACAATATACTAACTCTCTACTAACTGGCTGTCGTGTTCATTTATATACTGATGATACAGTTGTCTATTGTATTGCGGATACTGTTCAGGAAGCCATTGTTAATCTGCAACTTGCTTTTAATGTACTACAAGAAGCTCTCACCAATCTTAAGCTAGTCCTTAATCCTAGCATATCTAAGTTTATGTTGTTCTCTAGAGCCAGGACTATTGATTATGATAGACTTCACCGTTCAACTGCTAATTAGGGTTAGGGCTAACCCTAACCCTTACCCATTAATGGCCTGCATGAGAGTGTCACAGAGTACAAATACTTGGTTTGTGGTTGGATGATAAACTCTCTTTCAAGTTTCATATAGATAGCCTCTAAGCTGCGACAGAAAATTGGCTTCCTGTACAGAAACCGTTCTAGCTTTCCTATGTTATTCAAGCTGTTTTTCAATCAGTATTAGATTATGGTGACACTATCTATAGACATGCTTCCGTGACAACTGAAACCCTTGGACTCTCCGCCCTAAGATTTATTAAGGGTGATAGATATGACACTCACCACTGTGTTCTTTATCATAAGGTGGGCTGGCCATCTCTTTCTCTAAGTCGTAACTATCACTGGTATTTGTTTATTTTTTAAAGCCATTATTGGTAAACTTCCACCTTACATCTCGTCTCTGTTGGACTGGAGCCTTGGCCCCTACCAGACTCGATCTAATGATCGGCTTGTTCTCAGGGTTCCTGTGTGCATTCTGAACTTGGAAGGGCTGCTTTTTCCATGATGCTCCTTATTATTATTTATTTATATACTTATACTTGGAATGCCTTACAACTGACTAAAGCCTGAGGTCCTTCCTTCAGTCACAGAGTTTAAGTCCATGGCCCTAGACCTATGTACTTCAATCTTTAATTGTTTTTAATTTATTATTATTGTACATTGCATTTTTTTTGTTGATATTTGTGTCACTGTGTGAACTCGTCACCACTGTAAATGAGGGAAACCTCAGTGTTTCACAATTATAAATAAAGGCTTGATCTGTAAAACTGGATTTAAATGAGGTCTGTCAAAATAAATTGGCATTAAAGCCACTGCTTCCCAACATCTCAGTTCACCATGAAAAGGCTATAATTAGTTATATTAGTTTATAATGACTACTGTACCATGAATTCAGGTCAAAACATTTGTAAGGAATGTGTTTATTTGCAACTCAGGATGATCCTCCAGGAGCAGTCCATCATTACTTCCTGCAAATACAGACATGGACATATTTTTATGCAAAATAAATAAAATAAAATAAAAAGATAGAAAAGAAAAGGAATAAATGAATATGCAGTGTCTGTACTGTTTGCATTATTAAAGGTATTCTAAAATACTAACTGGTCAAAGAGGTTCCTTAGTTTGTGGGCAAAGCTACCATAGAGTCCCATGGCAGGGGTTTGTGGAGGTAGATGGGTGTGTTCCATTTCTGGGGCTTTTGCCACCATAACCTTCTCTGCTGGGAATTTCTGACTCTCCGTGGTTACAGGAACCTGGATCTGGGGTGTGGACACCACAGGCGCATCACTGGAATATTGATGAACTGTAAAGACAAAAAATTGTACGGAATTAAATGCAATGTATGTCTCAGAAATTATTAACAATGTAAAGCTTAGATCCTTTTTAACCATTCAGTCTAATTCCTGTAACTAATAACACGGGTCAGTGTTGAAACGACTGGTCAGTTGTGCCTCAACTGTACCTTGTTGTGTCTGGGGCGTTCGCCCTCCCTGCTGGACTATTCTCACAGGGCTGACCTCTGTGACCTTCCTCAGAGGCGTGAGGCTGGAGGGCTGCGTCGTTCTCAGGTCGCCCACGACTGCTCCTGCAAACCGGGGTGAGCCGGTGGCCGACTGGCTCACCTTCTTCAGCACCACGATCCTTGCGCTGGGGTTGTCGAGCTTCATCTTGATGCAGTGGCCGGGACGACTCGACGCCGAGGCGGGGGGCGTGGACAGTACTGCTGGGGGAGGGGCGGTGATCTGGACAGGGGTTTTTGGAGGAGGAGGAGGAGGATGAGGAACAGGATGACGGACAGGGACAACAGAGGGGATGACCCCAGGCCCTAACTGCACCGGGGCACTCTGCCTTTTCACTGGCAGCATGGCAAGCTCGGGGTTCTCCGAGGGGCCTCTTTTGAACTTTGCTTTAACAGAGTGCCAGATGTTTGGGGTAGATCTGGCCTTCTTTTTCGCCTCTGGGTTAGCTTTGCCAACGGTTGGATTAGGTGACTCAGATGAAGTAGACGACTCCGGTACGTCAGGAGGCAAATGTCTGTCACTAGAGCTGAATTCTCTCTCCACTGGACTGGCCGCTGGCGCCACAAAGCTTGCTTGATAGATAGATAGAAATCTTTATTTAGACAGGGAAGAACATACTGAGACCAGGTCTCTTTTACAGAATGTGCACTGCTTACAATCAACAAATACAGTAATACAGTAGCGTACAGAAGTACAGTAGAATACGGAAAAAAATACAAAAGCAGTGACAAAGTACAGGGGTACAGAGTTAGAATAATAGTAACTGTTGATAGTAATCAATATGGGTTGGGTACTTTGTGGAGATTCCATTGGTTGGCTCATCCATTTCAAAATCCCAATAAACAATATTTGTGACCTACTGTAGATAGGCCTACTTGTATTAATCCTTGACAAACATGCTTCAGTAGTACACAGCTTACATTTTGTTGCTGGACCCTCATTGTGAAAAACAGCTAGATATAACTCAGCCTAGGCCTATCACAGCTGTTTCTAACTAGCCTTTGATCATTTGAAGTTAAAATGATTGATATTCCTTACCCCGAACAGCATAGTAAAGGCCAGCCATTTTCAGGTCTCAAGAGCACAAAATGACCTTAGGCCCAGGCCAAGTTAGAAAATGGCAACGCCTTTGTGGCAAGGAAGCTTTGAAGATAGATGGAGGTTGGTTGTTTTCTTTTAAAACTCCAGTGGTGATTCAGGAAGTTGTTGCTAGGCAACATGAATCTGACATTCTATGACATCAGTAGGTGACCTACCTGACAACACACATCTCTTCCATGGCCTATATCTCTTCTATAGCTTTACTACACATTTATTTACTGAGTGAGAGTTCATGAGAGACAGTTTGTGTGATTAATTAAGTGGTTTATTGATGACCAGGAGTTTGAAACTGCAAGACAACACTGACAACTAGAACAGGTCCTTCTGTTCTTGGTAGAAGAACAGGATCCCTAAAATGAGAACACAATGGAGCACTGAGACACAGATCTTAACACACATACAGTGAACACAACAACACATACAGTCAGACAATCACATAGCACTGTGTGCAAAATTAGAACACAAAAAATGCTGACATTGTTGAAAACAAACAAACAAAATAAATCATTATAACAACTTACATTGTATCCAGGTAGGATTAGTTGCCATGAGGATTACAGTTCATCACAAAGCCTGAAATACATTAAAACACACCCCATGTTATTCACAGTTTAAAATGCCAACATTAAGAACAATGACATTCTGACTGGAGGAGCCACATATTAAGGCTACCTGGATTGGTGTTACTGGTGTTTGAGCCTTTGCTGTGAAGCGAGCCACAGCTGGGGAGGCTGTCTCTCTGCTCTAGCCCCCCCTGGTGGCCACACCTGAGGTAGGAGCTCTGGCGCTGCTGCAGCGGGCACGCCAGCGGGCACGCCAGCGGGCACACGCCCAACCTCTCCTGGGAGGCAGAGGGCGTCAGGCGGAGGTGCTGGGGGAGGTAGCAGAGGGGGTCGGAGGAGCACGCGTGCAGGGGCTGGACGAAGCCGCCCAGGCTGTGGGCGGGGCAACGCGGCTCGGCCATGGTGTGCGTGTGCAGGCTGGCGTGGGAGGAGTGGGTGCGCGGCATGCGTGTGGTGGCATGCGACATGCAGCACAGCCCGCAGTCCTGGTACATGGGCGCGTTGGCCATGCGGTCCAGGCTGCAGCGCAGCATGGTCGTGGACGACTGGTGGGGGCACACCATCCTGCCCTGGGACTCGGGGCGCGTCAGGTGACACAGGCGCCAGTGGCTGCCCGCCCCGCAGAGGTTGGTACACAAGCAGTCGGGCAGGCCCATGCCATGACCTGGAGAGAGGGGAGAAAGAGATGAGTGATCTGTGTGGGACAATGGCTACAGTACCTCGGGGACCAATAGCACAATCGAAATAAGAATGTGTTCATTGACCTGACTGTCAAGCATAAAGGTTCACAAAAGTTAAATACATTTTTTTTTTTTTGTAGTTGGTTAAATCAATTAAGTTCAACACATCTTTCAAAAGTTAAATCACTGATAAAGCACTTATACAGTATATTTTACAGGCAACATCACAATGACATCGAATACAACGTGAAATGTCTTACTTAGCCCGTAAGGACAGTGGGGCGCAAAGTCGGAGTACGGTCCGTTGCTGAGCGTGGAAGTGCCCGCCTGTTGCCGCAGAGACGCAGGCTGCCAGAGCGGCGCCTGGGTCTGGGGGCCCGCCGT
The DNA here is from genome assembly GCF_949987555.1 of Borostomias antarcticus. Lineage (NCBI taxonomy): Eukaryota > Metazoa > Chordata > Actinopteri > Stomiiformes > Stomiidae > Borostomias > Borostomias antarcticus. The sequence continues at coordinate 7,605,399 of NC_140245.1, forward strand.
ACCCGGCCCTCCCTGGGGGTCGAGGGAGAACGGACAGCGGCTGGTCTCCGGCGAAGTGGCGGCCACAGCGGGAGAGAACAGCAGGCTGTTGTTCCTGGACAGGTTCCAGGCTCCCTCGAAGGGGCACGCGAAGCCGGGGTTCCGGGGCGTCTCGCAAGCCGCGCAGCTCGGGGTCCGAGGGAGCTCCTGGACCGCGGCCGTGTTGGCCACATAGCTGGGGGTCCGTGGGAGATCCGTCGGGGCCATGGGCACACAGATGAAGGGGTGGCCCCTGGCTTCCCCTGGGCCCGAACTCATCTGGTACACCAGGCTGGGGGTCTTGGCGAGCTCGGTGGGCAGTGGGAGGTAGACCAGATAGGGGGTCCTCGTCTCTCCTAGAGGAACGTCTGGTGGGCACGGGGCACACCGAGTGGCAGCCGGTGAGACCGGCGAACAAGGGGCGGCGGCTTCCCCTGGCGGCGACAACAGAAGGCTCGCCGGGACGGGAGCCTGGACGTCCTGCTCTCGCGCAGGAGGACACGTCGGAGCGTCGGTCGGTGTTTCCACGGTGAGCGCAGCGGAGACGGGGCTGATCAGATCGCCGGAATACTCCGGAAGGGTTGATCCTACCTCTTCCGCCGTGGGAGCAGGCGGGCTTGTCGGCCCGGGCGAGACGATGCGAGAGGGGGCGAGGATATCCTCCGCAGCAGTCGGCGTCTCCACGGTGACCGCAGTAGAGGCGGGGCACATCGGATCACCGGAACACGCCGGAGGGGTTGATTCTACCTCTTCCGCCAAGGGAGCGGGCAGGCTCGTCAAACCGGACGAGTCGGTGTCGGAGGGGGCCTGGATATCCTCCTCTTGCGCTGGACGACACATCGGCGCGGCAATCAGTGTCTCCGCGGTGGCCGCAGTAGAAGTGGGGCTCATCAGATCGGCGGAACACGCCGGAAGGGTTGATTCTACCTCTTCTGCCGCGGATCCAGGGGGGCTCGTCGGACCGGATGACTCTGCCTCTGCTGCGGCGCCGGTGGCAGGGAGACCCGGGGAGCAGGAGGCCCCTGTCTTCTCTGGGACCGGCTTAGGAGGACACGCCTCCATCGGAGCTCTCATCTCCTCCGCCGCCTCTGCGGGAAAGCACATCAGACACGAGGGGGAGACGACTCCCGGTGCCCCGGCAGGGGGGTACGCCAGGCAGCGGGGCTGGGTTTCCGGCAGCACAGGAAGCGGTCTATTCACTTTTAGTATTTCGGAAGGGAGGTGGTCCAACATAGCGAGGGGGGTGGCGGCGACGGGGACGTCCAGGGAGGTAACTGGGAGGGGAGAAGTCATCTCCTCCGGCGGTTCTGCCATGGCAGCGAAGGCCTCTGGGAGAATGAGCTCGTCTCCAGGAGCTGCGGTGGCGGGCTCAGACACGATGGCGTCGGACACCTCGTCACTGGGCGCGATCAGAGTACGGAGGGCCGTTCCCACCACCTCCAGCTGCGGCACGTCCGCCAGCAGGGCAACCGTCGGGGCAGCACAGCAGGGTGCCGTCGCCTGATTCTCAGCCAGTCGCGGGTCGGCCTGGAACACGATCACATCGGGGACGTCCTCCGTCTGGACGATGATCAGGGACTCCCACGGGAGGGAGCCCGTCCGGATCAGGACCGCGTCCGCGTCGGGGTCGGCCTCGCTCAGCGAGACCCGCTCAAACAGGGCCGAGCGGAACCCGACGCAGGGGGAGGAGCCTCGGTCCTGGGAATCCCACGGGGGGCTGTCCCAGGGCGAGCCCTCGGGGCTGCGCTTACGGCGGAACATGGCCAGGTCCTGGGCCATCTCGACCAGGATGGGCCCCGGGGACAGCGTGATGCTGGTGGCCGAGAGAAAGCCGTCCAGCCCATACTCAGCCAGCTCCCAGTCAGTGAGCTCGCCAGGGTCCGGCCAGGAGTTCTCGCTGGGGAACGGGTGGGGCTCACTAACATCCTGTCTGGCCTCCATCAGCATAGGACCTGCCTTCCATTCTTGGACTGGTTCGGGGTGGGGGAGCGTCTCAGTACCATGGACAGCTACAGGTAGAACTTTCTTCTTGTAGACTACAAGAAGGGAATGAAACATATTACTGAGACCTAATCAGAGCATACCAAGACGCACACCAGGACTAATGATATTGAGCATAATGTAACTTACAATGAGAGCCTTTTGTTGCTTTGAATTCGTTCACAAGTTTGTTTAAACTCAAGGCTGGCTTCTCTGTCAAACAGTGCAAAGAAAGGGTCGGAGGGTAAATAAATGTTTTGATTGTAATTGCTTAGCAACGCGTTAATCCCCCACACACAGGCTATCAATCTCACCTGCTTTGAAGTCGAGAAGAGCATTGAAGTAGATCGATGCGAAATTAGCAATGTCCTCCGGTTGGTACCTCACTACGGCCTTGCTCAATCCCTCGAGTAAAACCTTCAGCCCCGGGGGAACCACGGTACGCTGATGGTGCATCTTTCTGCTAAAGGTGTTACAGAATAATCAAACACTTCGAAATCATTGATATCACTGCTTCGAAATCATTGATATCACTGCTTCGATCGTGTATAATTTATACATATTTGTTTTAATTACTATAGTATGATGAACTTACATGTAAAGGGAGAGATCAAATTGTGATCAAAGGCGTTGAGGTGTCCAACAGCGAATGAAGAAAATGTATTCGGCGTTAAATAACAACTCCTACCAGTGGCGTCATAATGGCACGATGATAACTAGAATCATGACGTCCTCTCAAGACGTCCGCTGCTTGATTAGGCTACTCACATCTCATGCTTATGAAAGTCGAACCTGCTCTGATAAATCATGATGTTTCAATAATTATTTAAGTAGGCCTTAACATCATTTCAACTTCAAATATGCCACATGAAATGCATAATTGATTTAAGAGATTTAATTTTTAGATTATTTATCTCAAAACAAATGTACATACAAGAACATTTATGCCAGTTCCCAACAAATAAAAATACTGCTGAGTTAGTAGGCTACAGTGTGCATGTCGTATTCTCAAATGACAAAATAATTTAGCTACAAAAACTACTGTACGCTCATCAGTGCAACCACTCATCTGCACAGATATAAATAGTCCCTTGAAAGATGTTAGAAAGCAGAACTACAGCTAATTACAATGGGATGGTAGTTTATAACACTTTATTACATGGCTGTCTAGATGTGTTTGCCATGACATTTGATATTTTCAGATCATCACCATCCAGGGTGATATTAAGGCCAGATTATAGATAAAATGCATGATAAAATACATTGTCAAGGATGGTGACAGCCATGACTTTTGGGCCATTGACTGACAGCAAACCAGACAGCGGATTCTAGCACACAATTCCAACAGGTGCCACTCTGCTTTTGCATGTTTGACACAGCTTAAACTTGCCAATTTTTCCCACTGTAGTTTACAATTACCATGGCAGGTTTGATATCTAGGTTGACGTTTTTATAGGACTGCAGGCATCATTGGACACCCAGAGGGAAGATTCTACACCCATGAATCCATGGGTCCTTTCCAGAAAACACAGTAACAGGTTGATCCAGCTGAAACACACTGTAATAACACTTGAGCACTTGTAACTACCCTATTCCTCCGTCGAACACTCACTGTAAACTATGTATGCATTACAAATGACTTGTTGGCACGTTGTTCAAAATCAGGGTCAACTAAAGTAACAAATGCACTGTCAATGGACCGTTGCAGTGCCAGAATGGTGTTGTGATGGTTTCTCCGACGGAATCCGTTTCCCCAGATCCGGTGACGGGCCTGGGGCGGTGGTTTGGGCAAGCGGGGGGCCGGGTCAGGGCGGTGGCGCCTCCCTCATCGGGGCGAGGGCAGAGTGGATACGCACATGGAGCCTGTTCTCAAAGTCGTAGCCAGCGTAGTCCTCCTGCACAAAAACACAGACGGATGCCATCTCAGAAAGGTTCTCATGCGTTTTAGACCGACTGATGGCTGAGAAATGAATGGTTTGACCGTACCTTGGCCTGGAGCATCAGCGATCTGCCCTTCTCCTCAGACTGCAAGAGAAAAGACGATCAAGACTTTATAATTAAGGTTCTCTCTCTCAGTCACGTGTGGCGCACACACAGAGACAGAGACAGACAGACAGACAGACAGACAGACAGACACACAGACACACAGACACACAGACACACACACACACCTCTGGGTTGTCCAGTAGAACACAGCCTAATTCGTAGCAGGAGTAGGGCTGCACATAGTGGTTGTTCTGACGGCCGACTTCGTCTCTTGCAGCCAGTTGAAAGCACTGTAACGTTCAATCAATAAATCTCCAGAGAGCTTTAGCAAGCAAGGTACAATTTGTTCAGAAGACATTTTTATAGGCTTTTTCATATGCATGCATACAGGAATATGCTTCAGTTGAGAGAAAATGGAGCAGTACCCGAATGGCATCTTTGGTGTTCCCCAGACATCTGTGAATGGCTCCGAGCAGCAGGTTTTTCAGGCCAGCAGAGGTGGCGTCATTGACTTCCTGTAGAACTGAGAGGAGAGAAGCCTTAATACTCCCCCGAGCGTCCTTCCACATCCCCAGTAACTCCGCCCCTTATAGTCACAATACTACTACACATACAGCCACAGCTAAAATTTCACAGACGTTCCTGTTTATGGGCATGCGATAGCTGATAGTAAAGGGGGAACTATTCCTTTCACAGGTACTGGATTGAAAAGTGAACGTGTTGTCGAATGGCATCCGATCGTGGGTGTGTTTGCTCGGTGTCAGGTGGGCTTTTGTGATGTTCTGACGGTGAGTGCACCTACCCTGACTCATGGTCTGGAGCTTGGAGGTGGAGCAGTTGGGCAACGCCTTCCACAGGTACAACACCTCGATCACTCCCAGAATGCACAGCTCCTTGGACGGGGGGCGTCTCCTTAGCTTCTCAGCCTGCGTATAAGACCGCGCTGTTAACGTCTCGTTTGAACCGCTCCCCTCGGTTCGGCCGCGACTGCGAAGAGGAAGACGCGGCGTTGTGCTGTGGCCGCACTCACCCTCTTCAAGGCGAAGAGCTCGATCTGATTGTTCTTGCGCTTGAAGAGCTTCTGGACGTCTTGGAAGACGGCGGTGGCTCCCTCCAGATCCCCGGTGGCGCCCTGGCACACTACGACAACAGACAGAAAAGCGCACGGGCGCGCGTGCGTCCGCGTGCGACACCACGAGGGAGGGTGAGTGAGTAGCTTCATTGTACACCATCCTAGAAAACTGTCAGGCCACAAAACTATTATCAAACAAACCACTGCTGATTTGCTCTTACTTCACTAAGAGACTGACTTTTAACCTTAAACCCCCCCCACCACCCCCCCCCCCCCACACACACACACACACACACACACACAAACAAACAAAAAAACACTCAACTTCGCGACCTTTAACCCCAGCCCTCTCACCTCCAGTCAGGTAGGCGTAGTAGCACTGGGACCACCGGGACTCAGACTTCAGCCGCTCGAACGCCCGGTAGGCGTCGCCGAAACTCAGCTCGATCATACTGCACCAGCCTGGGGGGAGGGACCACAACAAACGACCAGCCGGTGAAGACCCCGTCGGAACGCCGCGGGCCGGAACTATCTGCCGAGGCGGAAGCGTACGGGCCGTATCACGCACCTATTTCGTACAAGCACACGTGCTGGATCTCCCTCTGGTCCGTGGCCAGCTCTAAGGCGTTGTTGAAGGACGTCAGGGCGCCGTTGATCTGGCACTGGAAGACGAGTCGAGAGTCAAAAGGTTAATCGCGGTGGTGTTGACCGACGTGCCGGGGCGCCTCTCTCTCCGCGCGCTTCCGGGGTTTACCTCCAGGCGCTGCAGCCGGCCTTTGAAGAACATGAACAGGGAGGAGTCTGGGTAGACCGTCTCTCGCTGCTGGAGGATGGACCTTGCCTCCGCCAGCCCGGCCTGCGTGTCGGAGCCGTCCAGGGCGAAGAAGGGCTGGACGACCGTGTGGTACCACAGGAGGGCCAGCCTGCCAAAAAAATACAAAATAAAATCAGGTTTCCAGATCTGGGAACTGGATTTACAGAGGGCTTTATTCTACGTAATATACGGTAAAAAGATGCGTATGAAGGCATGCTAGTGTGTGTGACTGACCATTCACAGAATCTGTTGGATTCGAGCAGGTTAACAAGTGCACACAAGCAATAACATGACCTCTGAAGAATGAGCCATCACATGCCTAAATGAGCGACCAGCTCATATCTATTTGTAGGGCTGTACTATGCCAGCTTCAGGACTTGCCCCTCAGGGATTAATTAAGTTTTTTGAATTGAATTGAGCCGTTGGCCTCGGCCCCTGCGATGACTCATTGATGACGGGTGTGTGTCTCAGGCCCGGGTCAGACCGACTGCGGAAGCGCCGGGAAGCCCAGCCGGCTCCCTTTCGGCGCCCATGTTTGGCCGTTTGACCGTTTGGCCGTCCAGACCAGCTGGGGCCCTTGCAGCGGTACGGTAGTTTCGGCATCTGGTCCGCACCGATTCCACAGCCTAAACTGGTGGTAAGGCAGCGCCTTCCGCAGAGGCCACATGGGCAAGATTTTAATCACTATTAGCTGACTAAATCATAAATATGCTCTTCTATATGGTAATCAGCAATATTCGCAATTGGGCTTCAGGCCAACAGCATAAGATGGTGTCATCCAGCCAGAAATACTATCTTCACCCCCCTCCCCCCCCCCCCCACCCCACCCCTCCTCCCGGTCACTCTGTCTCATCTAGAGGAGCGAGCAGAGACTATATGATAGGTCAAATTATGTACATCCGCATAGCAACAGCCCCGACGCAGAGTCCCGTAAAAATAATCTGATTACATTATCATTACTGGTATGGATGAAAATCTAACTTGGTTAAGTTAGAGTATCAAAAGAACATGCGAGTGGTCGATTCAAGATGGTTTCAAACAAAGACAATTCTAATATGACCATTTGCAAATCGGATTCTGAAACAGGAAGTGTTTCCCTCATCAGAATGGTCGGACTGAAACATCGCGGGACATGGAAGAGGAAGTCACATGCACTCAGGGACAAAGGGTACAGGGAGGTGATGTCACAGAGCAAAGGGTGTTTCTAAACAGACTGATTTCAATGGAAACAGATTAGAAAGAAGTTTCACAGAGGTTGTAAAACAGTCAACAGAGAAGATCAATCAAATAGGAACACAGAAAAGAACAAATTGGGGGTAACACATTGGTGAGACTGCTCATTTCATGAACACTGGGCACAATATCAGACACAAACGTCGCTACCCTGTAGCCTTTTGATGAGGGCTGTTCCGTCTGCACACCTACTCACGTCGCTAGGGGGGCCTTCATGTCCTTGCTCTCGCTGGCGTAGGCGAGGGCGGACAGGCCCTGGCGCCGGTCGCCGGGGAAGCCCAGCAGGTTGACGATCTTCAGCAGGTGCGGCGGCACCATGGAGATGCAGAGGTGGAACAGGCCGTAGCCGAAGCTCACCGAGCCCTTCAGCCTGTCCAGGGCCTCGGGGCTCACAGCGCCGCCCGGCGCCGAGGGGGGCGCGGCCTTGTTCCGGTCGGGCCGGTCCGAGGATGGGGACGGCGAGGGAGAGGCGGCCGGGGAGCCCTCCTTCTCGGAGACCCTCCTCCTGCTGCGCTCCTGTAGCTGGCTGATGTCGCTGTAGCACTTGTTGTACATCTTCCAGGCCTTGCGGAGGATCCAGCCGCCTTTGATGTATGCTGGGGTGGAAAGAGGATGAGGCCAGTGAGATACGATACCCACGAGGGAGCCACACAGGAAGCAGGACGTTAGTGAAAAGAAACACACGCGGAGAGTAAATACTACGGCGTAGTACAACGGCGTAGTACAACACAGTCCATCATGTGGGCAAGGCGGGTTTATATACAGTGCCACAGCCAATCACAGGGACATGCCCGGCTTGTGTTGAATCGGTTAAACTCACTCCTCGGTATAAATACCGCCCACTCACGCCACCCAATCGCTAGCTTTTCAGTGGCGTAGCTGGCGTTTAAGCGAGGCGTTCACGTGTGACGATCAAACCCAACCGGGGTCAACACTGGCGGACGCAACGCTGACGAGTGTCTCGTGACACCCGTCAGATAACTACGGTGCGGCGGTCAAGGACGCCGTCCGCTTTTAAGGATTGACGTTCCGGTCCGGGCAGTCGGAGAACGGCCCCGGAGGCTGTAGCGGCGGCGATGGGCGGCAGCCCGTACCCGACAGCTCCTGTTTGATGAAGGAGAGCACGGCGAGGTACACCTGGCAGTCTGCCACGATGATCTGCCGCTGGAGACGGCCCACCAGCCCCACCCCCGACCTCTGGGAGTCCATCTGAAGCACACACACACACACAGACACACAGACACACAGACACACACAGTTAGATACAGCATGCACACACCATATCGTGACAGTCTTGACTCAACGGATGCAGGTTCTGGGGATAAGCCTAGCCATTTGTTTATCACTGCCCAATTAGTGGCGGCGGATCTGATATCCGGCCCAATCCGATTCAGTCCAGACTAAGAGAAATAACAACAACCTAGCAACCACTCCACCGAAGACCATTGTGATTGTTTAAAGAAATACAGTATTTTTCCCCCCTATCCCTGAATGGTAATGAGTCCAGACAGACCTTTCTCCAGCGCTGGCACAGCGTACAGGAAGTGTGGAGAGAGGGTCTGGTTATGTGAAACTATACTGTGCATAACACACAGCACTGGTAGGAGCAGGGTAAGCTTGTTATGAGCAAAGCAAATACTGTAGGTAATGAACCCATGACTCTGGTGGCGGTAGGTTCTGCTTTGGTACTGGTTTTACTTTACGTGTGTGTGTGTGTGTGTGTGTGTGTGTGTGTGTGTGTGTGTGTGTGTGTGAGTAGAGATGGGTGTGATAAAGTCAATAGGTGTATGTTCTTTTGAGCTTGTATGTTCTTTTGAGCTTGTGAGTGTTTATCCAGCCTGTGTGTGTGTGTGCAAGCGAGCGAGCGTGTGTGCGCGCAGGCACGTGCGTGTGTGTATGTGGAGTGTGTGTGTGTGTGTGCGCGAGCAAGCGAGCGAGCGTGTGTGTGCACAGACGCGTGCGTGTGTATGTGGATTGTGTGTGCGTGTGTATGTGGAGTGTGTGTGCGTGTGTGTGTGCGCAGGCGCTTGCGTGTGTGTGTGTTTGTATGTGGAGTGTGTGTGTGTGTGCGAGCGAGCGTGTGTGTGCGAGGGTGTGTTGAGAGAGTCGCACTCACACTCCTCCTGATCTTGTTCTTGATGGTCTCGATGACCCCGGCGCTGTCACTCTCGCACAGCCTTTCTGTGGCCTTAAGGTCCTCGAAGGCCATCTGCATCTTCTCCTCCTCAAACGTCATCATGGCATTCTGCACACAACACAAACACTAGTCCTGCAGGACTTCACACTTCAGACCTATCTGAGCCATTCTCAACGCTGAGCGCCAGGCTTGAGCCCACCGTAAGCCCCCTCGTTATGAATCATTGATGACAAGTGCGAGGGGCATCGGCAGGGGGCGGAGTCCAGCACCGCAGGGGGAATCCCTGCTGATCCATTAGGATGAGCTGCTAGGCCCACAAGCAACTCTAGTCAAAATCTAGGGGAGGCTCACCTTCGAAATTAAACTGTGCAACGTACAGACTAGCGGTGGAAGTAGCGTTGGACATGCGGGCATAGAGGAAAAGCTACTGTACTCACAAGGAAACTAACGAAACTGGCTCCAAAGCTCATCAGCGGACTGTGGGTTCTGTGAGAGGGGGGGAGAGAGAGAGAGAGAGAGAGAGAGAGAGACGGTTGAGTAGAGTACCTTATCAGTCAACGACATGTTGGATAAACGCTTATCTCACGCGGCTAAAGTGGATCACTTTAAAAGACATGAAGGCGTGAGGTGAACTGCCCCCTCGGTGTCGGTCTACTGCCTTCACGCACGCCACACTCTTATACTCTCCGAGTCCCATCGAAAGATATGAAAATACAGTCGAGAGGCGATATGAAAAGACAGTCGTGAGGCGATATGTAAAGACAGTCAAGAGGCGTTAAGTGTCAGGCAAAAGCACTTAACGCCGGCAATGTGACATCTAAGGACACAGACACAGCTTCTCGTACAGGGTTTCCCTTCATGTCTCGGGGGAACACTCTGTCTTTCATCTCCAACAAGGCAGCTCTGGCACAGTGCAGCAGCCCGGTGCCGGCTGTAATTAGAGGAGGAGGGGGGGGCGGGTGACATTTCAGCTGTCAGCGGGAGTCGGGGGCTGAGAGCGACCGGGGTCTCCTGCGAGGTGGGGGGTGGACCGGGTTATCTTCATCTTAACCCGGCCGATGATTGGCCCCAATCTGCTCCTCTTCTCTGTGTTGAGTCAACTCTGCTCCTCTTCTCTGTGTTGAGTCAACAGTTGATGACTTGAAACGATCCGTTCAATAGCGAGACTAATCTCAGTGATAGTTGAAAACGTAAGAGAGGGGTGATAATCGTGGCTGACTCGGCACAAGTCGCTCACCGTCGCAGCTGTTTGGAGAACAAAGTACACGCTCGTTCTAGACCAAGGAGCCGGATCAGGGAGTATTGTGATTGCAATTGACTAGTGAGATAAATTAGTTGATCTCCAAAATAAACTTGTGACAGAGGGCAACAAAGTTCTGAAGCATGAAAGGAATGTGTGTGTGTGTGTGTGTGTGTGCGTGTGTGTGTGTGTGTGTTAGAGAGAGAGAGAGAAAGGGAGAGAGAGATACAGTAGGTGCATTAACTGCAGAATCAAGCGCAACACTTTAAACACGTATGAGTCAGAAACATTGTAGCAAACTTCTGATACGTATCAGAAGTACACTGTTTTGCAATGAGACAAGAGGAGAACTCACTTGCGAATTGTGCATTTCATTCAGACAGCCAAGAAATGTCACCATCAGTTCTCCTGAAAATATGAAATGGCTATGTCTGCGGCTGATCAGAGTTGGGCTTCCCCATTCTGACACAAACAGGCCCGGAAATCAACTAGGGTCTTAACTCTATGGCCATTATCTCATGCATTACGGCTGTTATATCACAATTATTAATCAGTGAAAGCCACATGACTCGTAGACTAACCTGTATTTTCTAAACAGCTCGTCACTCTCCCTGAAGCCGTTGTTGAGAAGCATGTTGATTCCTTTCAGTGCCAAGTCCGCATCGTCAATCTGCTCCGGAATCCCTTCCACGCATTTCTGGGCTCGATCCGTAGGGTCCGCCATTGATCTCTCTCTCTCTCAAGGTACTCGATGTCTCTGAAAACCTCATGCAGCGCGCACCGTGACTGCTACTGAACCAAAACACACACCGGGAGAACTTGAACAGAATGAGGACCGGAGACCGGAGCCGGGGAGAGCTCTGGGCAAGACGGGAGGGTGAAAGGAGGCGTTCCTCGAGTTGATCCACTTGCTTTTTTAACTACAGATTCAGACCCAATTTCGCTCTCAACTGCAGTAAATTACATCCCATCTTCGGACCATCAAATTCCCTAATCGTACAGTGTAAACAGAACGTTTGTCAACGCCGTGCTGCCGGTTTCCTGTGACAGCCTTGTGTTTATTCGTGCAACTCGGAAGGAAGTGCATGCCTCGGACATACCAACCAATCAGCGTTCAAAGAGCAAGTGCGATAAACGCTTTAGCTGTCATCCGAGGTTTCCCTTACAGAAAACATGTTGATAGATTGTTTGAGACAAGTTAATGTTTTCTAGTGTTTGTTTAGGCCAGTCTAAATCGTGGCGCACATAATAATTTGTCCGGAATAGAGACTTAGCCTACTTTGGAGTCGCAAGAGATGAGAAAAAATAAAGGAAAATGCCACACAATCATATTTGACATGGACATGCTATGCTTTATGCTGAAATTATGTTGGAAAATTGCACAAAATGGTAACATTTTCTTATGACAATTACAGTCATTCACAAGTGACAGGTCAAATGAAATGAACATTTCAGACAATACCAAACTGCTCATAAATGAAAAATATCAATGGTCAAAGACAGGAATGCATGTAGCCTACTATTCTGTAAATGGTCCAAATGTACAGTAAATGATAGCACTCAAGTTTTTCTTTATTAAAACATCAAGTAAACATATCTATTTACAAAGCTATCTGAGCTATAACCAAATGTAGAGCCATGTATTTTCTGGATTATCTGAAATGATCCATGGTCCCACCAAAATCTATTTACTGTCACCCTAACTCAAAAAAAAGCTTTTCAAATGATTGATGGATCAAGTAACATTATAAACTTATGAAATCCTCTTCAGACAAAAACATTCAAATAATAAACATGGCATAGCAATGCAGGTATACATGGAAATGGAATATGATTGACAGTGGCTATACAATACAATGGTAATACATGTAAAACCATGTGATTCTCAGGTTTGTGTAAGGCATTAATGTCTTTGTTCAAATCAGTCAACAGTCCACTATTCCTGTCCATTGGCCTATAGTATTTACAGTACAACCTATCATCGAAGCACAGGATTGATTAACCTTTATTTAACCAGGTTTAGACCCATTGAGATTAAAATCTGTTTTTCAATAGCGACCTGGCCAAGAATGGCAGCAGTACAAACAGTTTCCTCACATTAAAAACTATAGATCAGGTCAAAAGTGCCAAGATAGAGGAAGCTGAAAACAGTGTTGAATCTTGGGTGCCAAAAAAGGATGCAATCCATTTGTCAATGAAGGGCCAAGACTATTTCTAAACCAGATGTTGAAACACCGGAATAGTAGAATTTATTCAGTAAGAAGACAAGAGGGCAAGGGAATAAAGAATTGATCGCAATGTAAATGTATAGGGAAAAATCTGAACAGCTAATCTCTTATGTTCCTGATACAGAGCAACACGCATGATTCTGATTCCTACCTCTACCTCATCTCTCTCTCTCTCTCTCCCTCTCTCTCTTTCTCTTACACACATACTGTACACACACACACACACACACACACACACACACACACACGTATGTTTGCATTCCAACACACATACACATTCTCTGTCTTGGTAACTGATTGCACGTGGCGGCCGGGGGGGGGGGTGAGGGGAGGCGTGGTCCCTAGGTGTGGTCGACTGGTGGCGGCGTGGCCCTGTCATCCAGCCGGACACTCTCTGAGGTTGACTGGTCCGAACGCCCCCGAGAGCTTCTCAAAGGAGACCAGGTCCTGGTTGATCTGCATGTTCTGGATGCAGCCCACGAAGGACGAGGACACAGGGAGGCTCAGGTCCCTGAGCGTTTCTGCGCCAGGGCGAGACAACAGTAGATTAACATGCTGGTCACTGATCTAGGCTCAGCTATAGCTTGCTTGACCAAGCCTTTGAGTTAGAAGCACTATGCAGTACCAGCTGAATGTCCACTTATCTACAGGAATGGTTGCCAACTGAACTATTGATGCAAGGCACCCTACAGTCATCAGCTCAAACACCACCTGCTATTTGGGATTCGAACTGGCAACCTTTAAAGTACTAGTAGCCTGCTAGTAAGTCTCACCTCAGGGCTACCATCGATATGTAATGTTGTTTTGAAACGGCGGTTGTTTTGAGAAGCTACATTTTCATTGATAAAGTCATTCAATTCAATTCATAGTGTGCTGCAGTATCACCCACCAGGAATGCCCCCCACATAGAGCGGGTCTTTGGTCTGAGTGGAGGTTGAGGAGGGTGGTCCGATTTTGTAGTCGCCCTCAGTGTCCACGTGCATCTCCACAACATTATCCTTCTTGATCACTAGGGTAAGAGAGAGAGAGAGAGAGAGAGAGAGAGAGAGAGACACACACACACACACACACACACAGGTGTCACATAGAGAGGACATTTACAGTATTGTGGGGGGTAATAATTTGTTATAGTAGATGATATGGGTAGAGATTAAGATGGGGCTGAATAATGTGTGTGTGTGTGTGTGTGTGTGTGTGTGTGTGTGTAGTAAAAACGTCCTAATGTACAGTACCTGCTACTCTATGGAACATCCCGTCACACAAGCTGTGTTTGGGCCGGACGGACACCTTGAATTCACCAGCTCCATTGTTCACCTGCACCACCACCTGAGAGAATACCAGTATACTGTAGTATCAAAACAACAAAATATTCCTATGGACATAACCAACCGGTCCAGTGCTGAGCAATTCATTGTTCATGGAGCCTGTATCTTGTACATATGTCTGTCTGTCTGTCTATCTATCTATCTATCTATCTATCTATCTATCTATCTATCTATCTATCTATCTATCTGTCTATCTGTCTATCTGTCTGTCTGTCTGTCTGTCTGTCTGTCTGTCTGTCTGTCTATCTATCTATCTATCGCAGCTTGCATGCTGGGATGTCTTCCAATTATGTCATCAGCCTATGGGAAAGAATGCATCGTTTTCCACAACAGAAGACAGACCCAGTGCCGGCTCACCTCTCCTCGGTGCATGTAGAGGCTGAGGTGGGGGCCGGTGCCGGGGCCCCGTCTGGGCCTGCTGTCCCCCACGTGGAGCAGAACCCCGTTCAGACCGCGGGGCCGGAACTCAAACACCAGCTCAAAGCTGGAGCCCACGACGAAGGAATCGTCTGGAACGGACAGCGACCTCGTCGTCATCATCATCATTATTGTCGTACAGTAAACGCCATCACCATCATCATTACGGCGAACATCATCATAGTGAACGCCACTGCCGCTATCATCTGTGATGAGCACACACTGATACTCACTGATGATGACATAGGCCCCCTCCCCCGAGAAATAGGCCCCACTCTGGGTCTGTCCGTCAAAGCAGGGGCCAGCGCCGTGATTGGTTGTCGGCCCTGGGATAGGCGTGCCATTCATCTTGAAGTTGCGGATACAGCCGACCACGCTTTGCTTTGGGAGAAGCTTTGACTACAGGGAAAGAATAGTCAAAAAGTATTTTTTGGTGTTGGAGTTTCATGGTGTGTGTAGGCTACTGCTAGGATAGCGTGTGTTTGTGTGTGTGTGTGTGTTGTCTACCTTTAGCGTTCTGTGTAAGGGTTCTGGGGCACTGCCCAGGTAAACAGGTGACAGGAGCTCCATGAATGAGGCCTCATCGGAGGTCAGCTGACCATCCTGGGCCCTGATGCCGTCCACGACCAACCGGTACTTCTTCTTCTCCAGACTGAAGATGACCTATAGCAACAATCACCACAAAAAAGGATGTTATATATTCCCATAAACATGTTTAAACACCAAGAACTGGACCCTCAAAAATTGCAGTGCAAGATGCACTGTTTAAAGGAGCCATTCGACTTACCGAGTGCCACTTTCCGTCATTGTATTTCTCCCTGTTGAAGATCTCCTTAGCCTTGCCTACAGACAGCCTGATTCTGCCCTTGGACACATAGAGAGCGAAGTGAGAGCTCCCCCTGGTGGCTGCATAGAACAGCAGGCCCTCGGCAGACCTAGTCCTGACGTCCAGAGAGAAGTGAGGTCTACGAAGGGAGGAAGAGAGATATCAGACTGTTAGAGGTGTGTGTGTGTGTGTGTATGCATGCACATGTTAGTGAGTGTGTGTGTGTGTGTGTGCACATGCATATGTTAGTGAGTTTGTGTGTGTGTGTGTGCAGGGCCGGACTGGCCATGTGGCGGGTGGGCCGGACCTACTTGTGGGCCGATCTAAAAAAAAAAAGAGCTAACGAACGGCCCATAGAGCAGGGACAGCGGCCCATTGGTCCATTTTCTATACTGACACTGGGCTGGCCCAATCATATGTAGGCCCCACCCCTCCCTCTGTTAGTTTCAGGTGTCATTTGCGTGGGCCGTTAGAGAGCCAGCTGGCCTGTCCCCCCGTCAACAAATCGCGCAGCAGCACCCCCCCCCCCCCGTCAAGAAATCGCGCAGCAGCACCCCCCCCCCCCCGTTAACAAATCGCGCAGCAGCACCCCCCCCCCCCCCCCCCGTCAACAAATCGCGAAGCACCCCCCCCCCCCCCCCCCCCGTCAACAAAACGAAACTGAAGGTGTTCCATCTCACCGCGTCGGCTCGGCTAGTGGCCTGACTGGGGCTACATTTCCCGGTAGGAAATATTCACCCAGTCCAGCCCTGGGTCCGGCCGATTGTGGTGGGCCGGTCTGGGCCAAAAATGCCAGGGCCGATTTTTTGTCCCAGTCCAGCCCTGTGTGTGTGTGTGTGTGTGTGTGTGTGTGTGTGTGTGTGTGTGTGTGTGCATGTGCATACACATGTTAGTGAGTTTGTGTGTGTGTGTGTGTGTGTATGTGTATGATTGTGAGTGTGTGTGTGTGTGCACACGTTTATGAGTGAGTGAATGAGTGAGTGTGTGTGTGTGTGTGTGTGTGTGATTGTGAGTGTGTGCGCACATGTTTATGAGTGAGTGTGTGTGTGTGTGTCTTCACCTGGGCTGGAGGGCTTGGGGGATGAGGCTGTAGCTCAGGCTGCTAGCAGTGCCCCCCACGTGGAAGGCCTGTTTGACCACGGCAGGGAGCGTACACACAGACAGATTGTCTTCGGCCACCTCCGCGCCGCCCTCCTGCACAACAAACCCAGGTAAACACAGTTACACACGACTGGTCAAAGTTGCTTGGTCGTGGGTGCGAACTAGCAACACCAGTACTGTGGGTCAGACCTCCAGGGACACCACCTGCATAGAAATGAATATGAAGGTCGTGATAGAGGTGAGAGTGACTGGAAACTCTGAGACTTTGATGGGAAGATACAGCTCCTATCACCGCAGTATGTGCCTGTGTCAAAGTCATACAGGGGTCAGACATGGTGACCCAATGTCGTGTCCCTCCACAGTGCTGTTGAATGTTGCAATTGTCACCCGCAGTCAGTAGGAAGACAGAAGTGAGATCAGAGCAAATATGACGCATTTCATCTGATATCTACAGTATAGCCGTATGCTTTTTTCCTTCCTTCCTGGTTTCATGGCTTAATAGCATCATTACAATGCAGTTTAATATTCAAAAAGTGTTATTTTTGCTATTTAGCATTGATTCTATCTCAATGCGCTTATCTTGGTAGGCTTTGAAACGGACGGTTTTGCTTGAGTTCAGGTAGATAAGAGTGGAGTGTTTCAATCAAAACGGGGAAGGAATGTGGAAAGGACCCAGGAAGTGTAGCACGCCGTCGGAGATCACGACGCGTGTGAGCTTGTCTTCGTTGGTGCAGTAACATCCGGCCCGGCTCAGCTCATTCTAAAGGCCCAACATGGTGACATTGCTCAGGTCACCATGTCTGACTCCTGTATGACTTTGACTTGGGCACATAAGTGTGGTTGTGACACCGTGGCTTACACTAATATGTATAATGTAATCTAGTGGCTGAAGTTGCTCATTTGAGTGAGAATCACTCTGGTTGGACAAAGTATGTCTGGATCAGTTTGGGGTTTGTATACAGAAGAACCTTCTGCTCGATGGCATTTGATCCCATTCCAACATAATATATTCATGGAGCTTAAATATTGACCCACAATATGGGGTCTAAGAGGCAGGTCTTTTCTAATGATCTGAATTAATTGATTGCAGCACAGATGCTTGTGAGAACATAGAGGAAGTACTTTCCAGGCTTGGAAATAATTCCTTAATTTTAGTTTGCAGTGTTTCACTATATAGGCCTACAGGATCAATCAATGTGTATCATAGTGGACCTTTGGAATTCGTTCATTGGTTTATGCACACCAATGTCCACTGCTCAAAACACCATTGTTCTTTACACAGTGCAGGTGATACGTTTCAGTGTGACATCATAGAACCCCCCCCCCCCCCCTGACCCCCGACCCCTGCATCATGTAAGGACTGACACAGCTGTTGACTAATGGAGACAGAGAGTGGATTGACTGTTAATTTACAATCAGACTGTTAATTTACAAACTGCTCGATGATACTAAGTGATAGGGTTAATACATGCTCGGTGATTACTGATTGGACAAGACGTTTATTGTTGAGTGACATGATAATATAAAGAGAAAAGATGTGAGCTGATGATTGGAGGATTATATCCGATGTGATAATGCTGTGCATTTGTGTGGGAGATGGAGAATGAAAAGGAAAGCAAGAGTTCATTCAACATTTCCAACGAAATTTCACAGAAACTCTTGATTTGTATTCTAATAGTACAACAATCAATACAACAAGCGATACAGTGCTCATTAAATAGAATGTGTTTAATAGTAGTGATGAGGCGTCCATGCAACAGTCTCTTTATCAGGTAAGTACAATGGCAATGGGTCCGTGCAAACAAATGGAGCATGGCTATAAGACTCCCAAGTCATTTTCTCAAATCAATATAATATTCTCCTCATAAACGGCAGGTCTTAGGGCATCCTTCCCCTCTCTTCATCTCTGAAAACAAAGCAGCATAATACAATATGAAAACCCATGAAGATGGCTGAAACAGCGTTAAGGCTGGGTGTCTCGCAGTGTACAGAGACGGACTGGGTCAATGTGTTCAGTGGTCAACCCTAGAAAGGACACATTCGAGGGCTGTGATGTGTGTGAGGGAAGTGTGTGTGTGTGTGTGTGTGTGTGTGTGTGTGTGTGTGTGAGGTGTTCCTGTTGGAAGTAGGCTGTACTTTTGATTCTAGTTTAGAAGAAGTGCTTCTCACTAAACAGATAAAGTACCAGCCACTGATACAAGCTATTATACAGTTAGGCTACAAGTGTCAGTTAATTGTGTTTATTTTGGCGGCCTGGGCCATGTCCATAGGTTAGTAGTCAGAGGCCTGAGGACTATGGGGTTGACCAAGTGTGAAGCAAAGCAGACTGATAAATATTATACTAATATGCTAAATATTGCTCAATCTCCTCCATTATTGGCATCCACTGCATGTGGAGGAGGAGATGTTTCCTGTACCCATAACTCCCCTGGTTTTAGTGGTATTTTCTGTATGTTTACTGTACATCATTATATTATACCGTCAAGATTTATGTATATGTGTGTACAGTATGTATGTGCATGTAAGCATTTTGTATAAATCCTAGAAGCTCGCTCGTATCTATAAAATGTGACACTTGTTTAACGACCCATCAGCATGATAGCAATGGAACTATATTTGCGCCCCTGCGATGTAATTTGAAAATCCCAAGTAAAGAATTTGTGTGTGTGTGTGTGTGTGTGTGCGTGTGTGTGTGTGTTCCTTGCTCACCCTCTGGGAGGTGTTGCGGTCCAGCATCAGTTGGGGAGGTCTGTCAGCGCTGCACACGTCCAGCAACATGTGTCCAGAGGAAGTGAACTGGCTGAGGTCCTCAGCTTTGTACAGTTTGTTAGGCCTGCAAGAGACACACACACACACACACACACACACAAGCACGCACACACACACACACACACACACACACACACACACGCACACAAATTGTTACTATAATGACAGCTAACAACAGCTACTACTCCCGCCGATTAGAAACGGGCATACTCCTAATGTGTTTACGGTGAATGACAAACCCTGTGTACAGTGGGACAGGACAGGGTTACAGTACCTCCTCATGTACAGGTTGGAGAGGCAGCCTTTGAAAGTGTCTTTCCCCAGGAGCACGGAGTTGTCTGCGCTGGCGCGGAAGGGGGCGGACCTCTCCTGCCGGCCCTCGTCCTGCTCGTCGATACGGAGCTCGATCCTGCAAGGGATCGTGGGAGAATTCATCACAGGGCTCCAGGGAACCGTGCTAGCAAGCTCTCTCGGTCTATTAATACTTGTCCTTTATAAGGTGAATCTGTTGTGAGTATTATACCTCTCATCTCTCTTGGTGGCAGTCAGATAGTGCCACTTGCCATCCTGGTACTGCTTATTGGATTTCCAAAGTTTGTCTTTGAACTTCAGGACCACGTATCCGTTGTCCAAAGCTAGCTCCATCCCAGCGCCCTGTCAGATGGAGAGGGGAAAATACAGAGAGATGCATGAGAACAAATTATTTGTTTCACACAATCTTCTCTGTGATTTATTCTTGAAAACAATCACATTTGAGATAGAGTGTGGGAGTGGAGAGAGAGAGAGAGAGAGAGAGAGAGAGAGAGAGAGAGAGAGAGAGAGAGATAGATAGAGAGAGAGATAGATATATAGAGAGAGAGATAGAGAGAGAGAGAGAGAGAGAGAGAGAGAGAGAGAGAGAGAGAGATAGATAGAGAGAGAGATAGATATATAGAGAGAGAGATAGAGAGAGAGATAGAGAGAGAAAGAGAGAGAAAGAGAGAGAGAGAGAGAGAGAGAGATAGAGGATAGTAAGGATGACCAACTAACATCCTGGCTAAACTGCAGAAGGAGTCCCTTGTTCTCTGTGCTCTTGAAGCCCAGTGAAACGGTGGCGTTGTTGACCAGACTGAAGTCTTTGACGGGGGCAGGGACAGGGTTCAGGGTCAGGGAACTCCCCAAACTGAACTCTGCTTTGCGGGACGCCTGGAAAACAGAGACATCGCGGGGCCGTTACTACTGTGTGAGAACTCTGTCGTCGCATAGTGGCGCAAGACAATGACAATACAGCAACCAACACAACGTCTTAAATGCTGACCAAACACCAAGGATGGTAATGTTAATATATGCACTATAACAGTTTAGGGCCAGTCAAGTATTCAACAAAAAAATTTAAAAAACGTCATTCATCCAGAGGGAGAAACATTTTGACCAAATTTACCAGGAAGTCCTTGGGACAGCCTTTGCTGATGCCCACACTCTCCTGGAAGGTGACGAAGCCTCGGTCAAACTTCACGCCTGTCACACATGCTTTTAGGGGCTGTGCGGTGATGTTGTCTCTGTAAGAGTAAACACAAGTTTTCACAATGTTATACAGCCAAAGAGTGTTCAAGAGACTGAAGACACAAAGGACTGAGATTTTTTTTCAACATCTGTTCTACTGAGTTGGAATGCCCCCCCCCAAAAAAGTCAAACATTGGTTAAACATGATTGTTAATGCACACAGATTGCTACTTTTTTCTATATCTACAGAACTTGAATTCCACAAAGAAAACGATGGTCAAACATAATAATTCTAATGTCTGGAGATGATGGAGTCCCACACCTTTCCCTCAGGGCTTGGGGCAGGCCACCGATGTAGTACTCTTTAAAGTCTCCGGGCTTGTATTGGACACCGGCTTTGATCACGTCCTTTTTGGCCACTCGGATCTTGAATTCTTTAGAGAAGGATGACTCTATGATCACCAACACCTCCACCAGATCTCCAGACTGAAAACGGAGACAGGAGCGGGGAAATGCAACGTGCGTGAGACCACGGCAAAATAATCCAGTGTCATATTTTCAGTCGTAATGTTCATACTGATCACAACCATCCAGCGCTGGTGTCCATACTTACGGGGAAGACTTTGGTCGTGCTCTGAACCGGTTCTGGGAGCAAGTTACTGCGCAAGACGAGGAATCCCCTCTCAATCGTCACGCTGTAGTAAGCATCCTAAACACAGAGGAGACAAAGAGAATGCGTTAGAAATGGTTGAAAATTCAAAATAACCGGATAACAAGGAGCGTATAAACACGGAGAGATAGGTACATTGTTTCCGATGTAGAGGAGCAGGCCGTTCTCGGAGCGAGTGGTGATGGTCTGCTCCAGTAGTAGGACATTTCGAAGTTTATCGATGGCCATCTTGGCATAGCCGGTGCCCTCGAAGTAGTGGGATACCTCCGGCTGCATATACCTGGGCAGAGGGACATTCAGGTAGACAAGAAGAGAGGGTTAACATGATTCAAATCATGACTTTTAAACACCTTCAGCTACACCCACCAAGAACTCCATTTTCCCATTTTGCTATTTTTTACCCAAAGCTGATGATAGAACGGGACCATACTGTACTAAAACTATAAAATAAGAGTTCCTTTTATTGGGGGGTCTGAGAGGGATATTTTCTTTCCATCCTGTGGCGTTCTCTCCATCGAAATGTCACCGGGCCGTGATTGGCTGGTAGAAGCCCTCTCTGAGCTCACCTCTTGCATGGCGTCTCCAGGTTGACGTTGACGGCCTTCTTAAAGTTGTACAGGCTGGTGAACCTGTCGTTGAAAGTGGACAGCTCGATGCACCCCTTGTAACTGGGGTAGTTGAGCGACGCTGGGGGCTGAATGGAAACAGGAAGCAAGGCAAAGTTGTACGAGAAAACAGAGGCCATTTCCTATAGTAGTCTATAAGTATAAAACGTCAATAATATACTTTATATTAAATGGTGTTTGTTGGTCATGGTCAATGCACTGTGCATGGTGCTTACAGTGAAGTTGGCGGGGTAGCCCCCTACGTAGAAGACCACGTCGCTGGGCTCCAGGCTCAGAAGGTTCTGGGCCAGCTCTCCCTGATTGGTGATTGTCTTGGGAGGGTCTGGATCATTGGAGGTGAACAGCTTGGTGAGGATCACCTCGGCATCCTGGTAGATCCTGAGAGAGACAGAGAGAGAGAGAGGGAGAGAGAGACAGAGAGACAGAGAGACACAGTGGATACATGTTACATAGAGTGCAGTAAACATTCCAAAATGGGGAAATAAGTCCTAATTCCGACTTCCAGGATTTCCCAGAGAGAAAGGGATGGTCTGGGGGTTACCTGTGCAGGACCACCTTGTCAAACAAGGCCGGCTCGGAGGCGGATCTGGAGATGGTGCTGGTCTTGATCTCCTGCTCGACCCCGTTCAGCTTGTACACACAGAACAGGACGTTGTTCCTCAGAGCCATGCCTATGTAGTCTCCAGACGCCTGGGGGACCGAGGGGAAGACGGTGAGAACGCAGAACCAACACATCCACAAACTGTCAACGGTACGCATTTCGATAAGGAGAGATAATAGCAACCAGGAAATCGGTAATGACACAAGGCAAACAATCGGCCCATCGGCTAACGGTGGCCGCTCACGTCTTTGTTGCCGAGGTAGAGGACGAACATGTCTCCCTCTGCGCTCTGCCTGCGCCTGCGGGCGCCGTCGCCCCGGCCGCCGCCCGCCACCTCGGGCCTCTGCAGGGACAGGGTCAGCGCCGTGTACGCCTTCAGGTCCTCTACGTCCTTGGGGGGGCGCAGCTCTACGTGACCCTTGCCCGTGAACTTCATAGGGACCACGACCTGGGGGAGACAGGGAGACGGAGGAAGACACGGAGGTCAGTGTCTGATGTGTGTGTGTGTGTGTGTGTGTTGGCGGCGGACGCGCTGCCGTGCTCCTCCCTACCCTGTTGGCGGCGTCGCGGGCCTGCTCGATGAGCTCCTTGATCCTCTTGATGTTCTCAGATATGTTGGTGGAGGGGGAGAGGTGGGAGCTCAGGTCCTCCACCTCGGCCATCTTCTCCTCCAGGGAAGGGATGGAGTTCAACAGGTTCTTCACTGACAGGGGGAGAGTGGGAGGGAGGGGTGAAGAGAGAGAGAGAGAGATTGAGATGGGAGAGAGAAAAGAAGAGTATTATTCACAGGTAAATCATGTAACAAAGAATATACTATATATTCGTCACTTACAGTATTGTATGGCCTGCTCTCTCTCTGTGTGCCCCTCACCTGATTGGTCCACTTCGTCCATCATGCTGCTGAGGTTGCCCTCCGCAGGCAGGACGTTGATCTTGCCCACTTCCTCCCGGATGGCGTTGAGCCGGTCCATGGTGGTGCCTGCCGTGCCGTTGGCCGCCGCCGCCTTCCGCTTGGCCTCGTCGATCATGTCGCCGATGTCGTCTGAGGAGAGAGGGGGGGAGGGGTGGGGGGAACGACGAAAGGTTTTATTGATAATAATAATAATAATCATCTGCAAGAGATCCCCACTTTAACAGAATGGGTTTCGTTGATCTACAGTACCTCTCTTAATATTGTTCAGCTCAGACTGGGCATCGGAGATGTCTTTCTCCAGAACTTTCTTCTTCTTCTCCGCCTCCTTCAGACGCTTCTTCTGGGCAGCGAGGTCATCAGAAGCCTCTGTGAGGTCAAGCACACGTGTCGTTAGAAGTTGAGCCGCTCCCAGGGGAGACGGTCTGCTACAGAACTTAAAATGAAAGAAGGAACACCTGTGAAAAGCACGCGGAACTAAAACCGTGTCCACCTACTTTTGAGATCTTGTTCTGCGTCCTCGGCGTCCGTCAGAAGTTTGTTACCGTTGGTTTTCAGGTTCTTCGCTTTCTTGATCAGGTCCTCCTTCTTCACATCCTAGATGGATCACCGTTTTGGGATGAGACCAAATCCATCTCACCAAATACTTCCTAACGCCTTGATATCTACAGTACATGCCAGCTGTGAGGTCCATATTTCTCGGATAAATGTGTGTGGATGCAGGCACGGACTTAAAGAGATATTGGGGCCCGTTTCAAATTGCCAAAGCGGGGTACCCCATCCCCACATTTGCCATATTTGGGACCACCCTGTGGGAAATCCTCATGAAGATGCAGTATCAAAAAGTCACTATCAGCTGTCATTATCAACTCATGGTTTAATTTGTGTTTTTATAGTGAACATGGCCCTTAGACTATTATTCATGGCACAGGGGGGCCCCCTAGTGGTCTGGGGCGGTTGTATCTAAAACAAGACATAGAAAGATGGGCCCCTGTGACATAGAAAGATGGGCCCCTGTGACATAGAAAGACGGGCCCATGTGACATAGAAAGATGGGCCCCTGTGACATAGAAAGATGGGCCCCTGTGACATAGAAAGATGGGCCCATGAGACATAGAAAGATGGGCCCCTGTGTGGAAGGACAGTGTGAAGTGACTGGGCTACCTTCAGAGCCTTGTCGGCCGCATCTTTGGCCTCCTTGGCTGCTTTCTCAGCGGCGTTGACGGCGTCCGTGATGTTCTTGTAGGCATCGATGGCGGCCATGGCGTTGCGCACGTCGGCGCGCCCACTTGAGTTCCTCACAGCGCTGCCGCGGGGGAGAGCGAAAGAGAGAGAGGAGAGAGAGGGAGGAGGGAGAGAGAGAGAGAGAGGGAGGGGGGAATGGCGGGAGACAGAGAGAGGACGCAGGTAAACACACGCATCTGGGTGTTCAGAAATGTCAATAAACAACCTGGGACAACGAAGCGCCCAGCTCTACCGGTAACAGAACCTGGCAGCAACTCAACATTTCCCCCATCATTAAGAACAACGGCCACCCACACTGAGCAGAGAACACTTGGAGAGAACTTATCCCCTATCCCTGTCTTCAATCAACCAAAGAACCAGCAAAAGTGCCAAGGAACCAGCGAAAGCCACAGCCAGCATTTCCCATGATCCTCTACTCCTGTATGAGCTCATGCATGTCCCCGTGTCCCAGGTGGACCTACTCCTCCAGCTCCTTGGCCAGCTTGTTGAGGTTCTCGGCGTGTCTCTCGGCTCGCTCCACCAGGTCCTCCTTGGCCGCCGCCTGCGAGATGGCGTTGACCCTCTTGGTGAGGTCGGTCTTCGCGCCGTCAAGCTGTGCCGCCAGCTGTTCGTAATCCTGGAGAGGAGGAGGACAAGAGACTGGCTGTTGATGCGACGGCCAGGAATCCCCCATCCCCCATCATCTGCTCGCTACGTACGCTACCAAACACGAGCGCTGATGTCTATCTGACTGGGTGGCATGTCAGGACTCGATGTCTGACTATGAAGAGATACCACTATTACGAAGACTGCAGAATTATGTTGAAATCCGATGTGCGTGCGTGTGTGTGTGTGTGTGTGTGTGTGTGTGGCTCTTAGGTAGTCATGGAACATTACGCTATCCCTGTATGTTGACCCTTGAGACAGACAAATGAGACTGAAAGCAGTGTTGCATATAGACTTGTGTGCTTTAGTGTGTGTGTGTGTGTGTGTGTGTGTGTGGCAGGGTACTGGGCTTACCGTTTTGCTGTCAATCAGCATTTTCAGAAGGTCGTCTGTGTCCTGCAGCTGAACTTTAGCCATGTTGATCTGGTCCTGGACCTTCTCACGCTCCTTCTTCAGCTCCTCAATGCGTTTCTGTGGATCAAACAGCACTGGTTTCAGTAACGAGCAGACAGCATGGTGACACATTTATGGTACATTCGCTTGATTGCACAACGCTGGCCATGAATTGAATTCACTTCAAAGGGAAGTCCATGATATTCAGTGAGGCACATGATGTTCAGCGAGGTACATGGTGTTCAGCAAGGTACATGGTGTTCAGCGAGGTACATGGTGTTCAGCGAGGTGCATGGTGTTCAGCAAGGTGCATGATGTTCAGCGAGGTACATGGTGTTCAGCGAGGTGCATGGTGTTCAGCGAGGTACATGGTGTTCAGCAAGGTACATGGTGTTCAGTGAGGTGCATGGTGTTCAGCGAGGTACATGGTGTTCAGCAAGGTACATGGTGTTCAGCGAGGTACATGGTGTTCAGCGAGATACATGGTGTTCAGCAAGGTACATGGTGTTCAGCGAGATACATGGTGTTCAGTGAGGCACATAGTGTTCAGTGAGGCAAATGGTGTTCAGCGAGGTACATGATGTTCAGCGAGGTACATGGTGTTCAGCGAGGTACATGGTGTTCAGCGAGGTACATGGTGTTCAGCGAGGTACATGGTGTTCAGCGAGGTACATGGTGTTCAGCGAGGTACATGGTGTTCAGCGAGGTACATGGTGTTCAGCGAGGTGCATGGTGTCCAGCGAGGTGCATGGTGTTCAGCGAGGTACATGATGTTCAGCGAGGTACATGGTGTTCAGCGAGGTGCATGATGTTCAGTGAGGTACATGGTGTTCAGCGAGGTACATGATGTTCAGTGAGGTACATGGTGTTCAGCAAGGTGCATGATGTTCAACTGGTACATGGTGTTCAGTGAGGTACATGGTGTTCAGCGAGGTACATGGTGTTCAGCGAGGTGCATGGTGTTCAGCGAGGTGCATGGTGTTCAGTGAGGTGCATGGTGTTCAGCGAGGTGCATGGTGTTCAGCGAGGTGCATGGCAAACAGCTGCTCCTGTGCGGCGTTACTAGTACATGTTCTGGATAATGGAAGCCTTGGTTACCAGCACGTCTTCCAGTTCCTGGGCGTTGAGTCCGTTCTGGGTGTTGGCCTTCTTCA
>NC_140245.1:7637270-7639770 GCF_949987555.1 Borostomias antarcticus
CTCATGTAGTTACTTTAAGTTCCCTGACCAATCCCGCGGTCCGCCGTGAGGTCGAGGTTTACTTCCAATGCCCCGTGCCTGTCCTCCGACAAACTTGTCCGGCTCGCAGAAATCCACAAAGGTTACCTGAAGCTGAGAGCTGGCATCGTGGTCGTCGACAGACGGGTACTGGACCCTCTGTCCGCCTTGGTCGCTAAGCGAAGGGTACTGGACCCTCTGTTCGCCTTGGTCGCCAAGCGACGGGTACTGGGTCCTCTGTCCGCCTTGGTCGCTAAGCAACGGGTACTGGGTCCTCTGGCCGCCTTGGTCGCTAAGCGACGGGTACTGGACCCTCTGTCCAGTTGCTTGGTTGCTAAGCCAGGGGTGTTGTATCCTCCCTGTCCATCTGTCCTGATGCCTGGCGTGGCGAGTTCTCGTTCCTCTCTGGACGGGCCTGGGCCCGGCACTGCCCAGCCCCAGCAGGCAGCCCAACAGCAGCGTCCGCAGCAGGACGCCTCCCCCCCGGTCGCTGGCCGCGCGTTTCTGTGACATTCCTCTCGCTTGGTCTGGGGCAAAATAACTCCCCTCTCTCTCCTGCCTCTGCCTCTTAAAACACTCGCACACCAGCGAAGGACACGCCCCGTCGCGGCTCGCCCACCTGAGTCAGCTCCGCCGAGCGGAGTAGGTGGGGACGTGCGCACGCGCGCGCACACGCACACACACACACACAAACACACACAGTCCTCAAATACACGCTCAGATTCACTTATGAATTCCCTCACACTTAGCTAGCTACAGTACATAGTCTAAAGGATAAGCGTTATACTGAAGGCTACAGATAAGCTCGGATATTCATTAACAAAAGGTTGATGTGTAGGGCGTGGCACCGAGCCCGTGTTCTAGGATTTATTGTTGGTTGCCGTCCTGTACTCCTGGGTTCTGTGCGTGTAGGTGCTTGTGTTGAGTACCGACGTGTGATTGTGTGCGTAGTCAGACGGTCTCCAGACAGCGCAGAAGAAGCATTCACATGTGAATAATGCTAACCAAACACTAACTGCGCTGGAGACTGTTGGGTGTGGTAGACAGTGTGTGTGTGTGTGTGTGTGTGTGTGCGTTGTCTCGTTGAGGATAGTGAGTAACAGGTTGCTAGGGCGCCACGCCCGGCTGTGTCAAGGCGGCTCTCCTTTTTTTTTTAGCACTTCAGGGCACATATTATCATTTCCTCTGAACAAATCCGATCAGATACGTCACACACACACACACACACACACACACACACACACACACACAAACACACACACACACAGGTAGAGGGACAGGCTATGGCGAAAGAGTACAGTGCAACCACAAAATGGAAAAGCACAAATCGACCGATTCTGACTTCAAACTGCCTCTATGTCATCAGGGGCTTGGGGCTATTCTTTATTAGCCGACGCTACAGCAGGAAGAACACATTTCCACATACCCAGACTCCCATCCCTCTGGGCGACCTTGAAAAGGATTTACGGCCAAGTGAACGCTGGGTGGGTTCTGAGAGCTTCTATCAGGTCTCTCACATTTCTAAGAATCTACCCTAAATCAAACTTTTATTTGTATGTCGCATTTCGTACACAGAGGCGTCACAGAGAACAAAGGGGGGGAAGACACGGATCCTACCCCAACATTTCACTTATCTAACCACTGTTTCAGACGCAGTCTGTGTCTGCTATAAAGCCTCCGCTTAGCGAAATCATCATAATCATGTTAAGCGCTCTGTCCGCACCCACAACCGATGTTTGTGTTTCACGTGCGGTAACCACACTGATTATGGCGATCGCGCGTCTTGTCCCGCCCCCCTCGGGGGCCACGGGGTTCGTTTCCCCCCCCCCCCCCCGGCGCATTCCATGAGCTGCCTTTACCAAGTTATTGTGCGGCTCCCCCGCCTCCAGCTCTTCCTCTCACCGGTGACCTCACTCACCTGGGGTGGGGCTCTTTGTTCGGGCATGTCAAGACAACCTACCCCCCCCACACACCCTCTCAGCGGTATGGGGGTAGCGGTGGGGAGGTGCGCGGGTGGGGATGTCAGTCGACACCTCCTCTCCGCCCCTCCTGTCTTGCTCTCGTCCTTTCATACCTCGAACAGCCACGCCTAATCTCTGTCCCTCCTCCCACTCAACCCCCTCGCTGCTGGCCCCTCTCCCGGTCCAACCTGCCCCCCCCCAGAACAGCAAAGACGATATCTCCTACCTGTCCCATGTTTCCCCACCCTACCCTGGGCTACGGGAATTGTGATTTGATCCTCCTCTCCTCCTCCCTCCCCCTCTCTCCCTCCCCCTCTCTCTCACCTGGCAGGAGTCCCCGGTGTGGCGCGGCGGGCAGGCGCACTCCTCCACGGTGTTGGCGGGGCCCCCGGGGGCGGAGCTGCTGGCCTCCTCCAGGCCCACTTCCCCCAGGCTGAGGCGCTGGCTCCGGGTGAAGTAGAGGGCCCGGACCCTCAGACCCTCCAGGGAGGCCAGCGCCATCACCAGCTCCTCCCTGGATA
>NC_140245.1:7644770-7847270 GCF_949987555.1 Borostomias antarcticus
GCGCCGCTCGGCCACGACCACCTCCCTGCAGCCGGAGACCCTGGGGCAGAAGGAGGCGTTGACGGAGCCTGGTGGGAGGGAACAGAGGGGGGGGGGGGTGGAGGGGGGGCGGGGAGGAGGGACAGGGTAGGATGAGAGAGAGAGAGGGGAGGAGGATAGAGAGGAGAGGAGGAGAGAGGGGAGAGAAGGAGAGCGAGGGAAGGAGGAGAGAGAGGGGAGGAGGATAGAGAGGAGAGGAGGAGAGAGGGGAGAGAAGGAGAGAGGGGAGGAGGATAGAGAGGAGAGGAGGAGAGAGGGGAGAGAGAGAGAAGGAGGGGAGACGGGGAGAGCAGGGAGGAGAGAGAGGGGAGGAGGGACAGGGTAGGATGAGAAAGAGGGGAGGAGGAGAGAGGGGGAGAGGGAAGAGAGGGTAGGGACGAGAGAGAGGGGAGGAGGAGAGAGGGGGAGAGGGTAGGGACGAGAGAGAGGGGAGGAGGAGAGAGAGGGGAGCAGAGATGACAAGAGAGAGGGGGAAGGAGCAGAGAGGGGGTGGAGTGGACGGGAGGAGGGGCGGGGTGAGAGGAGGAGAGAGAGGGGGAGGAGATGTCAGCGTGCTACGTGGTAATCCTTCCCCCATCAAGCTCATCAGGGGACAAGTGTCCGAGGGCTTTGATCATCTTGTCATGTGGGAGGGGTGATGGAGACAGGGGCTTAATCTGCTGTTAAGAGGGAATCACCCCCAAGCTAACAGACCCACACAAGAACCCCCCCCCCACACACACACACACACACACACACACACACACACACTCTAAACACATCACACACACTATACACACAATATGTCGTTACTATAAGTAAAGCTTTTTAAATAAATAAGATGTGGTCAGTGAGTCTTGTGGGAACCCGAACCGCGGTCTCACCGGTCCAGGCGCGGCCGGCGTCCACCCGCACCGCCACGGGGATGGTGGTGTGTTCCGGCTGGCGGAAGTGGACCACGACCACGTACGTGCCTGGGGCCGGCACCCTGCCGCTGAAACTGATCTGCGTCTGTGGAGAGAGAGTGAGGAGGGGGGGGGGGGGTCACCGTGGTTAAACCTGACCCGACGGACTGTAAAAGCCGTGGGGCGAGAGTCATTCGGATCCGGTCAGCACTCGGTCAGCGCTCGGAGCCGGGCGGGCTTAGACCTCCTGTCCCGCGCTGGTATACTGTACCTGGGGTGACTTGAGCAGGACCCCCTCGCTCGGGGGCGCGGCGGATAGGGGGACGGCCCCCGACTGTCGTCTCCGCCTCCACTCCTCGCTCTCCCGGGGCTGGGGGGCGAGCGGGAGGGAGGCGGGGCTCCCGTCCCGGACGGCGTCCAGGAGCAGCGCCGAGGCGGGCCGGGCGTACTGGCTGGGAACGCAGTACTGGCTGTGGGAGGGGCGAGAAGACCACAGAGGTTATGGGTTTTGAGGGGGGCCGGGCGGAGCGGGGGTCAATGTGACGAGGTCGGGGTCGTTGGCCGGGCGGCGGGGTCGCGAGCTGCGGGACTATAATCGTCTCAAAATAATCCCCCTCTTTAAAATCCAGACAACCTCTAGCTATCGCGTTCTCTCTCGTCAGTGTTAAGAAATCTCTGCATCACACACACAGCTTACGTGCGCACACACGCCTTGTGAAAGCTCTTTTCCGAAGGGTTACCCCTCTGATCCCCTCGCAAATCTCATCCTGGCTTAATCCTAACCCCCAACCCTCTCTCCCTTAACCTCCTTCCTTTCTGTGACTCAGGTCTTTAGGGACGTCTTGAAACGCGTCTGGATGCAGGACTGGAAAGGAAGTCAAAGGAAGAGGCTTTCGCTTTCTATCCAGCCGGGGGACTCCCGGTCACGTCTCGAAAAAACATGCCCACACTTCCGCTCTGCCCGTTTTGCGGTTTTGAAAGCCTTACCCCCCCCCATTCTATCGCCAACCAATAGCACGCTAGCTACAGCGCTTGTTTTCTCAGGCCAAACGTCGGCGGCTCGATTCGCGCTTCCCCTACTTGTGTTTTGCGCTTTTCCGCGATTATCTTAGAGGAGATAAGAGCCGGTTAATACCCTGCCACGGTGGCGGAGCCAGGCAGCTTAGCGCTCAGCTGGGGGAAAGCTGCCTGAAGTCCTACAAACACAGCTCGGTTGCAAAATAACAGGACCAGACGCTGGCTACTGCAACGGCGGGGCCACCTGGGGGGTAAACACGGCGGTGAATCCTGACCTGAACCCCCGAGGTGCGAAGAGGAGGAGGAGAAGGAGTGAAAGTGACAGGTTGGCCTGGATATCTAGCAGCCCGAGGCGTCAGACTACCCCTGGAATGTGTGGAATCGAAGGTATGGAATCACACCTGGAAACCAGATGCGTGTGTGTGTGTGTGTGTGTGTGTGTGTGTGTGTGTGTGTGTGTGTGCCGCACCGGAGTGAGGGTCAAACAACCCTCTGGCTCAGCAACCCGCACTTTCTCCAAAATACCTGTTAGTCTGTTCCAGAGGGTGTCAGTTTAAGTCTCTCTGAGCCTGCGGTCGAGCGGCAGGGTGGTGTTTTAGTCTCACCTGTCCTCGGTGAAGCGTCCGTGGACGGAGACGCACAGCACCTTGGGGTCCACGTACTCCATGGAAAACTCCTCCACGGGCACCATGTACACTTTATACTGGGGAGAGACGATCGATAGTGATTGGATGATATCGCGGTGGATGTCCGCGCGTTCGCCCGAGTGACGCTGTCACCGGACCGGATGTCCGGCGGGATGTGTCTCTCACCAGGAGGAAGGAGGCCGTGGAGGTCTGGATGAGCAGCTCGGCCTTGTGGGTCAGGTGGAAGACCGCCACGCGGTTGCCGCTGTCCACGGCCGTGCTCCGGCACAGGAAGCTGCCGGGGTAGTGATACGCACGGTCAGTGTGACGCCACACGGGAGACTACTGAGACGGGAGACACACGCGCACGCACACACACATACACACACACACACCTGTATGTGCAGCTGTAGATGTTGGCCCTGGCATGGATCTGGCCCTCTGATTGGCCCGTGATGAGCAGGTTGGCGTTCTGGACGTTATCGACGTCGCTGGCGTACTCCAGGACCAGGACGTATGGACCGGGCTCGGCCGCGCGCAGACTCAGCCGGAGCTGGGTCTACAAGACACACACACACACACACACACGCACACACGCAGAAATATACATTTCATCAGTCACTGAGAGCATTTTTCTGCATGCCCTCATCTCTTATGTATGTGTGTGTGCATGGCTGTGTACTGTGTTCTGTACTGTGTCTGTGCGCGTGTGTGTGTGTGTGTGTGTGTGTTTGTGTGTATGTGTGCGTGTGTGTATGTGTGCGCATGTGTGTGTGTGTGCGCGTGTGTGTCTATGTCTGTATGTGTGGGTCTGTGTGAGAGCAGACCCCCCCCAGGGCCCGCCCACCTGTCTCCCGCTGAGAGAGGCCATCTCGGGGTGGTCTGCGGTGGGACGCCGCACGCGCGCCTGCCTCCTCCTACGGCCGCTCCTGGTGGAGAGCTGGCCCTGCGACCCCAGCGCCGAGCTGAACCCGTCCATCGCCACATGCTTATAGAGCAGACAGCTGAGACACACACACACACACACACACACGACAAACACACGCAGACAGACACAACATGATCAGGGGACGGACGGCTAACAAGCGCATAACAGAGACAGTAGCCGTGTCCGGGGGCCCAATACCAGCCTTAGCTAACATGTAAACAGAGGCCCGGTTTGGTATTCCCCCCAGAGGAACCCGGGGATTACTTTGTGTCTCGGTCGGCGGCGGAGGTGTACGTGCAGGGCTGGGTGATCTTCTCCTGGAGGAGGGGGGCCTCGTAGTAATCACTGGGCAGCAGCACCAGGTAATCCTGGGAGGGCGGCAGGAAAGGAGTTATTACGGATTACAGCGTATCCTCCGGGAAAATGTCCAGTTTATTTTTTTCCGAGCTCCCCCTACATTCCGACGCCTCCTTTTTCTGTCTGATGCTCTCCCGATGCCCCTCCCCCCCTCCGTCTCTCCTTTCCAACCAGTTCGCGCTGGTGGCGGCGGCGGCGCGCGCGCTACTCACCAGCAGGATCCCCTCGGCGCGGATGCGTACGATCCACTTCCCGGGCGTGAGGGGGAAGGGCTCCGCGAAGCCGTCCCCTGGAACGGAGAGGAAGGCTGGGGAGGAGCTAGGGGGGAACGTCACCTCTCGGCTCTGGCCCGGCCCTGCGGGGGGGGGGGGGGTAGAGAAGGGGGACATGGGCGCGGTCACGGCTAACGCCACGCGGGGTCTACGTGCTCTCTCGCGTAGCCGTTAGCGTCGGGTACGTATAGAAGAGCAGGTAGTATTATCAACTGGGAGGTAGGTAAAACAATTAAAACAAGCATAAAAAACATGCAGTGGCTGTCAATGACGAGTATCATATGGGTGTCAAGGATAGGAGAGTTTGGGAGAGGGGTGTAGGAAAGGAGAGTTTGGGGGGGGGGAGGGTGTATACTGAGTCTGCAGCGTGGGTCGCTGAGTCGCTAGTGTGTGGAAATTGAGCCGGGGTGAGGGGGTACGGGGGGGGGGGGGGGGGGGTGAAGGGGGGGCAGGGTTAGCGAGGCAGCCTTACCTGGGCCGGCCCAGGACGAGGTAGCCGCTACGCTACCGCTCACGTCGGCGCTGCCGGGGTTAGCGTACCGCAGGAGGAGGCGGAACGCCTGGCGCCGCGCCTCGTCCACATGCACTGTTACCCTGACGTCACTCTGCAGAGACAGGGGGTGGGGGGGTTGAGGGAGGGGGTGGGGGGGGGGGGTACAGCTGACTGGAGGGGGTGCAGGATCCCGGCAATGGGGGAGGGGGGGGTGGAGTCGGGGAGGCGATGGGGGGTGTTGACAGAGACTAGCAGGCCATGCTGGCAGAGAGCTAGCAGGTTAGAGGAGAACGCGCAGCAGGCGTATCCACAGAGTAGAACGGAGCAGAGCTAGTGGGCAGAGAGAGGAAGGAAGGAAGGAAGGAAGGAAGGAAGGAAGGAAGGAAGGAAGGAAGGAAGGAAGGAAGGAAGGAAGGAAGGAAGGAAGGAAGGAAGGAAGGAAGGAAGGAAGGAAGGAAGGAAGGAAGGAAGGAAGGAAGGAAGGAAGGCCCTTCACTTACAGTCGCAGCAAGAGTGAAAGCCAGCCTTGTCCACCACCAAGATCCTGGCTCTCACCCGCCTCGCCCTCTGCTGGCGGGGGGTGGCGTAGCGCACTACTATGTGGAAGGGGCCGGGGAAGGCCACGGCAAAGGATAGGATGACCTCTGGCTGAGGAGGAGACACAGGGTCCGGCGGTCACACAGCTAGCAAACCAATGAGCCGCCCTAGGAAAGATCGCACGCTTGCACGCCACCAACCCACCGACACAGAGTTATACACAGAATTATTCACCTCAAGAAAGAGCGATAAATAATATTATCACCAGAGGATTAGAGGAATTAGAGCAGCAGAGAAAGGCAGCTAAAACATCTACAAAAAGACGAGAGCCAGGGAAGCAGATTTCAACAACACAGAGAACTGCGTAGCGCTAAACCGTATTTCAGAGTTGTAGTTGTTTTTCGCCGAAATCTCCCCGGGTTATCCAAGAGACGTTCTCGGGCCGCCGCCGACTAACCTGCGCGGGGGACATGATGGCGTAGCCGCGCCAGCTGAATCCGGGGAATGCCCGGGGGTCGTAGCCGAAGCGGACGGGCCTGGCGTTGGGAGTGATGCCGTTCTCCACCTCGTACTTCAGCTGGTGCAGGCTGGGAAAGTTGTGCCCGGGGGTCGGCCTGGTGTCGGGAGGCGACAACGTCGGTGGGAGGGAGACGGAGAATGAGGACACTTGGGTGACACTAGGTGGTCTTGATTTGCAAAAAGATATTGTATCGTGTACGTGCATACTAAAATAAACTTCCTAGCACTTCATACAGTATTGTGTACATTAAGTAAAATAAACTCCCATGGATTGATGACATCACTTCATATCACTTCATACAGTATCATTTACATTAAGTAAAATAGACTCCCATGGAATGACGACACTTGTTCAGTACAGTGATTTCATTTTAGTATTGCGATGGTGGCTTCCAGGGTATTTCTTGGCATGAGGGACAACGTCGCGCCCTATTAAAGTGACAATAAAACTGTGTGATAGTTCTGTGTATCTAGGCGTCGGCCTGTCCTTACTCGGTGCAGGTGCGGCCAACCACGTTCTTCCGGCACCGACATTGCCCGGACACATCGTCACATGCCCTGCCGATGGCCCCGCCCACATCACACTGGCAGCCTATTAGTGACAGGGGAGGAATTTATAAGGATCAATTGGATTAAAGCATAACTGACACAGAGTTCAAGCCTTGACTTGAGGAAACTGAGCTGGTAAGTTAATCATTGATGTATTTCTGTTTTGTTAAGTTTGGTTCATTGAGACGGGCTCTGCAGTAGACAAGGACACCTTGCCTTGAACTAACTGTAGGACCCAGTCAGAAACTCTAGTCTAGTACGATCAAGTAAAGCTCCTAGCATTTGACGAGGAAAAGAAAGTCTGTTATATTTGGGGTACAATTGCTCAGGTGACTCACCTTGACAGCCAAAATAGTTCTTTTTCTGTAAGAGGAAGTAGCCCTCCTTGCAAATGTCACAGGTGGCGCTGCAGGTGTTGGGTTTACAGTGACACTGGCCGCTTTTCTGGAGGAGAGCACAACATTTAGGATAGAAATGTCCCTGAAGAGGACGTGGTCAATTTGTGTGACAATGGCGCACCACTCCAAAAACGCCGTATTCTACTGAGAAGGTGTGATAAGTCGGCCGCCTAATGCAGCTTTCAATCACGGCTAATTAAGAGAGCTGGCAGGGCGGCCATTTTACGTGTGAAACGTTTACTACTAATGGGTCACTGGGTGATCGGTGCTGTGTCGGTACGAGGCGTGGGCGCGGCGGCGCGAAACAGAGACGGACTGACCTGCTGACACTCTCCGACGCCGCTCAGCGTCCCTTTGACATCACAGTTGCACTCTGGGGGAGAGAGGAAATGAGGAAGTCAGCTCAATGGACACCTTTTACGCAGCCGGGAGCACGTGAAACGCTGCATGACTTTACACACGGCTGTGCAACGCCGAATAATTGAAGAGGGAGTGGACAACAAACGCTGTACGAGAGAGGAGGAGAGATGAGACGAGAGAGGGCCTTGAGTTGCAGCGGGGATAGAGAGAGAGAGAGAGAGAGAGATTTATATTTTAACCTTTTTGTGATGTTTGCTTTGGCAGCGTCAACCTATGTTTCCCATGCCAATAAATCCCTTTGAGTTAAAATGAATTGAGCTAAATTGAATTAAATTGAGAGAGAGAGGACAGGGCGAGCGGAGAGGAGCACCGTGTGTCACAGTGAATTGACTCTGATTACAGGATTCTTTGGCTCTCATGGACGGCAACAAAACCCTCCGATCCCCCCAGGCCCCAACATCAAAGGCCCAGCGGAGCTCCCATGCTTTCAGACCAGCCGGCTCAGCCCTCTTGCGTCCAGCCACAGTCAACCTGAGGCATTCCTGGGATATTAAAAACTCTTCTTTCCCTTCCCTCCCTGTACCTGCTGGCAGCCAGGGCCGTGATAACATTCTTGGTGGAGGGCTGTAACTTTAGACAGGTATCCGGACAAAGGCTGGAGCTGTTCCCCCACTGGCTGGCTGAGAGGATCCGGCCCCGCCCACAGAGGACAGCTTTGCGGTTTGGAGAACATCCCCTTTCAATCTCCACAAAGCCTGTGTTATACTCCGTTTAACTGCGCTAATCGGACTTATTTTAGAGCTACTTCCTTAAATCAAGCGCAATTTACCTCAGTCGGCTCGGGGACGTCGCCGGAACAAAGAAACGGCCAAGCGAAAACAGGGAGACACACGGCGCTCCTGCTCGGGAGCTCTGTTTGGACACGTCTTCCCCGGAGGAATCCTTTTGGGGACGGGGAGAGACGCGGCGCTGACAGTAGCCTATTGGCCTGTCACCGTGGTATCCAGGCGGAGACCTCTGGCGAGGCTCAGGCTGTCTATATGATGTCAGCGCCTCCTCAGGTAGCCACGGTTGAATTAATACCAATGACAACGCTGCGGCCCTTTCGACAGACAGGTGTGCAGCTCAGATTTTCAGTTGGACAGTTGTTTTTTCGCTGCCTCCTTCTCAAGTCACTCCTATCACTCCTTCTCAAGTCCTGACAAATACAGTGTGTATTCCCTTTTTTTTTTTTTACAAACATGTTGGGGTTATCAAAACATAGTATGCTCAATATTTCCAACTTCCTGCAGAGTCATGTACAGGGGGCTTACTGTACCTATGCAGCCACTGGGGTTCTCGGGTGCCAGTTTCCAGTAGAGAGGTTTACATCTGTCACACAGAGGGCCCTCCACGTATGGCAAGCAGACACATGAGCCCTGGGACATGAACACACAACACAAGAGTGAAATAGGACCCTAATCATAGGTCACACCTGGTGGATTATAGTCGACATACTGTACAGATTATCAGTGGAACTGAATGTACTGTGACACCAGTAGTGGTTAGTGAGTATCGTTCTAAGGCTGCATTGATTGTTCATTGTGAATTG
Organism: Borostomias antarcticus; assembly: GCF_949987555.1. Classification (NCBI taxonomy): domain Eukaryota; kingdom Metazoa; phylum Chordata; class Actinopteri; order Stomiiformes; family Stomiidae; genus Borostomias; species Borostomias antarcticus. The sequence goes on from NC_140245.1 coordinate 7,653,341, forward strand.
TGAGTTCAGTGCACACATTTGAATCGGTCTCTTTTTAACAATGTGGCGGATATGACGCTCTCTTTCCAACATGTTGCTCACAGAAGTGGTGAGAATTAAGGAACAGTTTATGGAAATCCTGCACTTCTGGGGCGTGGGATGCAGGCCATGTTTTGATTATTTGTTTCGTTTTTGTTTTTTTCTCAAAATGGAAGGAAGCTGCTTTTCCTCTTGATTACTGTTCATTTTCACTTCCAGCTAGTAGAAAAAAACACACACACTTCCTTGTAAACCCTGCCGGATACCGGCTTTGGCTTTGACAATAGCCTACAGTTGCTATCCGATATAAGAAAGCGACATGTGTGCACACACCCAAGAATCCTCAGATTACCTTGTGAAATGAAACGGCGCAGTTTATGAGTTTAGAGTGTCGGCCATGTTGGGAGGGGTCTCCCTACCGTGTTTGGGTCTGTGGAGGTGCCCCCGGAGCCTGCTGGGCTGCACTGGCTAACTGAAAAGACAACACTGTCCTGTGAAAGAGCGCACTCGCAGTACTGTAACTAGCAAAACAAATAGATCTGTAGAACATTAACTTAAATGGTTATTTCGTACAGTCGAGCCGAGGACCCAGGAAAACACTGACTTCACTTTGCTGTCATAACACCGGGAGTGAATGTTACTGTATAAGCCTATACTGTACCTTTTGGCTGGATATGAAAATAATCTACATCTCAAAATGTTTTACTTCTTTCAAATCCCCTCAGAGCACATTCCCGCCATAAAGGATATATAAGGTTTCATTCAACCACAAATATTTTTCCGGGTGCCAGCTTATCTTATTACTGCCACTAACTCCAAATCTGCACTGGTTCTGGGTATCTGGTTATTCAGAGAGAGGTTACCTGAGCACTGGGGGATTCTGGGTATCTGGTTATCCAGAGAGAGGTTACCTGGGCACTAGGGGATTCTGGGTATCTGGTTATCCAGAGAGAGGTTACCTGGGCACTAGGGGATTCTGGGTATCTGGTTATCCAGAGAGAGGTTACCTGAGCACTGGGGGATTCTGGGTATCTGGTTATCCAGAGAGAGGTTACCTGAGCACTGGGGGATTCTGGGTATCTGGTTATCCAGAGAGAGATTACCTGAGCACTGAGGGATTCTGGGTATCTGTTATCCAGAGAGAGGTTACCTGGGTCCGAACACTGGGGGAAGCGGAGTCGTGACCCGGCACAGCGGTCACACTGCTGACCCACCACGCCTGGCCGACACAGGCACTGGCCGGAGACCGGGTTACACATCGAGTCATAGGAGCCCTCCCTCGAACACTGGCACACTGAGGACACACACACACACACACACACACACACACACACACACACACACACACAGTAACCGTAAGACTCTACTTCCCATATGAACATGAAGTCTGATTGTATTACAGGCCCATTGCTCAACTCCCTAGCTCAACTGAGCCCATGTTTGTGCTGAATCTGGTCTAATCTCGGCCTGCTCTCAGCGAGACGCTATGCGTGCGCACGGACCTCGGTAAATCACTGCCTCTGACAGCACGGGGCTTTATGTGTTATTGTGGGAGAATCAGCGTTCGCAGGTCCCCAGAGCCGTGAGAAAAGGCCGCATTAAGCCCAATGAGACCAGCAGCATCAGTTTTTCCGAGCCGAGCGGGTCGCGTTAAGGTCGCCGCGGGTCCAATGGGGAGCTCCGCTGTAATTGCGTGGGCGTGGCCAAAAGGACAACAGTGGGCGAAAGACACTCACAGGCGCAGTCTGGGTATCCATAGTAACCGGGAGCACACTGGTCGCAGCGCTGTCCCGCGTAGTTGGCGAGACAACGGCACTGGCCGCTGAGGCCGCAGTCTCTGGCGGCGACCCCCGCTCCATCGCAGCGGCAGACTGGGAGAGAGAGAGAGAGAGGGGGAGAGAGAGAGAGAGAGAGAGAGAGAGCGCGTTAGGTCTTGAGACCGTCGACCATCTCGACCTTTAAAGAGATGTTTCGCCGACCAGGGTCACTGGTTTCGCCGACCGGGGTCACTGGTTTCGGCGACCGGGGTCGCGCAAAAGCGAGACGGCAGCGATCCAAACGCGCGGGGGGGGAGGGACGGGGGGGCGGCCGGGGGTTCTACTCACCCTGGCAGTGCGGGAAGGAGTGGTATCCCGGCCAACAGCGGTCACACCGGCCCCCCTCCACCCCTCCTCGGCACAGGCAGCGCCCCGAGGTGTCGCACACCTCCGCGACCGTCCCCCTGGGCTCGCACGCGCACCCTGAACGACAGAACACACGCACGCCACACACACATCTCTTGAGACAATAAGTACAATCCTATCTGATTCTGCGCCCGCTGAAAACGGCGGGTGGGGGGAGACCCCCGCGGTGATTCCGGCAGCGTGCGCTGCGGGCGGCTTCGGGGTCAGTGGGTTTGTTGGCACCGCCCAGCAGAAGGAAATGACCGCTTCCTTTCAGCTACGTGTGCCCCACGCCGTGCATCTGCAGTGTGGGCAGCGGTTCCAGTCCCCCTAGACGAACCCGGCCTGGGCAGTGTTAGATACGCGCAGGCCTGGCACCAGACTGGCCACCAGATAATTCCTCCATTGTTGCCCTTGCAACACAGCGGCGGCTCCTACACAGTAAACGCGGCCTTTCTGAAGGGTCACAGATGAAATTCCGTCTGGGTCGGAACTCGAGAGGACAGGGTTTTATTGTCGGGCCCGCATTCCCAGACAAACAATGACAATAAAAACCAGAAACTGAGGTCCGTGTCTGTTTTTCAAATGAGGCACTATCGTTCCGATTGAGCAGTTGTTTTTTTTTGTTTTAAGGCTGATCCCCGCTGTAGGGAAAACAAATGGGGAATTTGGGAGGGGACCGCTGCTATTAATAGACTGTCTCTCGCTCTCTGTCGGAGCCGTCCCCAGCTGACGAAGACTATCACGGGAAGACAAGCTGGGAAGAGAGGGACACCACTTGAACTCCGATGTCCATTAAAAAAGATGCCTTTGATTATCATAAGGTTATGCTTCAAAGAGCATTCTGTACAGTAAAGACAATGGAAAGATTTCTGGTGATTTGAACATAATGAAACTCGACACTGTCTACCAATAACTGGCAGCTATATTGTAGTGTAAGTGATCATCAAACGCACAGCTTGGAGACGACATGGGCTCTGAAAACCCTTTTCTGCTGGAGGCTTGCCACATGCTCTTAACCTCTGACCCCGGAGTAAACCCATAAACCTTCCACTGCTCAGTTGAATGACCTGTCCTGACTCCCCAGAGGGAGTCAAGGGCAGGGCTCTCTACAGACAGGACCCCTCGGTGCTAATCGCTGATCTGCTAAGAGGGCAGTTAGCATGGCATAGCATAGCACAGCATAGAATAGCATAGCATAGCATAGCATTCTCTCATCATACACTCACGCTGGCAACTGGGTGGTCCGAAATAACCCCGAGGGCAGACAGCGGGCTCTGCGGAGAACAAAAGAGAAAGAATGAAACAAAGGAATATGGAGGCTAGGGAGAGGGGCACACCAGAGCACTGTAAACACACTCACAGTATGCCTCAATCACTTACTAGGTAAACATGTAAGGACGTAGGCCGTTTATATTATTGGCTTTGTTTTAAACAGCTGTCAGATTATAATTATACACTGTAAAATGTATCGTAGCACCATTTCTGCACTTTACGTACCCTTGGTTGGGCTTGTGGGGGATGGCGTGACAGGCGGGTACCCTGATTGCAGAGTTAAACACAACCACTGCGGTCAGATCGTTTTAATACAACAAAACAATGTATCACAGTCCTTTGTGTGTGTTGTGTTAATGCAATCTTCAGCCTTGTTTGTTCTACCAGCCTCTCATGAAGGGTTTTTAGAATGACGACCGTAGCAGACAGTTGCTGGGAAACACAAGCAAAGTAAGCCCTATCCAAAATCTAAACAAACTTTTAAGGATTCTGTCTACATGTTTAGACATCTCTGAAAGTGCTCTCAGTCCCGAGATAAAGAGCCCGCTTTTAATAATTACATCCGTAAATCTCTGTATTTTATAGAATAGAATGGCGAGCGTAATTCTCCCAATCCACGTTAAATCTCCCGTTTGCACGACGGGAAAAAGCAAAACCACCTGGACCACATCCCTCACTCCAGATTTGGTATAAAAACGGCCGTGTAAAAGTTACATGAAAGGCTTGTTCGTGATTTGTGTCCGCCACGGTTGCACAAACGGGCCAATCAGCCGCCTTGCTGAGGAGAGCCCGGTCAGGGAGGCCATCGAGGAAGGCCATGGGTGGAGCTTGGCCAAGGGCAGCCTGTCTGCTTGCCCTATACCTGACTGTTCCCGAGCATGAAAGTAAAACCGCCTCAACCTCCATTACCTCATCAAGATGAAGGGCGGGGTCTCTGACCATGCCTGCAAAGTTCAGCGTCAAACCTTCTGAGCGCCATGAAGAATTCTAACGTGCTAAGAATTTGAAGGATACCTCAGCTCTGATGCTGAGCAGGGAGAAAAAAAAATGCATTTGAGAAAAAAGATTCTATGGGAAATAAAATACTGTACGTAATGTACTTGGCAAGCGCTCTCACGGGAATCTCCTGGTAGGAGACCCGGCGAGTGCTGTGACAGGTCGGCCCGGGAGAAAGGGCGTGTCAATCACTGCTCCCAGACTGACTGAAGGAGGAGCAGCGGTAGGAATGCTCTAACTACACAGTGTTGAAACACGACCTCGTGAATCATCGTACACATCCTTGCTCTGTAATCATTACAGGGATAAGGGAGAAGACAGCGGCCCAGGGCGTGGCGTGTGTGTTCTCTAGTTAAGGTGGAGGTGTGACAAGGGGTATGGAATGTGCTGTTAACACATCCATCCGCCATAGGAATCCACGTTCCAGCGGTACCTCTCTAGAGCTCCATAGAAAGAAAAAAAAATGTTTACATGGACGTAGTCACTGCACGCCAGGGCCAGATTTTCCACCAAGTACTTGAAAGATGGTCTTAGCTTCTCTTCCTGCGTGCAAACGCTACACACTTCAATAGAATATGCAGAGAAATACAACTAAAATCTGCAATTGTATAACAGTATGAGCTTGTACCGTATTGGCGGACATTAAAGGAATGAGGTCAACCACCCTCCTTCAGATACCAGCTGTCAATACACACTCTGGGCTTTCATAAGGCTTCCTCTGAGCTCAAAAGCAGGACTTCCTCAATTAAGCGTTTCCCCCATCAGCCAGGGGACAGATATAGTAGAACAAGGCCATTACAATCTTTTATACTGTCTGTTATTTCGTTTCCGTAAACCTCTTTTTTCATTCATCCAAGTCATTTCCACTTGGTCAAACTCATTTCCTACTATAGAGTGGTCAGCTAATGACTTACGAATGCACTGTGAGTAGCCGTAGAAGCCGTCTGAGCAGCGGTCACAGTTGCTCCCGGTGAATTCTGGCCTGCAGAGGCAGCGTCCAGTGCCCATCTCACAGCCAGCAGTGGTCCTGGGATCACACCTGCAGGCTGTTATCACACAGACACGCGCGCACACGCGCGCGCACACACACACACACACACACACACACACACACACACACACACACACACACACACACACACACACGCACACACGCACACAATCAATCAAACTTTATGTATTTAGCACAAGTCATACATCAAATGCAGCTCCAAGTGCTGAACATAAAACCTAGAAATAGGATAAGCTAAAAAGAACATCCAAATAAAACATAAGAATGAATAAATAAAATATAATATAAAACAAATGATAAAATAAGAAATAACATGCAGTCAAAAAAGTTGAAAAAACACTAGATGAAAGTGTTCCACAGGCAAGGTCCATAGTGGCTAAAAGCAGCGTCGCCGTGGGAACAGCCCAGAGTGAGCTACCAACCAGAGGACCTGAGGGATCTAGTGGGTACTTATCTTAGAACCATGGCAGACATGTAGTCGGGAGCGAGACCATTCAGTGATTTGTAGTCTAATAAAATAATCTTGAAATCATTTTATAACACTGGAAAATAACAGGTAGCCAGTGCAGCGATTTTAAAACAGGTGTAATGTGCTCTCCTTCTGGTCCTGGTCAACACATGAGCAGATTAATTTTGTTTGAGTTGGAGTTGATTTATGCTTTTTTTGGTTGCCTAGAAAGGAGAGCATTACAGTAGTCCAGCTTTCTAATGATAAAAGTGTGCACTAGTCTCTCAGTACTGGCCTGGGAGAGACATGGACACACTGCCAACACGTTTTAAGTGATAACAGGCAGATTTAGTCACATTCCAGATGTGGGCATCAGGAATTTAATTAGAACCTATAGGCACTTTCCCACCAGAAAGCCCCCTGTACTTTCCCCCCGGGGGGAAATCCCCTAGAGCTCTCTATTCCCTAGAACCCCCCCATGTTCATGTAGATTGCATTCAGACAGCAGGGTAGAAGCTCACTGCCCCCCACACACAGAGACAAGGGAATCACCTGCTTTATAGCCTGCTATATTAGGCAGCTGTGAAAGGGAGAAAATAACTCATTCTCAGATTTCTGTCAGTGGGAATTTTTTTTTTTTTTTTCCAGCAGATGTCTTAGTTACAACAAGATTGAACTAGGAAAGCAGTTTTGTGTTTACACGTTTGGTATTTATGCAGTTTAGTTTGAGAAATCCCTGCGATGCTCTGCAGTAAACATGGAAGTGTTTTGGTTGTGATCGCGGACTTATAAATCTCATATGTCTTTCCATCACATGTCTTAATTACAATATTATCAATAGTAACAATATTGAACTAGGAAAGCAGTTGAGTGTGGGAGTTTTAGAAAATCTATTTTGAAAATCAACATGATCGCTAAACACAAAAGTTTTTTTGCGCAGTGAATTTAAAAATGGCGCCGTTGAAATAAAACGTTCACTACGTTCACTACTCAGCCAATCAGAAATGTTCAGCTTTGCCGCCCCACCCACAAAGTACTCCCCCGGCAAGAGTACTACCTATTGAGCAGGGTCTTTTTGGGGGGGTTGAAAGTCCCACACGAACCCACCAATAGACCGTGGCCCACTTGGTGTGAACACGGCGAGTTACCCCCAAAGGTCCGTAGTTCGGGGGAAAAGTATGGCGCCATGAAAGCGCTTTATGAGACACCAAGGCTTTTAGCCTGGGACTACATGTACATGCCAGTGACTTCAATTTAGGGATCAGTTTCTCTCTCTGTGACCCTGCTGCGACGAGTACCTCTGTTTTGTCCTGGTTGAGCTGAAGGAAGTTCTCAGCGATCCAACATGAATGTCTAAAATACACTTATGAAGGTCATCAACAGGGCTTGTGTCATCAGGAGGCAGTAATATAGAGTGTCATCAGAGTAACAGCATAACTGTGAAAATGTACATGTCTCCTGGTGACACTGCCAAGGGGTAGCATACAGACTAAAAAGGACTGGACCTAGGATCGAGCCTTGTGGTACGCCATAGTTGTTATCATAGTAAGAGGAGTGTTCATCGAGGGCAACAAAAATTATGTACCTGTGAGGCAAGATGTAAACTAGTTAAGAACAGTGCCAGAGAGGCCAACACATTTATAGCCTGTCTATGAGAATAGCATGGTCAGCTGTATGAAAAGCTACACTCAGGTCAAGGAGAACAAGAACGGAGAGATATATGACTGAATTAAAAAAAAAAAATGCAGTTTGAGGTAAGAAAATCAATGCTTAAAAACGAATTTCTCTAAAATTTTGCTTACAAAAAGGAAGATTAGAAATTAACAGTTAAACATGATTTAAAAAGGTTTATGGTAATAGGGCAAAGAGGAGGGCTTAAGCCTTCTTAAGCATTTCTGCGTCAACCAGGGCAAAATACTCGTGATGGTGGTCATCTTATCCCTGAAGTATGCTGCAAACTCATCACATCTGGGTGTGGAAAACCGATCAGATCACCAATGCAAGGGGACAGGGTTGATCAGATGGTCAATTATTGAGAAGAGGATTTTTTGGATTGTTCTGATTCACTGATCAGTTTGAAGAAATTAGCTTGTCTAGCCGTTCCGATTGCCTTATTGTACACACCAAGATGCTCACGGAAAATGTCATGAAGTGTCAATTTGACGTTTTTCCATTTTCATTCTGCTACAGTACATGACAATCTGTCTTTCATTTTAGTTATTCAGAGTGTTGCTCATGCCGTATTTCCACTGTGAACTTTCATACACAGTTATGAAAGAAAACAACACTAATGAGCTTTCACTCACAAGGTTTTCCCAAGTCGACACCTTCTGCCGCTAAGCTTACTTAATTGAGTTTGTGGCTTCTTTGGTCTTTTCAAAGCGCAGAGGGCAACCTGTTTAATTCCATCCCTTCAGAGAAGGCCAAACACAACTGGCAGCTATTTATGTGGCAAGGAACAACCATGTACCGCAACGCCAGCAATGTAAACAAGTGTGGAGCCGGATTTAGCAACAAACCAAGTGGCGCGGCGCTGGCAATGGTGCCACTATGCCAGGCGTCTCTGTCTTAAACAACGCTGCCGTAAACTGGAACAGAAGGCTTCTTAAACAACGCTGCCGTACACTGGAACAGAAGGCTACTTTGAAAGTAGTTCCGCTTCGGCTCATATCAGAGTCACAGTTCAGATACTGTGGCTCAATCATTACACAACTTTAATAGCTGATCCACATCTACGGTGCATGTGATCTTGGCCTATCGGAAGATAGACTGCTAGACACATAAGGTGCGGTCTGTTAGACATCTTACTGGTTCAAGAGGAAAGACTGAGAGTGATGCCATGAAGGGGGGTGAAACGGAGGGCTAGAGAGGTGAGTGGTAGGGGGGACTCACGTATGCATCCGGAGGGAGACTCGGGGGGTACTCCGAAGGGTCTGTAGTACCCCTCGATACAACGATCACAGTTCACTCCGGCAGTATTGTGCTAAAGAGAGAAAAAGAACGAGGGGGCAGGTAAGAGATGAGACACAATTCACACACACACACACACGCACACACGCACGCACACACAAACACACACACGCACACACAAACGTGCACACGATATTGACAGTGGCTCAAAATGTACAAAATTAGAAATGACAAACAGACAAAGACAGTGGGCTCTACTGCTATAAATCGTCTTATCTGACACACTGTCCTGCTAATTCACTCGTCTGCCTTTCTGTTGTGTACCGGTATTTAACAGAACATGCTGCATTTGCTGGGGTCAGCCTTGTTTTAACTTGATCACTGCACTAGCGGAATTTGCGGTATTTCCTTCCCAAAGCATGAATATCATTAGATAGATGAACTTCCATCGTAGAGATAAGTAATGAGATTTGATCCATTCCTTCATTTGGACCAACACACATACAGCACACACACCTGCTCGCACGCACGCACGCACGCACACACTTACGCGCACACACACACACACACACACACACACACACAGGATGTGGGTGTGTGCAGCAAGTGTGATCTCAGGGGATCTTGTGTGATCTAAAACACACCATGAATGCCCTTATATGATCTAGATAAATAAAGCAGGCTTTCAAGTCAATCGAGAACACCGAATGTGGACAAAGGCAATGAGGAAACCCTCCCCCCACACACACACACACACACACACACACACACACACACACACACACACACACACACACACACACACACACACACACACACACACACACACACACACACACACACACACACACACACACACACACACACACACACACACACACACACACACACGCCCTCCACAGTCCAGTGCGCACTCTCTCTGCCTCTGTCTCTGTCTCTCACACACATACACACAGACAGGAATAACATGAGTTCAGACTTGAAATGGGCTTCATACCTGGCAGTTGATACAAACTCCCCCTCCGTCGTAGATGCCGAAGGTGTTTAAACTTGCTCTCCGCCGCTCCACCTCCGGGTCGTAATAGCAATCGGAGGCATGGGAGTAGCACTGGCAGGCTACGGGAGAAAACCCCCGAACCAGAGACAAAACACACACACACACACACACACACACACGCGCACACGCGCGCGCGCACACACACACACACACACACACACACACACACACCCACACCCACGCACACCCACGCACACCCACACACACCCACACACACATATACGCAACAATTTCACTGTTAATTAATTGCCATTGTCTTACCAGATCCTTATCAGATCCAGATACTATAACCTTGAGACAGAAGTACAGTAGGAGAAGACCATAAAAAGTTTCAACACAGACAGCACCCCCCCCCCCACCCCCCCCCAGGTGCTTTTCTACGAGTGACAGACAGGATTACACAATTCTTTCTCTTTCTCTCTCCCTCTCTCCTCGCAGGGTCAGGTTTCAGCATCTCCCGCTCGGAGGGATAATCTTGTCAGCGGTCCAAGGCAATTATGCCCCAGCTGGCATGGGCCTGGTTGTTTGGCCGGCTGTATGGCTGTATGGTTATGTGGCTGGTTGGCTGACTGTGTGCTGTAAAGCAGTGGTCCTTGGGTAGACTGTACACACACACGCGCGCGCACATGCACAGACACACAGAGGCCGTTCATCACGTGTACCCGATGAGTAATGTCTCCTTGCAGTAGGAGTTAGCGGAGGCCTTTTCCAACACCATAACAGGGCATTTCTATTTCCCCACTGAGCTAACGTGGTAGGGGAGGTGGGTAAATTATGAGGCTGTTACTGTCTGTGCTCGCTCTGTCTCCGTGAGTCCCTGAACCGCATCAGTGGTAAACCGGGGGCCGCGGCGAGGGGGCGGGGCCGGCGGGGGCGGAGCTTACATTGGCATTCGTTGGGGCTGCTGGCTGTCGCGGCGTGCCAGGGCTTCTGGTGGAAGCCCGGGCAGCAACGGTCGCATGACTCCCCACAGGTGTGGTGCCTGCACTCGCACTGCAGTCTGGGAACAGGAGAGAGAGAGAGAGAGAGAGAGAGCTGGTGTGAGTTCTCACTATACAAAGTGAACTTGCTTTACTTTATATTGCAGCTTCTACTGAGGAGAGAGAATTATGTACAGCTCATCGTCATCACAGAGCATCTGGAGACTGAAAAAAACAAAACAATTCTCAACCCCGACGCAATATGTCAACATTAAAGAGTCAAGAGTCGTCTTTCAAGGCGATTCCAGCAGATGTTTACAATTGAATGTCCCGTTTCATAGTCACTGTCCATAAAACTCCTTAAACATAATAGTGGTTCAAAGCAGCATCGAGTTATCCCACTCCAGCCCTCTTGCTGACCAATGACCTCATAGACAGTAATCAGGGGGACCAAAACAAGCGCGGAGATGCCAGAAAACAAACAGATGAGCTCATGTCCCTTTCTTCAAAACCCACGCTATCACTCCCATCTGAAAACACAGACTCTATCGCAACACTCCGGCGACGCCCCCCCCTCGATTTTTTTCAACCTCGTCCCAGATACCGCGCCAGCCCCGCGACTCCGTGGGCAGATATTTTTGATGGGGATGACAGGAGAAACGACGCAACCATGTATCACATGGATTTTTCTCTGTGCTCCTTTGGAACACTTCTAGGCATGAGGTCATTTCCGTCCAGAATGATTTACAAAAGCGTCAACGAGAAAGCGGATCATATGAACGGTGCCGGTAGGAGAAAAAAAAAAGCCAGCCATACCAAACGGTGAAAAGCGGTACAGCTGAAATGGAAATGAAATGCACTTCAACTAGCGCACGGGCCACCGACTCACCTGCTTGGGTTGTCCGTGTTGCGCCCTCCGCACACCTGCGCGTGGCCGTGACACACGCACCTCCCCCCGACGCTGATGTCTTTGATGCTGTAGTAGTACTGTGAAAAGAGAGGCAGCCGCGCAGTCAGAACGCGCGCGTCGCATTTGCCGGCGGCGCTGTCGGCTGTTAGCCCCGCCCACGTCCGTCGAGCGCACCAAAACAAACCCAGCCTGCGGAGAAGAGAGTCACGACCCCGAGGTACATGTGTGACCTAAAGAGGGGAGCCGGATGGATGGCTATCTGCGCGATGACTCGGCATGTGTGAGCACAGGGCGGCTGACCGCGGGCCGGTTCCCGCTGCTTTAGGGTGTCTGTCAAGCCTGGGCCCGGCGGACCGCTGCTGGACAGCGCCCTGGGGTCCGTGTCCGGAGGCACGTTCTCTGACCACGGTGACCGGGGTGTTGTACTGTGAGCTTTGGACAGTTCTAAACAGAAACGGTGATTCACGTACGGTTCATACTGTATGCCGTCTATATGCTTGGCTGCCATGACTCTCTTTATCAGTTCATGTTACCAGCCTTCGTCTTCATCTGATAGTAGGACCCTCAAGTCAATAGACATAGCCCAGACTATAAACATTGTGCAGCTTTGACTCATAACAGTTCATCTCGAGCTAATATCCATTGTAAGCAAGTACTGTAAGTAAGTAAGTAAGTAAGTAAGTAGGTAAGTACAGTAAGTAAGTAAGTAAGTAAGTAAGCAAGCAAGTAAGTAGTGTATTTGACATAGCACCTCTCATAGTCAAAGTCACAAAGTGCTTCGCAGAGAACACACAGAGAACATCAGATACAAGTACAATAAATTACAGAGACAGGACAAAGATAAAAAATACAGACCCACACGGCTAGAAAAATGCCTGAAGAGCCTTTAGCTGCCTTTTAAAATGATAGTATTGTAATACTGAGCATCCCATATTCAATCCAATGTTCAATATTTTATACAAAGCTGTTTTTCTTCACAAGCCAGTCAGAGTTTGCCTAGGGCAAGTTCACGTTCCACTACTAGGGCTAGGCTCTGAGGTTCTGTAGTCTGTGAGGGGTTCTGTATGTTCTGAGGTTCTGTACTGTATTCTGTGCATGAGACTACGAGCAGGGAGCTGTCTGAGCTGGTCCTAGCGTTCTCCGCAGAGGGAATTACCCCGATGACTGGACAGACAGCTCTGGCGCTGAGCCGCAACAAGGAGGAATGTACAAGCGGGAGAAATCACGTCAGTGTCTGTGTTTGTGTCAGCTAAAAAAGATGCCACTGGGGCCTAATGCCATTCTCTGAAGACAGTGCGTCTAATGTGTCAATATCAAGCAAATTAAACAGGCAAGGAGGAAAGGGTGATAAAAGGTTGGTAGAGAAATATCTGAAAGTGTCTTTGGACGGGATTGGAAGCGAGTGTGTGTGTGTGTGTGTGTGTGGGTGTGTGTGTGTGTGTGTCTTACCCGGCGTGTGACGGTGGGGTCCCTCTGGGCCTTGGAGATGAGGTGACCCAGCAGGGTGCTGGTCCTCAGGAACCTCAGGCGGATGTTGGTGGCCTTGGTGAAGTCTCGCAGTATCGGGGAGTAGGTGAAGTTCCTGGAGCCCGGGCGACCGTTGACCAGCGACACCACGATCTGGACAAGAAAGTGTTACCTTCCTCTGACCGGCACGCACCACGCCCTTTCAACTGGTCATTAAATACTGGACTGTTTTGTGCCTCATGTCGGCCATCCTCATTTTTTTTTGTTTATTTATTTTTTGTTTATGTAAGTATAGAGCCTAAGCTATCAAATGATGCACAATGCATTAAAATCTGAAAATAGTTGAGGAAGATATGCTTCTGTGAATGTTGGTACACCTCAAATCACTAAGAGAGAAAAAGTGCCTCAAAAAGTTAGAGCTGTTCACACTTCTCCAAGCCAGGCTACTTAGCTAGCATATTACATATAGTGAGTATTTAGTGATCCTAAAAATTCTGTTTATTATATTGAGGGACTTCTTCAAAACAACTAGTTTTGTAGTATGTAAATATATATGTATAGGCCTATACAGTATAAAGCTACCTGACCCCAACATGTGGCACATTTCAACATTCCCTGTCACATTTTTTTAGGTACTTTTCGATGACTTTAGCTGCATTGGCTGAGGGCAGAGGTCGTACCTCTCCGTTCTCCAGGGGGACGATGCGCGAGTACTCCGTGGTGCAGATCTGGTCGTCGTCCCGGACGATCCGGCTGTTGGGCTGCTTACCGAACTGCTCGATGCACTCCCGCTTCGAATCTGGTGTCACAGCGGCAAAGAGAGAACGCTCTGTCACCAAGCGCCATCTCTAGAAGTTCAACTCTCTTCACCGTTTACAATTGTTCTCTTTATAATCTTTTTATACGGTTTGAAGTGCAATTCGGGCACTTCTTTTATTGTTGTTGTTGATATTTTTAGGACATTTCTGCTTTATTGGGATAGGACAGTTGAAGGACAGACAGCAACGGTGGGAGACAGAGAAAGGGGAAGACATGTAGCAAAGGGCGTGGGCCGGATTCGAACCCGCGCCGCTACAGTAAGGACCCCAAATGGTATGTTCCCCAACCCACTAAGCCACCGGGGCGCCCCAATCCAGGCACTTCTTTCACAAAAATTTTCTAGGAGTAGATATATCGCAACTTGGGTTACCTGTGATTTACAGTAACATAAGACAGTACATTGAGAGTACAACGGTACAACATGTTCACAGTACATTGCAACACACCACCCATTCAGTCATTACACACTGTGTCAACCCAACAGTATTTCCATTCCTACATCTCAATAAATCAAACGGTAAATGTGTGGCTCATCAACGCCTGAGGTTCTAGCCCGAGCTGTGCCTTATATTCCTCCTTTTGAAAGCACGTTACATATCAGATATCAGTTGTTAAAACAGGCCACTATCTCTTGGACCTTTTCTTACACAATCCTACTTTTCTCACATAATAATAATAATAATAATAATAATATATTATTATTACTATTATTATTATGCATATATTTATTAATGGAGCATTATTTGTATAGCACCTTTCATTCAAAAAAAAAATTTAAGCAACTTTTCGATTTATTAATGGTCGTATTTTAGCTGTTTCTAAGTGCTAAAATTATGTTTTCGTCACCATGACACTATGGGACTTGAATCTTAGATTTGAATCTAGGATAACACCAAGACTTGTAATCTACAGTAACATTTAATCCAGGATGTAAATTTCCCCAGATTATTAAATAGCATTTCTCTTTTTGGTGGCCGATGTAATGATGAGAACTGATAATTCTGCTTTGAGCTCAAGATCAAGATATTTAAATATTGTAAATTCACCCAGGTCAATTTCACTGCACACAAACTGTAGAGAAAATACTGTAGCTGAAATCTCTTGTCCTGTCCTGTTTTGTCTACTGTAACTGACTGATATACATGATAGTTTGGAGGACAAGCCTCTATCAGTGTTGCTACACCAGTAGAGTTTAGCCAGGTCTCAACTAAAAGCACACAATACAAAATTATTTTCAGTTATCAGATCATAAACCAAAAAGGATGTGTTAGACAACGATCTGACATTAAAAAGACTCATTTCAGCTGTAGAGTTTCTGTGACAGGACAGGAGAGGCTGTGACTGAGGGTCAGGTGACTGGGGAGTAGGGCTGGGTAAAAAAAAAAAATGATTAATCAAATGATTCAGAATCGATTCATGAATCCCAAAAACGATCTTTTATTTAATGAACAAATGAATAAATGAAGGAATGAATAGTTCATTAATTCATTCAATGATTCATTCGTTCATTCATTTTTGGAAATCAGTATCGATACCCAGCCCTAGTATTGATGTGTTGCATAACTTGGCAGTCATGTAATTAAGGTTACAGCAAAAAAAAAAAAAAAGGTTTTAGTAACACTAACCGAATCGATATTGAATCGAATCGAATTGAATCGTGATAATCGATTTTGAACCATGTGAATCGGAATCGAATCGATTCTTGAAATTCGAATCGATACCCAGCCCTAGTGGGGAGAGACACAAGCTTTTCCCCCGTGTGCTCGGTCCTTCATGCCCATGTTGTTTGGGTATGATATTCCATGACGCAGTCCAAGACGTAGGTTGGCATCAATAATCTGGCTCCACTGATGATTGGGTGAACCCCATTGGGACTGAAGCTGTCTCTGCAGTTCCAAAAGTAAAAATATTCCCAAAATATCGAAATTGTCAAACTCCATCCCAAGGGTAAAGCATTCCAATGTCAGTAAAATATTCCCAAAATATCGAAATTGTCAATAAACCTCATCCCAAGGGTAAAGCATTCCAATGTCAGCCATGCAATCAGGTCAAAGAGTCTGCTAAAAGATCTGCTTCCTTTCCCCAAAGTTGGAAAGGGCCTGAGAGTAATAGGATATGTTAAAGAACACGCATGAAGAACACATTTAAAAGTGTCTTCTAAAAATCTATCTAGCTCATCCATCCTGTCAAAGCAAATCATTTGTTCATTCACGAGTATAACGTTAACCGGAACTAATGAGCGCTTAGCAGTATGAATGGGTTTGCCTGGCTTTGACTGCTCTCTTTCCAAGAGCACCTGTTGAAGACAGGGGAGTGGTACTGTAGCTACAAAGGCTCATGGGGGAGAGAGGGAGGTGCGGGGGGGTGCGGTTAATGTTTTTTTTCGGAACAGATGCCTAAAAAAGGCATTAACTGAATACCGAGGCTCAAAGGCCATTTAGCACGGTGAGAGGAGCTCGAAAGTCAACGACATGAAATATTCCTGAGGTAATGCTATCAGATAGATCAGAGGAGAGGACAAAGAGAGCCCGGGGAGTTGAATAAAAAAAAGAGACGCATCCCAGCTGTGTCTCCTGGCAAGGGGTGCGCACAGGTGCCTCCCGGGAACGTGGCGTGCCTTCAATTAGGACCCTCCGACGCGCCGAAGGTGTGTGGAGGCAGGGAGCAGGAGAGAGAGAGGGAGAAGGAGAGAGGGGGGGAGAGAGAGAGAGAGGGAGGGAGGGAGGGGTGCCGGCGGCGAGCATTAGCTCGTCGCCGCGTGCTGCCGAGACCCAGGCGGTCGCTGTGAGCGGGAGGATTACGGCTCGGCAGGAATGGCGCGTCGCTCGCAGGGCTCGGAAAATCCCCCCTCGGGTCCCGGGTGTTCCGCCGACGTCGGGGGAATTAGAACCCGACGTTCGCTAAAAGACCTGCCGCGGTGGTTTGCGTTAAGCAAGAAACGGAACCTCAACGCGATTAGGCTACTGATCACGGCATGTGTGGAGATGTGAGGAGGACAGGTAGTGGCTGCATGTTTCGGTAGCTCTGGTGACACCGACGCCGTCTTGACCCCGAGGACATAACGAAAATAGACAGAATTGTACTGTAATGTGGTATGTATTGGAAACCACACACACACACACACGCACAGGGTAATTTATAGTCCGTCGCCAGGGTGGTGGACAATGACAATGGAGACTAAAATACGTACGTGCAAAGTACTGCCAAGGGATGTAGGTTCTCCCGTGGTCTATGGACCTCTCCAGGACCCACAGGTCAGGCCGAGGGGTGTTGGCGAACTTGATGAGGACGTAGGCCACGTGGAAGAGCTGGAGGATAGAACACAGAAAAGTAGATGGTTTTAACAAAGAGAGCACAAACAGACACGGGAATCACCTTCTCCGCGTTCGACTGGTTTCCTGCGACCCCCAGCCCGCTAGCTACTGTACGTACAGTAACCCCGTCCTACCAGGGCCGGGTCTGGACCGGCAGCTCAGACAATACTGCCATTTCCTTCTGCGTGTAAACAAGGATAATCTAGCCTTGGCATACTGTGGAGGCCCGACTCCCAACTAGGGGCTAATGCCCCTAACACTAATACTGCAGGCAGGCACTCGGCTGGTGGGTCAAGTGCCGTTTCTTTTTTTGCTTTACATAAAGGGTGGAAACTCTTACTCAGATCACAAGCACTTGACCCAGCGTTGGGAGGCTGGAAGCAGCGCTGTGTGTGAGAAAGAACAGAATTTCAGTCAGCATACAGCCTCCGGACTCACACTCCTTCCAGAGATATCCCCACATACAGGAAATGCAGGCAAAAAAATACCTAGAACTACACTAAGGCTACCCGTTTCCACGTTCAGTTAATCAGCATCACGAATATGCACCATTCATCATCGTCGTCATCATCATCGTCGTCGTCATCGTCATCATCATCGTCATCATCATCATCATTAGGGCTCAAGAGTGGGTTGGGTTGTATCAGTTTGATTAAAGAGAGCGGAACGCTGCTTTTTCAAAGCTCTCTTCGCGACGGCTGGCGCGGAGCTGGCGCTGTTCACAGCTCACGACGTGCAGCGTCCGGACAAAATTACCGTACACCTGACTGACCCCACGCCCTGTTGCGCCCGTGAGGCCGGGGGAAGAGATTACTCAGAAAGAATGCCGCGCCGGCTGAGACGAGCCTAGAGCGGCTCATGACGTGAGCCAGAAACAGGACGGAGCATGAATATTTGCACAAAAACACTCGGCGCCGCCCATCTCAACACTGATCCAGCTCCTGCATGAAAACTGTAGCCTAACTTAAAATAGAGCGTGTTGTTTTTTGGTGTGTGTGTGTGTGTGTGCTGTGTAGACCGTCTTCCTTGAAAACGATGCGGGCAGGCCCGCACTGGCCCGCCGTCCTCCGGCGCCTCGCCGCGGAGCGCGCTCGCCACCTCTGCGTCTCTCCTCGACAGGAGGCCGGGCTCACGGCTCGGCCGAGAGGAGCTGTCGGAGCGAGGGACGAGCCCGGCGCCATGGGGTCACCGACCTGTCAACCAGGCCCCACCATCAACTTGAGGGATCGCGATCCCCCCCGGACCCCCACCCCCTGACGTTAGCGCCTTAAGTTCAAGCAGCACCTCCCGGGTTGACGGATCACGGTAGGGTTCAAGGGTCAGGCAGAGCATTGTCTGGACTTGTGTGTCCCGTTGGAGGCCGGGGCTGGAGCCGTCAGTAACGTGGACGAAGCGTTCGCAGGAAACCCGCAGGAGACGTCCTTCAATCTGGTATGTAAACGCTCGATAGCAAACGTCTGATTTGGCCTCGGTGTGGATAAATACCAGGACATGCGAACGGCCTCGGACACTGTGAGATCCCGCGGTTGACCTCTGTTCGGCAGGGGCGTGCCCCGGGGGCTAATCAGAGAACGCTTCCACCCACATGCTACAGGATGCGCGGAGGACAAAAGAAAACGAATAAATCGGAACACCCAAACAGAACGCGGCCGGCTAAAAACAGAAGCCAAGGCCTTGGCAGAATGCCCGAGTGCCCTGCCCACTGTCGACGCACACCCTCGACGAGGACCAGGGTCGGCTGAGGAGCAAGAGGACGTTCGGTTTACACACGAGGGGGAGGGATGGAGGGATGGAGGGATGGGGGGGATGGAGGGGGAGGCATGGAGGGGGAGGAGAAGAGACGTGTCGACTAGCATGTGGGCCTGTCGTAGATTCCTGCCATGGTGTCACATTCCGCCCCCCGCTCCCCCCCACCCTCTCTCTCTCTCTCCCCTCCTCACCCCCCTCATCCGCCTGCCCCTCATCCCCCGGGCCGATGCCCCCCACTCCTCTCCGAAACCTGCGCGGCTGGCACACGACGGTGACAATCTCTTCAGCCAGCGGAACGCAACATCCATCAACATAGTTACGGAACAATAGCATGGATACCATAACAATAGCAATGAAAATATATACACGCATGCGGCGCTGTCCCCCGGGAAATGTCTCGCAGAGGATAGCACAACTGATCATATATCGTAAATGGGATGACACAGTGTACTGTACAGTGTCGGTGATATGACACAGGCCATGCCCTTGTTTGTTTCCCCATTGATCAGTTTAGAGGTACAGCCCATGCCTTTATAAAATGTTCAAAAGCCCCCCCCACCCCCCCCCCACCCCGCACACACACACACACACACACACACAGACACACAGTTGGCATGAAAGCTCACAGTCCACTTCCCGATCCCATCCAAACCCAGCGGCACCAAGAGAGACCAGAGAGGCCTGTCAGAGAGACACACAGCCGGACTGACCCGCTCCTGGCACATCCCTGCTTTCCGTCAGTCCTCTCTTTCCTCCCCCCGACCCCCCCCCCCCGCCCCCCCCAGTCTATACAGTCACGTCCTGAACGCAGTTCAACACCTTTTGTTTGGAACGGGGCCCGACACATCTCGACGACGCGCCGAAGCACTCCCGATTCGCCGTTCGCGGACGCGAAACGGAGGGACGCGTTCGTCGCGCCGGCGGTGAAAACGCTGCGACGCGCCGAGGGGGGGTGAAGCTGTACCTCTTCAGTAACACTCGAGCGCATATCCTGGAGCCTTAAGTCCTAAGCTAAATGAAGGATGGAGGGGAGTGTGTACCTTATGGGGAGGAGGGGGGGGGGGGGGGGGGGGGGGGGGTGAGGCAGGGTGTCAAACAGGTCAGCGCTTGAGTGGTCGCAGGTATGAGCCCTGACACCTACCCGCCCTGGCTTTTAACCCCTGTCCCAAATTCCTGAGAGTGACCCCCATAAACAAGACATATACACAGGGCGTAAAATCTAAATCAAATCTGCCTGTAAACATGCTGTTTTCCCAGCGGGGTGGGGGGGGGTCGGGCAGGCCGGGCCCCCGGTGACCTGGCACAGCTCTCACCTCACCAGCCCAGCGTTCCCACCACGCTCCTGGACCCATGTTTACTGTCCTCCCACTGTGTTTTTACCAGCAGAGCAAAAAAACATCATGTACATACTGTACTCCCACACACACATACTGTACAGCACACACGCACACGATCCCAACTAAACGCCCACACGCACCCAATGCAAGTCGTGCGCACACACGCACACACACACACAAACAAACGCACACACACACACGCACGCACGCACACACACGCACACACACACACACACACACACACACACACACGCACACACACACACACACACACACACACACCAGAGGTCAGCAGGCCGCACCTAGTGGGACTGTGGTGTGCTGCTGTGCCAGCTCATACCCAGTGTGTGAGACAGTTGGGGCGTGATGAATGTGTGCCCCAAAGCGTGAGCCGCCATGTTGCTGCCTCCATGCAGAATTCCTGCCCTGCCTTCACACTTGCCCACACTTCAGGCAGCGAAGCCAGACAGCGTTTTGCTCTCCCACAGGAAACTTGAAGGCAAGATCCCAGCGTACGCGGACGGACGATTGTGCAACTTTTGACAAAATATTCTCACTGCCGTGCCTGAAACGCAGATCTGTATAGATGTAATCTTGCAGCAGGGTATATTAATGGTGATTATGATCTGCCATTGCAAAACCAACAACTATAATGTGTTGTAGTGTTACTGCAACACGCAAATGTTCACAACTTCAATCGGTGCAACCAATTAGCTTATGACATTCAAACTACACACAATTCTTCTCTAGCAATTGTACATGGGGGTCTTGGGAGAGGCAGTGTGTGCGTGTGTGTATGTGTGCGTGTGTGTGTGTGTGTGCGTGTGTGTGTGTGTGTGTGTGTGTGTGTGTGTGTGTGGGGGTGTGTGTGTATGTATGGGTGGGCGCGCGTGTGTGCATGTGTGTGTGCTTGTGTGGGTGTGTGTGCATATGTGGGTGTGTGTGTGCGTGTGTGTGCGTGTGTGTATGTGCGTGTGCGTGTGGGTGTGGGTGTGTGTGCGTGTGTGCGTGTGTGCGTGCGTGTGTTTGTGGGTGTGTGTGTGTGCGTGTGTGTGTGTGTGTATGTGGGTGTGTGTGTGGGTGGGCGTGCGTGTGTGTGTGTGTGTGTGTGTGCATGCGTGTGTGTGTGTGCGTGCGTGTATGTATGTGCGTGTGGGTGTGGGTGTGCGTGTGTGTATGTGTGTTCGTGCGTGCGTGTGTGTGTGTGCGTGTTGGTGTGTGTGTGTGTGTGTGTGGGTGGCCAGTGAGGAGCCAGGAAGGCTACTGTACTGTAGGAGCAGCGGCAGCCTGACGGACGTGACAGAGATCCCCAAGTGTCTGATGTTAGGGCAGAGGAATGCTGCACACACACACACACACGCACACACACGCACACACACGCGCACACACACACACACACACACACACACACACACACACACACACACACACACACACACACACACACACAGCCTCAGCATTAGAGGGGAGCTCAGGAGAGGCCTCACCTTCTGTTGGAGTAGATCAGCCTGCCAGACAGTTGTAGCACAATGGGGGCGGAGTGTCTTTAGTTTGAAACAATGCAACGTGCAACTGTTTGTCTATAGCGACAGGTGCTGATGGTGTTGGGGGCAGGGGGGGGGGGGGGCAGGGGTGTGTTTCTTTCTGTCTCCATGATAAACATTCACCTCTCTCCACAGACTTTGCCTTTAAAAAAAAAACAGGGGGAAAAAGCAACAAGCCAGCATCAACCCCAGTGAGCGTGATACAAAGATAGCCACCAGAGGCTATTTCTGTAGGATGGGAAATGCGATGAATGCAAGTTTCTACAAGTCGACGACGGCCTGGCCATTGTAAAGGTACAGCTGCTGCTGTTGTCTTGTGTTCTCTCCCTGTGCGTTCACTGATGAGGTATTGTCGGACGATGACTAGCTTGTTCAAAACCAATCGCGTGCTCAAGCGCACACGGAAGCTAATAAACGAAAGCTTGATTAAAGCTGTTGTGTCTGTGTTGAGCGGATGGGGAACGACGTGCTATAATACACTGTAGGAAAACCGTGTGTGTGTGTGCGTCAGAAGGCCTCCGACTACCCATGAGCCCAGCTCAGTGTGTGTCTATGTGGGTATGGGCCGCAGATTGGCCTTGGAAAGGTGGGTAGATCCCGACCTAAACCCCCGACCCCTCCCCCCGGGAATTTCCACAGCGGCGCTCTGGTTTTAGGGCGCCGCTGCCGCCCGACTATGAGCGCTGATCCCAGCGCGATGCCAGGGGGGGGGGGGGGCGGCGACCGGCACGCGCAGAGCCGGGGCCGGACCGCGGGGCGAGCCAGCGTGCGAGCGCGATTGCGAGAGAGACGCTGTAAATGTGGGCGACAGACACCGGTCTGGCCTGGCGCCCGCCAAGGGAGGGGGTGGGGGGGGAGGGTCTAAAGAGAGGCGCTTACATCACCTCTTGTCATCACTACAGCGAGACTTAGGGACGCGTTTAACAGCCAAACACGTCCCCGGGGAGGTAGACCAGGCCCAGACCGCCTCTAGTTACAGGGATCGTGTGTGAATAGGATACATTTTCCTTCTCCGTTTTGATCTAGTTTACTTATCGGAATTTTATAGGTTTAGATTATAGAAAGCTTCATAGATAATTGCACTGTAGACACAGAGTGAAAAACAAATATGGCAAGCAAAATAATTTTAGGTTATGATGGGATTTTGTGGTCTTATAATTATTTCCGCTGTTCCAGAAACGAATTTGGAAGTTATGATGCTGAATTATGAAGACTCTCAGTGCCAGGAGTGTCTGACTGAATAATCCATGAGAACTGCAAGTGTGTGAACGCTGCCACCCTGTAGAGACGCCACAGACACACACACATCTCCACTAAGTCCTCCTCTCCTTCATCGGCCCAATCCATCTACCCACCGCAAAGAAAAGGCTGGGTCACTTTCAAGAAAGACTTCAAAGGGGGCAAAGCTTTTGTGAATATTTCAAAAGCACAGAAGGGACATCGCACAATACAGCCAACATGAATTCTGGGACAAAAGGGGGCCACGGGTGCATATAAAATAACCCCGGCCAAACTTATGAGGGCAGGCCCTTGAGAGAAAACGGATTAAGTTCCAGGAGAATTCTTCACTGACAAAAAACGGAGTTAAAAGCCCCATTAAAAGCCCCATCTCTCCTGACTGTCTGAAAAACATGACAATAGACCTCAGCAAACAGCAGAATCCTGTTTAGGCCTACCTAACCTAAATTCATATGGGCTGGTACAGTGCCATAGCATCTAATCAAGCCAATACGCCACTCCTCAACCTTGTTATCAAGCCCTACAGAGTGGATGGCAAATACCTCACACCCACAATCCCAACAAGCTAACACCAACCAATCATAGAGCATGGCACACTCCAAACAGATCCCATTCAGGGGCTGGAGGTCACCACTCAGAGCTCTGAGAACCTCACAACCATCCAATCTCACATCAGCGTGTCACGTGATGATGGTATAATTGTATGTCAAATCTGTCTGGTGCAGAAAAATAATAGCCAATTCATTTTTAGCGTTCTGGTCATCTGGATGTGCCAGGACATCACGAAACAAAAACTGGCGCAGACACCCATTGGTTAACGGCCGCCAATCAGAGGGTCGTTCCAGTATCCTCGGATGGCGAGTGGGCGTGGGGTGCGGTAAGCCCAGGCATGTCACGTCTCACATGGTCTGGGTCCACTCAGGCAGATAAGCACATGTGGTCAGACCTCCTAAAATACATTCCCCAGAAACACTGGACTGCTGGGAGGGGTGATCACAGCGGTGCCAGCGCTCGCTTCCCTATAGGACACGGAGTCGACGCTCTGCCCTGTCGAGGGGATTTCAGACAGGAGTGACTATTTCCACACGTGTGTCTTTCTAAACTGTGTCAAAGTGTCAGCCTTAGAATTATACATAGGGTTCTATCAGAAAAATCACAGTATCTCTGAAATATTGACATTTAGTATCTCTTAAATTTGACCATCAAAGCTTTATAATACCAGTTTTATTTTTATTTTTTTGAGGTAGAACGTTCTGTTTTTTTTAAGTTTAACCCTCCCAAAAATACTTTTTAGAAAAATAACATCACATACTGTGCTATATACATGAATATCCAACAATCAAATGTATGCTCATTCACTCCATTTTTACAAAAATGGCAGGTAGAGTAGAACCCTATGACTCTACAGTCATAAAAAGTCACATAACACAATTGACCGGGACTCTGATATACAGTTTTTACTTGGACTATGGTAGGAATCCATAGTCCTGGTTACCCTTCAGTTACAGTAAGACCATGCCTGTGAGCTCCAGCTGCTGTCTAGAACACAACTGAGGCCCATCGAGGTCATCTGACCTAATGCTGGCTTTATCATGCGTCACAGGTCAAAGCCCAGCAGACACAGTAACGCAGGCAGAAGATCATCCTTCCACATGCTCATCTCAGCCACAGGCTTCAGCTAGTAGTGGCTTTGGTTGTTTTGGACACGAGAACCCGCCAGAGAAAGCACTGACCTGGAGCACATTCACAGTGACTCCAGGTTGTCATCAACAGAGAAAATGTTTCCCTATTTTAATACATGTATCTTCTCTCACAGTTTGAAAGTTGGAACATCAGAATCCGAAATCGGTTTATTTGCCAAGTACATTTTCACATACGAGGTCGAGGAATGTGACTCAGTGGTGGGTGCGCAGAGGACTGAAAAACAAAAAAAACGTAAAGTTAAAAATAATACAAATATAAAAACATCTAAAGAACTGAAGTAGTAAGGCTATTATAAGGCTGTACATGGTTATAAATACATTATAGACTATAATATGTGGGGCTACATGTATATGAATTAAAAGTGTGTCTTAAATAAAAAATATATCTGCAGTCCAGTATTGCACCCGGAGAAGCTAATCCTCTAGAAATGTGTGTGCCAGTGCTATTACATCATTTAACGTTCCACAAAAGCTTAGCGGTATCCGTATCAGTCCTTGACAGGTTGGAGCTTCAAACTGTCAGGAGACAATATCCGCCTCAGAAACGATCTCTCTCTTTGAACCTTCATATTTCCACATAAACAGACTGTGCCGTTATCTAATATATCCGTGGAGAGAGATGAAGATAACGCCAGTGGAGAGAGGCACCTGTGTTGGTCTTTAAAAGAGACCACCATTCACCTCGACCCAGCCCCCACACATCCTCATAACCATATCACCTTTTCCCCTACACTAACAGAATCTATAAAAGCATTTAAAGCACGAGCTAGAACAGCTTCCTTCAAACAACATCAATCAGGGCTATTCTCTCCATGCTCTACACACACAGGTAGATTATATTTGGAATGAGCATGCGTGTGGCATGAGGGTTTGACACAACTTTCTTTGTGCATCTTTCTAAAAAATTAGTTATGACTGAAGAACCAATCACCACGGCTGTTTCAGGTCAGGGCGTCATCTCTCTTTGACAGTGATGTCTCAGCTTAAGGTACAATGAGCTGAACTAATTCCTGAAACAACGCCATTCCTGTACAATGGACCAATGCGATCTCTAAATTTATGGGAAAACACCACATGTAAACACGTTCACAGTCACCATAGTTAATAACCACGTCGTCGTTTTAAAACATTATTTGTACATACATTTGACCGTAATATGTTCTGCATTACTTGTGCCATTCTTTACTGCTTGCTCATCCAGAACCACCTCAATGGAAACAAGTGTAAAGTGAACCTGTCGTCCCCCACCCATGATGCATGTCGTCAGTACAGTTGTTGAATGAAATGTCAAAAGCTAATTCTAAGCTAATGGATCTCCAGAGCATCCAGGAGCTACGCAGAGCTGGGCTTCAGATCGCCCGTACTATTCAGAGATCCTCATCGCGCTTGAAGCACAAGCCTCTATGCACATTGTCAATCAGCGATTGCAGAAGTACAGAAAGCAGGTCTGCATTGTAGGACCGAATCCCACAGACTCCCCACCTACTGTAAGAGTATGACAAATTTCGTCACTGTTGGACACAGATATGACCTAGCCATAATAAGAACCATGTGATGTTGTGAAATATAACGACTATAACTACTCCCATTCAGTTGGGAGTGTGGTCAGAGACACTGAGCAAACACCAAGAGAGGGACATCATTGGATTTGTCTTGGCCCACATAATCCAGCAAGCCCAAACATGACCTGTTTCAAGATGATTGTGTCTTGTTATAGGCACAGAGAATGACAAACTGACTCCAATTCAGTTGGTAAACCTAGGTCTGGTGGTAAATTGTGTCATTCTTGACAGATTTAATTTAATTTAATGTGTGCACTGCCATGAAGCACTGGCATTATATGTGTTTTGGTTTCAAGTTGTCAAATACAATTAAAACAATAAATCCATTAACTTGGTGGATATTAGAAGTACTGGCATCTGATCGAGCCGAGATGGATCTGCTTCCATTCGACGCTGCCAAAATCTTTCTACTCTAATTACTAAAACACGGACTTAACTGGAAGCAGCACTCCAAAACAGTATAAATCAAGCCATTCATCAGCTTTTTTTCATCGCCGCAAAAGTACGATTGCATCTCAGGGTAGAACAGCCTCGTAAATACATGCTTGGCATTGTCGACAGAGTTATGGTGCTAAAAACAAAAGATGACAGAGATGGGAGAAGGGCCAGGTGATCCTAGCCTGGAGGCTTATGGAGACCGGGATGCTGTTTGGCTGGGGAGGGGTGGGGGGTCAGGGAGAGGCTGCCATGGGGCTGGTAGTCTGAGTGAATACTCCAGCCCTGCCCTTTATAGCACGCTTTAATGCAGTAATGCCTCTTTCCCCGCTCCCAAATAAACTGAGCATTACCACGTCTTAAACTCAGATGTCCCTCGCGGCCCTTTGTGCGTCCACGCGGTCGCAGGCCTTGTCTATATTTATCCCCCAGGCGGCCCGTGCACTCTGCTCGTCTAAAAACAGAGATGGGGAGGGAAAGCCCACCCTGACCACAGCTCTCCCCAGGGGGGGGTCCGAGGTTGCTTGAGTTCTGGGGGGGATTCGGCACTGAGGGGTCTCCGTGTCCCGCCGCAGACAACTCGACTCACAGCAGATCCCTCTCGAGGCTCAACCCCCCCCCCCTCGTCCTCAAATCTTCTCCTCAAAGCAGACGGAACATCCCTCTGATCCCTAATCTCTAGACAGAATTCCTCTTTTCCTTCTCACTGTGGATAATTGAGCGTAAGGTGCAATTTCATGGGCCATGGGCCAAGCTGCTGCAGCCACAGCATCCACTATCGTCCACCAGCAGGCGCGTGAGCGCGAGGCCTCTGACCCCGCATGCCGCCGGCCGCAGGACATCGCTCACATGACCGTCTCCGTCTCCCGATGAGGAAATCTCCCGCTCATAATGAACGCGAAGCAAACTTTCAATTAGGCCGCCTTTTTTCGACAAAAAGGTTGAATTCTCGCGCGGTAGCCTAAAACCCGAATGCACTCGCACGCAAATGACCCACGAATGCATATTACGCACACAGTTGACCCACAAATGCATTCACACACCGATGACCCACAAATGCATTCACACACAGATGACCCACAAATGCATTCACACACACAGGTGACCCACGAATGATGCACCAAGGACAGCGACGTCCCGCCACGCCCACGTCGGCAAACAGAACCCGCACCGAGACACTGAAGAATGCAATAAAGGGGAGTACAAACAAATGTCCATGCCGGTCCCCAAATGGCTGGTATGCCTTCACCACCCCTGCAGAATGCCACCACACACAAATGACATCAGCCTCTGCCATGGGGCCCAAACCTGAGACAGAGTGAAGCCACCCTCTGGTGTTACATTTCATGCTCTCACCAGAGCGCTCGGGACAGTATCGACACGCCCCTCCCAGACGGTGTGGTTCTCACCTGTCCCAGGTCCAGCGTGATGTTCACCTGGCTGTACCGCGGACCCCTGGAGAGAGGCGGGCTCTGCCACCAGCGCTCTGTGCCGTCGATGGCGTTGGTCACTGGGTGGGCCTTGTTGGGGTCGTTGGAGTTGCAGTGGTCACAAAACTGACCCTAACGAGAAGAGACAATGGAATGGTGTTACCTTGGGTAGAATAGCATAGGTAATAACTGAATCAGAAATACTATACCAAAACACACATGCACGCACGTACACACACACACACACACACACACACACACACACACACACACACACACACACTTGAAATGCAAAACATTCTTAGACATTTCCTAATATGTC
Organism: Borostomias antarcticus; assembly: GCF_949987555.1. Taxonomy (NCBI): domain Eukaryota; kingdom Metazoa; phylum Chordata; class Actinopteri; order Stomiiformes; family Stomiidae; genus Borostomias; species Borostomias antarcticus. The sequence continues at coordinate 7,681,970 of NC_140245.1, forward strand.
CACACAGCTAAATAACAGCTGCAACTAACTGCAGTCCTGAATACAGAGGAACTGAGGGCTCTTTTTGTGATTTTATGTGTTCCATAGTCCTTAGGGGGCAAGTTCACTGTTGATAGCAGAGGGCAATCCCTTTGGAATCAGCCACAATGGTGTGAACTATTTCTGGCAGATGTACAACTTGGTCAGGGCGGACAAGTCTGCCAACGTTTTCCCAGGAGGCATATGTGACTCATTTTAGAGCCTGGGAGAAATCGCAAGGATATAAAGTGGACATTATTTATAATTACATTATTAATCGTGGTATTCCAGTAAGATTAATGGAAACAGTCGCTTTAATCACGGAATAACTTATTTAACTCTGAGAACCATGTTGGCAGTGAAGTTCTCCGGATGCAACAAGTGGGACTTTTAATAGGCCTACTCACTGTATTCATGGACCACAAACTTAAAAATGACTGCTCTTGAAACCGTAAACACTATATCGTAAACATTACCTGGATGGTTTGACTAGGAGGTCCCTCGGTAGGTCCTCCGACAAGTTTACAGTACAAGTCTGAACGCGGTGTTCCACTCTCATCTTGACCGCAAGTTGCGGTAGCCGAGATCCGTGCTCCCTCGGCAAGGTTGAAGTACGGGGGACTCAAACTAAACCCCGTGATTTCGTTAAAAGACACCTGCGCGCGGACAATTCCAGAAAATAAGAGCGTCAAAGTGCATATCAAAGCGGTGGGGTGGGCTCCCTTTATCCCCCTCGCCATGTTCCACCTCAGGAATACTCGTGGATGCTGAAATCGACCCGCAGCACGCAGTACATGTTATCTCGTTTAGGTCTCCATGAAGTACGGCTACAGTGCGTGCAGCATGCATGAAACTCTCCCTTTGATCCTTGGCAACAGAGTCGTGCGTGCGGCTCAAGTCTGCTGATGCAAAAGTTCCACTTGATCTACTGTTGCCTCGGTGCTCCCTCCTCTCGACACCATGGTTCTCAGTGAATAAAACTCAGGCTCCCGTTTCTCCTTAGGCAAACCTTGAGCCACACCGGCGGTATCAGGTGTCAGCTGTCAGCGATCAGAGCGAGACCAGAGAAATTAGCGACTTGGAACTGTGCACTGATTCGTGCATGTCCATATAACAGCACGAGCAGCACAGAGCCTTCATCTTTATAATCGAAGAATTGCCACAATAAAATTAGCTCACAATTCCAAACGTTGCCGCTCATTAGATCAGAATTAACTTTTAGTAAAGCTATAGTGAACATCTTTCCAAATTACAAGTATTAAGATTAAAATGCCATTATGTGGAGTAGGCTCAGTTAATTTTCTGCGAGATGTTATGTGGATGTATTTTGCTTTTTAGAATCATGTTTAGGCTACATAATTTGACATTATTGCGGTTTATGGCAATGTCCATACGGTTATTAGAAAACAAAGTGCAATGTATAGGCCCATTTGCTGACACACCAGGAATGTTGTTGTGAGAACACTTACAATCTCGTCCAAAAAAAGACACACCACCCTAGCCCACCCCACACCATTCAGAGGCACACCCTTTCCTGGTAAACTTTAGCCCAATTAATCCATACTCCCTTCTATTGCATACCTTAGCTATTTCCAGAACAGTGGCAGGGATTTTGAACAGTTCGTTACCTCAGTGCAGCGAACTAGGTCTATATGGATAGTCTCTGATTATTAATAGATCATGGCTGTTTATCCAATACAAGCTATTACATGTATCCTTCATCTATTCCATCTTCTGCATTAGCCTAAATGGATGCAGGGGATGATGTGCTGGAAGTCTGCTTGGGGGCCCCACCTGTGGCAAGGGTCTGGGGTCACCTATTTACCAATCTGGTCCTACAGTGACACCTCGTGGATATTAAGGATTACTGCGTGAATGAATTGAGAGCGCATATCTGTATTGTTATATACAGAATGTATTATGGTTTTCAACGCCTTGTCTACAACCTTACATAGCCTATAGATATAGCCTATAATTAAATCCCTCTTAGGTCGATTCAAGTCAAATCCGATTTTTATAATTTGTAAACAACTTCCAAACACTCCTCTTTGCCGGCAGTCATGCCGAAATCTATAAGAATAGTTCTACAGATTATTTTCTGTGCTTGCCTAACCAGCCTGACATCATGACTCACATGCAGGCGGGTACTGTGTCTTGGCATTGTTATCATTCTTCTAGGCAGGCTTGTCATTTGGTGCTCCGGAGGGAGCGATAAGTAACAACAAGGAAGTAGCTGTACACTAGGTAAACGAAACGAAACGGGAGTAGCAAGGAGCTCCGAGGCTGAGTTGGTTGTCAGTAGACCCTGACTGTCAGTCTTCTCATGGAGCCAACTAATCTACAGGTAAAGTGCCTGACTATAGCTTCTCATGGCGACACTTAATGTTGGTTAGCAGCAGTTGTGTCTTTTTCTTAGTATGATTACTAATAATTGTGTTGTATGCAGTATGCAGTGTGCATTAGCAGGCCTATCCAGTGTAGCCTAAAGGGATTAGATTACCATCAGAAAGCGAGTCAAGCAGGAGTCTTCTGTGCTCTCTGTTGTGCTCTGACAGTGACAGCTTACAGTAGTTTGACTGTAGACCTGACTGTGAGTATACTAAAGAAATGACTTAGATGACATTAAGCTATCGATTTACATTATCAGTAACCTAATAGGCAGATTCAGCATTTTCCCAGTTCAAGACATAAATTCCGATGTTTTTGTTCTCATGAAGACTTTTAAAACTAATTATTATGTATTTTTGCTTTAGAATATGCAAATGACTATTTTAGTAATTGCATAGTGATATTGGTACAGTACACGTATATGACAATGTAACAGATCACTTCTTTGTTTTGTGACAACCATGTATTTTCTGTATGTTCTGTATTTATTTTGTGCACAGATGTGTTGTAGGCCTATAACTTTAACTAAGCACAAGCTCAGAATTGGGATTCAGATTGGCAACAGTATGTGTCAAATACATCTGACCACCAGCTAGATAAAGACTTTATAGTGCTTTATTGTGTCTGAAATATGGTCTCACACCCCACAGGGACATTCAGAGATGCTCTGTTAAGTATGCTCCATTCATCATCCTTTCCATGATGTGTCTCTGTCCTAAAAAGGGGAGGATGTTTATCCTCTTTGGAAAGGATAACACAGTGTTCATGGACAGTGGATGCTGAATGCAGCAGAGCCCAACTCATTTTCCTCCCTACTCTTTTCAGAAAGCTATAGCCGTAGCGCAGAAGGCCTCCCAGCAGGACCAGGCCGGGAACTATGAGGAGGCTGTCCGCTCTTACCAGCACGCCGTCAAGTACTTCCTGCATGTTGTAAAACGTATGTAACCATGGTTGCTGAGGAACTGGATGAAATGTCACACCAATAGACCTGGTCCAGGGCGGTAGTCTGGGCTGTATCCCCGATTTACTGCCCTGACAGGGACTATTCACTATGCCATTGACTTTTGTCACTAAAGTATCTATCTACTGATAATATTATTTGGTTACTCATTGATCGAAGACTGTTTTCGAATGATAAAAGCCCTTTCTCTGAGGTAGCTTCACTTGTAGTCCTGTGCCTTTTATGTAAAAAGCACAGTTTGCGCTTAAAGGAGTAGTTTGGTATTTAGCATCATAAGCCTTGTCATAAGGTTATTTACCGGTCCATATACTGTAAACATTTTGACAGATTGTGCACTCTTGAGATATTAGTGCTCATTGCTCACGTCACAGCTAAGTAGAAACACAATGGATCTCTATGGGCATATAAATAAATATATAAATAAGACAAGTACTCCCGCCAACACAAATCGTTCTGGGCGAAAACTTTTTTGTGAGGAAGTCTGGCTTCCAGGCTATAGTATGATCGTAAATATAAATAAATAAATACCAAACTACTCCTTTAAATAGCACATGTCCACTAGCCGGGCTTCACAACAGTATCTGAGATCACGTGATCAGGGTCACGAAGCCAGGCTAGTGGATATGTGCTATTTAAATGCAAAACAATGCTTTTTATATAAAGGGTGGGGGTTGCAAGTGAAGCCACTTCAGAGAAAAGTCCTCTATCGTTCGAAAACTGTCTTCACTTAACGAAATAATATAATCTGTAGGTACAAATGTGCAGGCAGCGTGACAAAAGTCAATGGCGCAATGAATGATCCCTGGCAGGGCGGTATACCGGGGTTATAACCCTGACTACCGCCCTGGACCAGGTCTAACCAATAGCACACGCAATGGTCTGCATAGAGATGGAAAGCCTGCAGCCACTGCCAGTAGGGTGCTTTTAAGATTTCTAAGCAGATGTTTGTGTGGCATCTATGCTCTTCCAAGTTAAAGCAGTAATTTGCTATTTAGCATCATAAGCCCTGTTATAATGTTATGACAATCATATACAACAGTCCATATACACATTTTGACAGACTTTGCCCTCTTGATATATTAGTGCTCATTGCTCATGAATGTACTGTATAGGACCCACCGTACTCACATATCACGCCACACACATATGCACATATACACACATTACACTCTGCATACTCACTGTATATACACTGACTGCACTACTTTTTGTATAATTTGTTATTTTTCTTAGCTTATCAATCAATCAATCAATCAAAGCTTTATTTGTATAGCGCATTTCATACCCAGAGGCAACACAATGCGCTTTACAGAGAACAAGGGAGGTGGGCAGACGTCCCACCCCTACATATTCCAGAGGGAAGCAAAAAAACAGTATCACCCGGGGGCCAGATAAGTGAGCTGTAAAAATTCTTCCCTGACCCCTCTCAACAAGGCGATCGAGCAAGCTCCTGGAGTATGTTTGTCTACCGGCTAAGAACATTTATAAAGCAATAAATAACATTAAATTACATTTTCAGAGTAAGAGAGGCTAATAACATCATAGGAGAGACATGGCAAACACTGGTGTTTGTCTGTGTGTGCGTGAATGTGCCTGGGCCCAGATAGAGGCAGGGGTCAGGGGTAGGGTCGGGGTAGGAAAAGGATACGGACCCGGGTTAGGGTGAGGGGAAGGGGATCTGAGCCCAGGACTGGTGTATGTCTGTGTGTGCGTGAATGTGCCTGGGCCCAGATAGAGGCAGGGGTCAGGGGTAGGGTGGGGGTAGGAAGAGGATACGGACCCGGGTTAGGGTGAGGGGAAGGGGGTACTGGGCCCAGGCCTAAAGTGGACTGGTGTATGTCTGTGTGTACGTGTGTGTGTGTGTTAACTAATTTGCTACGGCATCTGCAGCAGACACAGGGGTATCTATCGGACTCAGGGTGGTCTGCTGGTGACAGTGGGGCATCCACTGGACCTGGTTAGAAGATAGGAGGGAGAGAGAGAGGCACTAGGGAGAGGGGAGGCAGAACAGGGTTAGTAGCACACAGAGCCATATATAGAGCAATACATTACGTCAAACTACATTTTCAGAGCAAGAAAGGCTAAGAGCATCATGGGAGAGGTGTGGCAAACACTGATGTGTGTCTGTGTGTGTGTGCGTGCCTGGGCCCAGATAGAGGCAGGGGTTGGGGTAGGGTGGGGGTAGGAAAAGGATACGGACCCGGGTTAGGGTGAGGGGATCTGGGCCCAGGACTTATCCTTTTTTGTACACGCCTTTTGCACTGTCCTGTCTTTGCACTGTCCTGTCTCATCCCTGCACCCTGTCCAATGCTGTCTACATGTCATGTACCACGACCGAAAGCAAATTCCTAGTACTTTGAAAAACTGCATGGCAATAAACAAATTCTGATTCTAACTCTGATAATGGATCTCTATGGACATATACATCTGTATATGCCTGCCCATAGAGATCCACTGTGTACTTAGCTGTGACATGGCCACAAATATCTCAAGAGTACAATATTATATGGACCGTTGTATATGAAAGTACATTTTGATGAATTATGATGCTAAATACTTAACTACTCATTTAAGGTGACATATTTGTGTCAATGTATTGTTGTGTTACTTCCATATTTTATTTTTGATTCTATGTGAAGACGGACACATTTGGTGGACAATAAATTATTTAAATCTAATCTAGTTACTGATTCTTATCACTGCAGGCTTATAATGGATTCCAAAAAGTATGCTTCTGACAACTTCACTCCCTCCATTCAGGTGAATCCCAAGGTAAAGAAGGAAACCAGAAGATCAGGGATAAATGTAAAGTCTACCTGGACAGAGTGGAAGAGCTCCAGGAGTACCTAGAAAAGAAAGAGGTCTTTAGATAACATTTCATAATTGATTCATGAGCCTGTTGCTAATAAGTTTGGTGAAATCTGTAAATGCTACCATTCATCTACACCTGCCTCATGCCTGAAGCTTTCCAAAAATTGTGTAGATTATTTTGATTTGCAGAGAAATAGGATTGTTCGACAGACATCTTTAAATGAGACATACTTAGTAAAAATAAATGTTTTTTTTATTTTTTATTTTATTTTATTATTTTAATATGTTCGAGTTTATCTTTTTATTTATGGAAAAGTGTGGGTGCGTCAGAGGATGACGTCGGCTGCCCCACGGAAATCACATCGACTTCAATGCGGAAGTTTGCTTTCTTCTACCTTCGCTGTATTCAACGTTCTCAAGAAGGAAAACAAACCACTTTAAAGTTAAATAGCTAACGAAATATCGACTTTGTGGCTCTGAAATCATCATAACTACCATAATAGGACGTATTTACTGCTCTGTCACATTCGTTGTGATCTTTTGTTAAGTACTCAGCCCTTATGGCTGCCAACAATAATTTACAGGTAAGTTTTGACAGCTCCCTAGCTACTGCTAGCACTAGCTAGCGATTTTGGGAAGGCACTGAACGATGACTTCGGTCAAATAAACGACGCTAGAATGCGACTAGCATATCCACTTCTATCGTATATCTCCTTTCTACCCAAGTTACCTGCTACGTTTGTTCGTGTTGCTTCTTGAAAAATGCGTCTTCCGTGTTAGCTAGCAAGCTAACGTTAGCAAGCTAGCTACTAGCTACATGTTTGGGCCCACTGCCCTGGACCAAAATGTTGCTCAAATCGTGAACACATTCACCAACTGTAAATCTGTGTGAGTGCTTCTATAAAAGCATATAAACTGCGTTAGCTGGCTAATTATTTTTCACAGCCTGGGCTGGACCTAGCCAGCAACAATTAGTGTGGCTAACGTTAGCTTGTGGACGTTGGGCTAGCTAGCTACATTGTGCTCAGCGTACTCAGAGCACCCGCTAGACGGTTGGACCACTTCAGGTTTTGCGAAGACGATTTGACCACCACTTCTAAACACTGGACACAGATAGGAACGTCTAAATACCGGACATGAACACAGTGGAATTGAACTCCTGTAGCTATACGACTACCGTAGGAGCTCTTGAGAATAAAAGGCTGCCAAATTGGTTTGAAAGGTGATTGACCGTATCCTCTGATTGAACTTGGGGTGTAGGTGACAGCTGGTAGAGTTAGTACAGAAGTTTTTTTTAAGGCTAGCCTGTATAACATTTAGACAATGTGTATAACAATGCTTATTCTCTTGTTTGGAGAGGGAGAGGTTTGTGTTGCTGTTTCCTGCTGATGGCTGGATGTCAACATAATTCTCTAATTTGTGGCTCTTGATTTCTCTTTTCTTTCAGAAAGCCATTGATCTGGCCAGCAAGGCGGCCCAGGAGGATAAAGCTCAGAACTACGAGGAGGCGTTGCGCCTGTATCAGCATGCTGTGCAGTACTTCCTTCATGTCGTTAAATGTAAGATTTATAAAGTAACGGACACTTGCATACATGTACTGTGTACTTTTTTGTTGTTAAAAGAGGTATATGGATAGAGCTTACATCTCTTCCGAGGCCTTCAAGGATTTAAAGGTGATATGGATAACTTTAGTAGACAGTCATTTAAAAAAAAAAAAAGAATACACACACAGAGCAGTATTAAGTATTGCCCCTCCCCCCGAAAAATATTATGCATTTATCATTCTCAAAATTTTGATGGGTCCAAACTGAATGTTGTTTACCTATTGGGTTCAAACTGAATGTTGTTTACCTATCTGAGGGTTGTCTCCAACCCCTTGGCTGCACAGCAGCTGTCAGATGCTGAGGGAACGAATCCATTGTAACTAATGACAGAGGCTCCACTGTAGCTATTGTGTTTCCTTCGATGCCAGCGTCAACGCTAGAGAATTGCCAAAAGGTTCATTTCCTGATTTTTAACGGTAGAAGGTCGACAGCTGACGCTGACGGCTGCAGTGGAGCCGTGCCGCAACAAGGCTTGTGAGCCGTTGGTACCATGGTTTCTCTGTGTTTCTCTGGAGCATTATAATACTATTGGCTCAAGAGCCTTGTTCAGGTTTTTGTGTGTGATTCTATACATAGAAATGTTATCTCTAGCACCTTTAATGGACGGACTCTATCTGTTTACCCTGTCCATTTTCTGTATTTTAGCCGAATTTGTCCCATTTCCAAAGGGGTTGAACATCACCATCAGATGCCATTTCTCTTATTGCTCTGATCTGTTTGTGACAGATGAAGCTCAGGGCGACAAGGCCAAACAGAGCATCAGAGCCAAGTGTGCCGAGTACCTGGACAGAGCAGAGAAGCTGAAAGAATACCTGAAGAAGAAAGAGAAGGCTCCGCCTGCCAAGCCTGTAAAGGAGTCACATTCAGACGACAAAGGGTGTGTTTGTGGGCGGGGCTCTGGGATGAACCTGTTGTCATGTACTCAACTTGATGGAATGTGATGACTCATCACTGGAACCCTAAATAGAACAGATATTTGTTACACAGATACAGGCTACAGTTTCCTGCCTTGTAGTGTACAGTTACAGTACTGGTGTTGTTTTGTTCTAGGAATGAAAGTGATGAAGGGGATGATCCGGAGAAGAAGAAGTTTCAGAACCAACTTTCAGGTAAATATTCACTCTGTCAGAATGCAAACTGTATGAACGTCACATTTTGTTACAATATAAAGGGTTACTGAAATAGATGAAGAAGATGCATTCCTCCAGGTTAGTTGTATGATGTAAACATCTGCTAGGGATGGGACATGATCTTCGAAAAATCGAATAGTCATTCAATTATTAAAAATCGATTTAATAATTTGATAATCGTTTGTTCGTCTTGTCTTATAAAAAAACTAGTTGCCTTGTTTTTCGCGGCGCGAGACGAGAGAGAAAGGCACGCGCGGAAGACAGTTTGAGTACTCTAACCTAGGATAACTAGTAGGCGTCATTTACGCAGCACGTGAGGTCAGGTGAGACTCGACCGGACCAGACATGCAGCGGCTAACGCAGCCAATGAAAAGTTCTGTGTGGAATGGCAAAACTGTCGAATGTGTACTTGAGTGTACCCGCAACGTCATACCCTCGGAGAGGGTCTTTTCCGCGGCAGGACTTATCGTCAATAGACTGCGCACCTGTCTCCATCCCGAACATATCGATATGCTCATATTTCTAAATGAAAATATGAAGAAATAGGATAGGCCCAATTGGCCGGAAAAGTTGCTCAGACGAGCAATGATGAGATGCGATTTTCGAAGAAAAATCGATTTTTGCCCAGCGATTTTCGAATAGCAGATTTGCCAGAAAGTCCCATCCCTAACATGTGCCTGATATCGTTTTTGTCCCCTAGGTGCAATTGTCATGGAAAAACCTAACATCAAGTGGAGCGATGTTGCTGGATTAGAGGGAGCCAAAGAAGCTCTGAAAGAAGCTGTCATTCTCCCCATCAAATTCCCCCACCTTTTCACAGGTACTACAGTACATCCACGGAAATATCGGATATATATTTATATTTAATAATATAATAATATTTACTCAGATTCACAGACAACGACTTATCAGTACTGTAGTACTGAGGACACATTTCCACTGCTGATTTCAAATTGTGCATTGTCCAGTTATTTGAATGTAAAAAACGTGTATGACCACTAACAACATGTGTATGACCACTAACAAAACATGTGTATGACCACTAACAAAAGCCGGTCTCTGCCTGTGTCCCAGGAAAAAGAACACCGTGGAGGGGGATTCTGCTGTTCGGACCTCCTGGTACAGGAAAGTCCTACCTGGCTAAAGCTGTGGCCACGGAGGCCAACAACTCCACCTTCTTCTCCATCTCTTCCTCTGACCTGGTGTCCAAATGGCTGGGAGAGAGTGAAAAGTTAGCCTCAATCCAGAAAAGCAAAAACCCTCTGTCCTTCTGGACGGTCCCCTCTGTTTAACTGTACGTGTGACGAAACGGCACTGTTGAGTATTCTTAAGCCTTATTTCCTACTCTCCAGACTGGTGAAGAATCTGTTCACCCTGGCGAGGGAGCACAAGCCCTCCATCATCTTCATAGATGAGATCGACTCCCTGTGTGGCTCCAGGAGCGAGAACGAGAGCGAGGCGGCGCGCCGCATCAAGACGGAGTTCCTGGTTCAGATGCAAGGTGACCGAGGCCGAGGAGATCACGAGACGGGAGTCGCTGTCCTGCTGGGTTCTCTTTGAGTTTTCCTGTAGCTGGATTAGGATTGTCACAATATCAATTTTTCACAATACGATTATCATGGCAAATAATATCACGATAACAATATTATCGTGATATCTATAGCAATCATTAAAAAAAAGTGATCACTTAAAAAAACAATTACAATGTATTTAATCATTCTTTTTTTTATTAACATTACTAGTTCATTTTAAATAGCCAATATCATGATAGAACGAAGAACGATATCATGGCTGTATTATTTACATAATATTAGTATTCTCATTTTTTTTAATACTACGACTTTCGCAAAACCAGTATATCGTGACACCCCTAAGCTGGACGCTGAGCTTTCCTGCAGGTGATGGTGATTATATTATATTGTGTCTGTCCGCAGGGGTGGGGAACGACAATGAGGGGGTCTTGGTGCTGGGGGCCACCAACATCCCCTGGACGTTGGACTCTGCCATCAGGAGAAGGTAATGGGACTGACCACTGTTAATCAGTCACCACTCCCCCCATTGGATTCTATACTGTGAAGGTCATTATGATGTACACCTTTAAAGGTTTAAACGTGTGCAGTCTTTGGTTTCATTGGAGGCTTGGGAGTGAACTCGGGAGTGGTTAGACGGAGTCCGAAAATGAAATGACACGGGTCTTCTCCTTCTTCACTTCTCCTTTCCTGTTTGCGTCAGGTTTGAGAAGAGGATCTACATCCCCCTCCCAGAGGAGCACGCCCGCTCCTTCATGTTCAGGCTCCACCTGGGCTCCACCCCCACCATCCTCTCCGACTCTGACTTCGTCACCCTGGGCAAGAAGACGGACGGCTACTCGGGAGCGGACGTCAGCGTCATCGTCAGAGACGCGCTCATGCAGCCCGTGAGGAAGGTGCAGTCGGCCACTCACTTCAAGCGGGTACGTGTCCGAAGCTTCCGTCTGTCTTGTTTGTCTGTCCATGTCCCAGTCGGTGCTAACATCCTCCCAGGCTCAATTTCTTGCGTTGTCGTCATGTTTTCTGATGTTAAACCTGATGGACTGCTCTTGGTATTGAAGGTACGTGGACCATCGAGGAACGACCCTGACGTGCTGGAAGATGACCTCCTGACTCCGTGCTCTCCAGGAGACCCCAATGCCATTGAGATGACATGGATGGAGGTTCCTGGGGAAAAGCTGCTGGAGCCTGTTGTCTGCATGGTGAGGACAATAACAGTCTGGTTACTTTTATCCTTCCTCAGTAGTTATCTGAATATTCAAACAATGTTGATATATCTTTTCATGCGTTTTTCTTTACAGTCTGACATGCTGAGGTCCCTAACAAACACCAAGCCAACAGTCAACGAGGCGGATTTGCACAAGCTGAGAAAATTCACAGAGGACTTTGGGCAAGAGGGTTAAACGGAGCCTTTGAGTCAAACCAAAGCAAAGAAATGGTGATTGTTAAGTGTTCTTTCTCTTTCTCTCTCTCACTCTCCCCCTCCTTGGCCTGCACTAGTCCATTGGCCACACAAGTGGTTGAAGACCATGATATTCTTTGATGTCCTCCATTGTCATAAAAGGATTAAGGACTTCTTCAAGCTGTGCAGTGTCTGCAGTTGACTTGATGGTTCGCAGATGGACAGCTGCTTTGGAATCAAAGAGTTCTTGGGTTCGTTTATGGATGAATATCAATGTAACCTTTAGAGCCAAGCCTCAAAGCACCTTGGGATGAATCCAAATTTGAGTTACATGTGCATATTAAGCTAAGCCTAGCATCTAAAATCACGCTTCTAAGAAAGGTTTGTGCATTTTCATTGTCAGAATTTGGCTCTGTAAAAACAATAACTACAAAAAAGTACCTGTCCAATTGCCATCAAGCAAATTGCAGTGTAAGCAGGCCTATATTACCCCGTTTCTTTTTATACACTTAAGATGAAAATCATTTTATAGTAGATACTTTATGGAAATGTATAGCTCTTTGGCCTTGAGAGAACCAAACAATGCATGCCATATTTTCATAAGAAATCTTAATATTGGTGGAACTTAGGCCTTTAGTCACAGGGTGGTGGTCATAAAATAGGTTAGAAGAACTGACACCCTCAGGAAGGAACCTGCTTTGGACTGTTTTTCTAAGTAAATAGGTTTGTTTTTTCTTTACTTGTCATGGAAGACCTACTCTGTTAGTTCATTGTCTATCTTGTTCAACATATGAGGATAGCTTAAGTGACTGATTAAGAGTTTTGAGCTGCAAATGAATGCAGATGCACGTTTGATCTATAAGTTTGACCCATTACACTACGTAAAGTTTGTTCTGTCTTGCATAGCCTCTTACGTAACATTGCTGATCCTCCCAACAACTACTGAAAAGAGATGATGCCTGCCTAAGCCTTACTGACGTGAAGTCACACCATGCCACCGTGTTAAGAAACAATTTGGCTGAAACTGAGGTGTGAATTAAATGTAAAGTTAATCTGAGCTCAAGGTTCCAGGTACAAACGTATTGGATCATCTTCTATGTTTTATTGTATTAGAATGCAGTTCCAAACCACCTTTAAAATGTGCCCATTCTCAGTGGCAATGCACACCATGTGCCTTCGAAACAAGTTGAAAGATTATATTCATTGTTCTTGTTTTGGTCATTTTGAATTTGAACATTGATATACAGCATCACAGTGTATCTTGTGTGTTTTGTCATTGCTAGAAAATGTAATATGATACCTGCACATTTAATGTAAGCTCTCTTTTAGAGAGTATATAGCCTACAACTATACTCCTATGCACTAAAGGTGTTGGTAATCTGGAGATAAGTCTTTCATTCAAAGTGTAGGGCATCTTTTGGCGTGGATTATTTAACTCACTTTACTGTAAAAGTGTCTAGATGTAGCCTACATTTAAACCCTCTCCTTGTGAAGAGGTCATCAGCGCATCAGAAATGGTCTGTTTTTTTCTTTTCCATTATATGTAAATAAAAGTAATACTGAGAATAATGGGGATAATTTTTCTGTCTTCAGTGTACAGGTAGCAATATTTGGTGATAGGTGATATCCACGAGTGAACATTTTAGGGGGTTTGACAGTAAATCTATTTTACATTCATTAAAATGAATTTGTAGTTGATTTTGGACAGCTAAGGATGATATTTTCTCTGGGATCCACAAAACGCTACCGCTAGGTTACGCGGGCGAAAAAATGGGAACACCGACAATGAGGAAGTGGACAGTTGCATTTTGGGAATTGCTGTGTGTGCCAGTTCGATTCCCCGTCAGGTGATAGTCTGTTGTGCAGAATATAAACTACAAGTACCTTCAGCAACACTTGTATTGTAGCCCCGTTCAAGTGCACAGTTCGATTTGTTTTGGCGTATGTTGCAACTAGGCTGGAAAGAGCTTTTTGTCGTAGATAGAGCCAAGGTCCACTTATTTTCTGACTCGTTGCCAAATACTGATACCTAACGGTCGCTAAGACAGTAGTATCGCCACCCATTTCACGAGCGCCTGCCTCCGCGATTTGCCCCAGAAACTAACGTTAGCTTTAGCCAGCTAGCCAAACCGAGTTACCCATGTCCTCGGAGGAAGGATTGAGTTCAACGATCGCGGATTGGCTTTTTATAAATTCTTGGTGGCTCCTTCTGCCTTTCATCATGCTTTTAGTCGTCGCTGCATTCATCGTTGCCTTCGTGTTGCTATTGTATATGATATCCCCTCTCATTAGCCCCAAACCGTTGAAATTAAATGGGGCCCACGTCGTGGTAAGTGCACATGACCACATTACATCACATTCATTTATTTGCTGCCTTACTAGATGGTTCCCGCAAACTCCCAAAACATCGTTTCTTCTTGACATAACATTATGTCAAGCTATGTTGGTATAACCATCGCAGGTTATTGTTTGGATAGGGTCACTTGTGAGAATGGTATAGCTAGTTAGCCCTACGCAGTATTTTCTTTCACGATTGATCAACGTCAGCATCTCATCTCACACGCCCACAATGAGTGAATGGCAGAATGGCTTTGACACATGGGATTTGTGTTTTTAATTCTTTTATTTTTCCTTTCCACCACTTTCTAAAGGTCACTGGAGGTTCCAGTGGGATTGGGAAAAGCATTGCCATGGAGTGCTACAGACAAGGCGCCTTCATCACTTTAGTGGCACGAGACGAGGTCAAGAAAAAATCCTCAGCTATTACTTGTAATTACTGCACTGCCTGATGTCTCATTCACACTACTGTATCTTGTTTCCCACAGAGTAAATTGGTGCAAGCGAAAAAAGAAGTGGAAAAATGTGCGATAAATGACAAACAAGTATGTAGCCTCAATTGAGCATGATTTTACTATTATACTATTTCATTATAATAAAATACTATTTTATTTGTAGTTGGTGGTCTCTTGTAAAACACCAACAACAACATTTAATTTGATTCTTACTCTACTCAGGTTGTGCTCTGCATATCTGTTGACGTATCCAAGGACTATGGCCAGGTGGAGAGTGTGATAAAGCAGGTAGGGTTTTGCTGAGAGATAATAGTAATCCTAATAAATACAGTAATCCTTTGTGAGGATTACTGTATGTCCGCACAATTGTCTCTCTTGTAGCCAGAAACCTATATTATCTGACATAATAATTCATGCAACCAGGCTCAGGAGAAGCTGGGGCCTGTGGACATGCTGGTGAATTGTGCTGGGATGGCCGTCTGCGGGAAGTTTGAGGAGGTGGAGGTGGATCGTTACAGAGTAAGTTACCGGCTGGGACGACGCGTGGCTGTGGCTCAAGAGGTAGAGCGGGTCGTCCGATGACTGCGGGGTTGGCGGTTCAATTCCCAGCTCCTCCTGTCCACATGTCGAAGTGTGTCCAAGACACTGAACCCCAAAATTATTCCCAATCAGCAGGCTAGCATTGCATGGAAGCTTGCCGCCATTGTTGTATGTGTGTGTGTGAGTGAATGGGTGAATGACAGGCCATTGTAAAGCGCTTTGTCCGGTAAGGTACTTTATAAGTGCAGTCCACATGGAAAGGTGGCAAAGGAACTTAAATTCTTCCAAATACATCGGAAAAGCTTAATGGTGTGTTTGAAACCATGATCACAACCTGCAGCGCACAGAATGCAGGATTCCTGTTCCAACATTAAAAGGGTTTTGTTTCGAATCGACAGCTGAAGAAAGGGGTCCAGTTGCAGGTTTAAAGATGCAGGGAGACGGAGGGTTGGGTTTCTGTACAACTCTGCCTCGGATTAGATGGCAGAGGATGAAAAGGATCTTAATTCCAGCCAGAAGAGGTGACAGGTTCCTGGAGCTCACCCAGAGTGTTCCATTGCTGAAATAATCACTATTGGAAGTGTGTGCGCACGCTCTTGTGTGTGTGAGTGCGAGAGAGAGAGAACCTGTGTTCTTCAATTATAAATGGTAATGGACTGCACTTATATAGCGCTTTTCCACCTTAGTGGCACTCAAAGTGCTTTACAATGGCCTCTCATTTACCCATTCACAACCACATTCACACACCAATGGCGGTAGCTGCCATGCAAGGTGCTAACCTGCTCATTGGGAGCAATTTGGGGTTAGGTGTCTTGCTCAAGGACACTTCGACATGTGGACAGTCGGAGCTGGGATTTGAACCGCCGACCCTTTGATCACTGAACGACCCGCTCTACCAACTGACCTACAGCCGCCCCATTACTAATTACTACTAAATTACTAATTTACACTTTGTAACTGGGCGTCATTTAGTGTAATTCTGGGCGTCTGGGGTGTAATACTCTCCCGTCCCCTGCAGAAGCTGATGGAGGTCAACTACCTGGGCAGCGTGTACCCGACGCGGGCCGTCATCACCACCATGAAGGAGCGCCGCGTGGGCCGCATCGTGTTCATCTCCTCCCAGGCCGGCCAGATCGGCCTGTTCGGCTACACGGCCTACTCCCCGTCCAAGTTCGCCCTGCGGGGCCTGGCGGAGTCCCTGCAGATGGAGGTGAGCCCGGTCGCGCCCCCCCCCCCCTCCTCCCCCCAACCGGTAGCCGGGACCCCACTCCTGCTGCTCTCATGTCGTCAGGGGCGACGTGTGTGTGTGTGTGTGTGTGTGTGTGTGTGTGTGTGTGTGTGTGTGTGTGTGTGTGTGTGTGTGTGTGTGTGTGTGTGTGTGTGTGTGTGAGAGGAAAAAAACGTTGCCAATTAGGATTTTTTGAGCTTTCACTACGGCAGCTCATTGTGCTCTCGCCCCCGTTCAGATGAAGCCGTATAACATCTATGTGACGGTGGCCTTTCCCCCGGACACGGACACCCCGGGCCTCGCCGAGGAGAATAAGACCAAGGTGAGTGTCCCCGGGAAAACGAGTCAAACTCCGCGTGCATACCCCCACTTTGTGTTTTGATCCCTCGCCTGTGTTTCGCCCCCCCCCCCCCCCCCCCCCTCCCTGGCCACGCCCCTTACCGCCCCAGCCTCTGGAGACCAAGATGATCTCCGAGACGTCCGGGGTCTGTCAGCCGGAGCAGGTGGCCAAGATTTTCGTCAAGGACGCGGTGGTAAGATGTCCGCCGCCGTTTGCGTTCGGCGACGCCGTACGATCACGATGGACCTTGTCTTTCTCTCTCTCTCTCTCTTTCTCATTTCCTGTCTCTCAACCTCTCTCCCTCTCTCCGTGCGCAGCAAGGGAACTTCAACAGCTCCGTGGGCCCCGACGGCTACATGCTGTCGGCGCTCACCTGCGGGATGTCACCGGTCACCTCCATCACCGAGGGCCTCCAACAGGTACTGGGGCGCCCCCGCCGTCACGTCACTGTCACCGCGGCCGCACAGGCCGTCCCCCGCACGTCACACTGAGCCTCTAACCTTCGACCCCCCCCCCCCTCCCCATGCAGATTGTGACCATGGGGCTGTTCCGGACCATCGCCCTGTTCTACCTGGGGAGCTTCGACAGCATTGTGCGCCGGTGTATGATCCAGAGGGAGCAGTGCAAAGCGGCGGATAAAAGAGAGTAGCTCCCCGTCGGCCACGCCTCCTCGCTTCACCCCCCCCTCATATCCCCCCTGGACACCCCCCGTCACCCCACCTCCCGTCCCCCCTCCTCCTGAAGAGTGCACAAGAGTGGATAGGGGGGGGGGGCGTGCGTCAGTGGTATCCGGACGGAGAGAAGATGCCAGATGTCCTTGATCCCCGTCTAGTGGCGGTAACTCCCCGCTCCATTCAGGGCCGTTCGGTCGCCTTTTTTTCGCACTTTGATATAAGCATTCCAGCGATTTTTTGTTGACTCAATTCCTCCTCAAAGCGGTGCGATTGCAAGTGCGTTTCTGTCATCGGGGCTGCCTTTGCTCGAGGTCAACGAGGGCGGGACAAACATCCCGCGGCCTGGCCTTGAAATGGGCCTCGTCAACACCTGACACTTTGGGCTCAGGCCTCTCGGCTCCGCATCTTCTCTGCAGAGAGCAGAGTAATGGATAGCCTGTCTGACTGGTTGTGGCCTGCAGTCCCTTCCCAAGATTCAGAGATAGCGAGAATGCTAACGCGCTAACCGTTTCCCCCTGCCCGTGACACAACATACAGCCAGTGTCACCTTGTCCAACCTAGACCCTCTTCACCAAATTATGTTGTCATCTCTTTTATGCTATTGCTTTTCGACACACAGGTCTTTGCAGGCGAAGTACCTCTTCTTGTGGCTCCGTCGCCCCCCCCCCAACACCCCCCCCCCAACACCCGGTGAGGGTTGTCTGTTTGTGTGTGTTTTGGCGGGCTCTTCTGGTTTCAACTGAGCTCCCAGGTCACATGACAGCCCGTTGCAGTGATTACAGACGGCAGGGTGTTTTTACTTCTGCTAATTGGTTTCTGGTGAGTGAAAATCCCAGTCAGGCATTTTTAGGTACAGCGGATGGAAATTGCAAGTGAGAAGAAATGCGTGCGTGCGGGCGTGTGTGCGGGCGTGTGTGTGTGAGCGAGCGTGTGTGCGCGCGCGCACTGGCACGCCAGGGCTGAGTAATGAGATGTGTTTTGGGGCTATGTGTTAATGCAGTGTTGTGTTAGTGTGACTGTCTATGCTGTGAGTGAGAAAGCCAACCCCAGGGAGTGAGAAATAAGCCATTGCACACTGTCAGAATGAAAACTAGCCTACTCTCAGATTAAGACTAGCCTACTCTCAGATGAAAACTAGCCTACACTCAGATAAGGATTTATGCGACCCTTGCCCATTGGCCTACGTAACTGTAGTTCATGCTAGAAGCAGGAACGTCCAGGAATGGACAAAGCTGATGCTGGTGAAATCTACAGTACACTTCCCTTTTCATTGACGTCTCTGAGGAATCTTGTCGTGTGTGTGTGTGTGTCTTGCATACATAGACCATGTTTTGCCACCTCACTAAGGGCACAGCATGGTGTCAGTACTCGCAGGTTCGAGCAAAGCCTAGTGATGGCGCTAGAGATCCTTTTTTATTTTATTTAAAGGGACAGAGATGAGTGGGGACTGTCTGTGGAGAATCGCTTAGGCCCTTAGGATTTCCTGCGTTATTATTAGATGATTTCATGCACAGCTTCTGAGGATGAAGGACTTCCCTGACTGACCGTTGTCTCAGTCTCCCCTCCTAGAGTTTTAATACCCCATACCTAATCTCAACATTCCGCTTCTAGAGAGAGAGAAATGAAAATGTGAACTCGTGCTCACGTCTTCCTTTCATCCATCACTTGTCACAAAGCATACAAAATCAGAAAGAATATTTTTTACAAAAATCCACCAATATTTGATTGCCAAAATGTATGAAGACAATTTCTGTAAATGCAATGCCACTATGTTTTTGTTGTGGATGTTGCTGCTCTGTTCATTCTAGTAATAGTTTATAATGCAGTCAAGCACTACAATTGTGGGCACCCATTCTAAGCC
Source organism: Borostomias antarcticus (assembly GCF_949987555.1). NCBI lineage: Eukaryota > Metazoa > Chordata > Actinopteri > Stomiiformes > Stomiidae > Borostomias > Borostomias antarcticus. Next base: position 7,701,248 of record NC_140245.1, read on the forward strand.
TTAAGAGAGGAATACTGATTCATGAGATATCGCTAAAAGAATGGATCCGTCCACAGAAAAATGTGGCTTTAACTCACGTGTGGTTTATTGGTTCGTTTGATCTGATGTTTGTGAAAATGCCAACTGTTTTGTGCTTTTTGTCAATTCCAGGTTTTGTACTGAAATGCCTTATTCAACCCCCAAAATATGAAGGTGAGAACAGATGAATCTGTTTTGATGATGTTCTTATTTGACATTGGTTTAAGGCACGCTGCCAGGCACTCAGTAGCTTTAATTATAGTGCTAATTACAGTAGATTGTTTCTCGTTATGTGATAATTTAAGCTTTCAGAATCACTTTATCTCGGCATAGCGCCACATGTAGTTAGACATTCAATAGGAAATGTAGCTCATGGAAAAGCAATTTTGTTTTAACACTTTAATGCTATGCAAAACAAGCCTATGCTCACAATGTTAAAACATTACAATTTATAATGCTTACACTTTAGGTTTCCTATATTGGTGTCAACAAGAGCTATTTAAATGAACATCTCGTAAGAGTTTATAAATAACGAATTTGATCGTGACGCACTCTGCTTGTTCCCATCACCTTTGCTTGTGTTTCGTTTTCGCCAAACTTGTTAGAAATTCACCTTGTGTGCCATTGAAAGGAAAATGTGAGGAACAATGTTTCTTTGTCTTATTTTCTTACATAAATACATGAAATAACTGGAAAATGATACAGTCTCTGATCTCTTTCTCTGAACTTTGTAAGTTCAGGAAACAACGCTCTTTGTGAGAATAGAATTGGGGGTATAACAACCAATGTTGTTTTAGAGGATAAACTTAAATAAATGAAATAAACAGCCCGGGAAAGGCTCAGACGAGAATTCCGACCTTGCATATCATATGACAGTATTTCAGACGAGTCCCAGTGTAAGAACACACCAAAGCAAGCCGGTCTCGTCTGCGCTCCACTTGTTTTTATGCTGAGTCGATGCTCAGGTACTGAGGGAAGTACTGTATACTTGTAGAGTCCCGGGCTGCTGTGTTGGAGCAGGGGTTCCCGTGTGAGGGAGCACATCAGAGTTTTGATGCAGCGTGTTGAGGGGCTGAGGGCTTGGGAGGGCGCGTGCGGGGTTTTAAAGTATTCTGTTTGAGAAGCGGCCTTTCATCTTCCACGAGGGGATCGGTCCGGGCAGCCGCTCGCTCAGATCAGCTCAAGACTGGGAATTTAGAAGCCTTGTTTGCCCTGTCAGAGACTATATTAGGAACCCTGGCCATGATGGAGACGCAGTAACTAGCTGGAGGAGAGACCAGAGAGAGAGAGAGAGAATGTCGAGAACACCGCCAGGGAATGAGATCCAAGTTCATCGGGCTGTTGCCAGACTGACGTCCACAAGAGGGCCAGCCAACATCAAAGCATCCCCTTGGTCCTGTCCAGTTTGAGAATGGCATTGTAATTACCCGTTAGGCTGCATTGTGAACAAGCCTTGTCTTCAACAACAAAAACATTACTGGATTATCCAGGTAGAACCAACATTGTGGAGAAAGGCTCAAAATATAATGAAGGCATTTAGGCCAATCTATTGATTTGGTTATTCAAGTAATATTTTTCATGATTTTTTTTCTTTCTTTTTTTGCCAAGTTTAGATTCAGTACAATCAGCTTTTGTCTTTTACGCGTTGGAGTCTCCAAGCGCGCACACAAGGACCAACTTTGTATGGGGATGACGTAAGAAATACCTCACCAAGAAAGTGCGCAGCCCACAGTGAATTGGGAGTATAGGGAGTGAGGGCAGCCAGGCTTGCGTTCAGTCCCTCGAAACGCATGTTGTTCTGCGTAATCGCTGCTAGAATAGTTGGTGATGTGATATTGTGGGCGACACACCGCTCTTCTTTTACTCATTTGTATTTACATGGGCTACTTGTGTGGAATAGGTTATTTGGGTGGACATTTTTACAACCTCTTCCGTATTCCTGACTGTTTGGATTTGTACTGTACTGAAGAAGGAAACGGTCGCCACTTCTTCGCCAGGCTTCGAAGATCCAATATGAGATGAAGACTATTTTGATTCACATTGTGCGGATACGGGACTTCTAGAGGATTTCAGACTAGTTGCTCAGAGGGACCATTTTCCGATCTGAGCGGTCACAATTAATTTTTCGCTCCAGCCCAGCACGCGCTGTATCGCTCGACATCCTGCAAACTTAACAGAGCAATATTTTATGAAATAATGCAATACCTTTAATATTGCATTGCATTGCATTGTGTATTGCGCGTCTATAGCTAGTATGGGTTATCTTTAGAGGTGACATTTTGGTCTCAATATCGCCAGTGCCATTAGACGTGGTTATGGCAAACGGGAGTAGCCGCAATATTGTAGAAAAGTACATTTGTCACAAACTCTTAAAACGGGGATATGTGTGGGAATTCGACGATGAAGCAGAGGAAGATACAGCCAAAAATGGTCCAATGATTTCTCCTTCCCCGCCGGTTCTGGCGCGGCGGTATCACGGAGTGAACCCCGGACCGGAGAGCATCCCTTCCACACCGGTCGGTTCGGACCCCCACGCCGCCATCCACAGAGTTTTGCGCGAGGCGGGGGACGAACTCGAGCGGCTTTATCAGCCCGACTTCGCGGAGATGTCACGTCAACTGTATCTCACGTCCTCCATGGCACAGCGCAGATTCACCGAGGTGATAGACGAACTGTTCAGGGATGGGGTGAACTGGGGACGGATCATTGCGTTCTTCGAGTTCGGGGGGACAATATGCGTGGAGTGCGTGAACAAGGAGATGGCATCGCAGGTGGATCACATCGCGGAGTGGATGACAGAGTACCTAAACGGGCCGCTTCACAACTGGATCCAGGAGAACGGGGGATGGGTAGGTCTCCGTCGCTAGTTCACCATTAAATCTCCATTGCCCTATATGCGCACGTTACGCAGCGCTTGTGGGAACGTCTGAGATCAACGACATCAACAGTAAATTCTCCTGATTTGATATCCTGGTTGTTTGTCTAGATCTCCAGGCCAATGAGACACTGTATTCCCTGTCACACCTCCCTACGCAACTGTAAGCCCGCCTTTCGGCTACAGGCTGTGGCAGCTGTGATGCAGTAACCAGATGCGAATTCCTTTTTTCAAACGCAAACAGTAAAGCGCACACATACGCTTGAAAGCTTTATGTTTCATTAAACGAGAGCGCACAGCATAATTATATAATATACACCTCTTTTAAGGTAAGGCAGTCTAGGTGCTGATGGCAAGTCGAGGACTAGCCCGCGGCCAGAGCAGCGCAGACACATGTCATGGAACAGAGTGCTATTGAGTTAATGTGTTTAGACCCCCAGGGTGTGCAGGACAAGACAGCAATGATGACCACTGTCACTGGACGTATGGAGGCAGAAAACCATTGAGAGAGAAAGAGAGATAGATGGGGAATGCATCCACCCCAGCTCTTTCTTTCTCTCTCTCTCTCTCTCTCTCTCTCTCTCTCTCTCTCTCTCTCTCTCTCTCTCACTCTCTCTCTCCCTCTCTCTCTCTCTCCCTCACCCTCTCTCCCATGCACAGCCTTCCAACGTTTGTGCGCATGCGCACACACATACACATACACAAACGCACACACACACACACACACAGATACAAAGGGACACAACCAACCATGCATTGCTGAACACGAATTGCAATAACCCATAATTCTTCTCTCCGCTCTCCTTTAATTGCTGTCCCTTCTGGATAAAGACTACATCTACTCCCTCACACCTCCTCTCTGCTTTGCAGCCATTAGCCCAAACATGTCCAACTTACACTCTAATTGACAGAAGTGCTCTTAATGAGAACCTAACATGCGTTCTCAGTGCTCCAATCTACCCGGAAGGGTTGGGGTGGGGGGGGCTAATCAATGATTTATAAGGAGCATTTCATCTCCAAAGGAAGAAACGTTTAACATTCCCCTTGAGTCTCGCCCTGCCCCTGAAGGTGGGGCAGGTTGTGCCACACATCAAAGGCAAGCGATAGGAAGTCAGCCTGCTGCCTACGTGTTTAACATGCACCCCTGAACGCATCCAGGCCGGCCTTCTTTTGTCTCTTTATGAAACCTGTGCTTGGGCTCCGGCGCAGAGCTGGCATGCCTGGAAGAGGTCTCTCCGGAGCCGTGTCTGCTCTTCAATCTAGGTCATCATAGTCGGTGTTTTCCAGGGCGGAGAAAACTGCAGGTCTGTGCCATATTCACACACGCACACACACACACACACACACACACACACACACACAGAGCCACATAGAATCTTTTAGTCACAGTCGGGTGATTTGGGGTTATATAATGAAAGCATATTGTGTGCATCCAATTGAGGTCATTGTGCCAGGACACCCTGCTAAATGTTTGATTAAGGCTTGATTGAGGAGGCTGTGGTGAAGTAACCAGGTTGAAACCTGTGGGCAACTCAGAATATGTACTGAAATACTAGACATTCACAGGCAAAATGAGGAACATGCTTTTAGTTCCAGGCGATACACCTGCACTCAGACCCTTGTAGTTTATGCCCTTTTGAATGCATGACAGGTGGGGACATTCCCTGACAAGTATATTTCAGCTCATAGTCTGAAATGTGATATGCAGTGATCTCAATTATATACACGTACCACCATGAAACCAGACAGGACTGGATTAGGTCAATACTGCTCATTGCAATCATCTATCTCTTCACATCAACTGTCTGACGCCACTGTACTTCAGAGGGATCCGCATCAAAGGTCAAATGAATATGGAATATGTGCACCAGCAGAGTATAAGGTGTCCTGCCACCGAGGCACTTTTGTAAGCCATTGTGTGCCTGAGGTAATTCAATAGTTGTGTTTATTTTCCATCTCTCTCAAGAAAACAGAAAGCGGTGCCAAGCTAATTAACCTAATAGTGACATTACACGACACGTGGGAGTGGTGTGCAAAACCTCTCCCACTACCCCCCCACCCCGCTTCCTGCCGTTCGAGGGCAGCCCGAAATAGGCACGACCTCTCCCAATTGTTGAGTCTGGGAATCACCGACAAGACAAATACAAGACTCGAAACACTTCTGGCTATAATACACCCCCGAAATAACAAGGTTGCAATTGTTTATAATCCTGTCTTGCCATTTCTTCGCCCAACCTTCACAGTCCCTCCGCCCTCCGATCTAGACTTATGTCGTCCTTTCATTGTGTGGCTCGCTCACTTTTTTTTTTTACCACCACCTGGATAAATTCATCCTTTCCCGTCTTTTGTGGTTAGAGAAATCATGCTGCTCGAGGCCCTTCTGAGTTCTGATTGAGTAAACAGCCTAGCGAGACAGCGGCCCACTCAGACGTGTTATGACTGCGTCCCCCGCCCGCGCGTCGCACCTGTGATTATCCGCAGGGCCTCGCAGTAAATACAGAGCGATCGGACGGAGCGGCGGGCGGCCGTCAAGCTAAATTACAAAGTCCGACCTCTGCGCTGGATGCGTCTGGCCGAGGGCGTGGGGGTCCGTCCGGGGGTCTCGGCTAAATGGACTCCGGAGCAGCTCAAGAGGTTTCAGAGTTGATTTTGTGGGGCTGGCCCCTCTCACCTGGCACGGCTCTTTGTCTGAGTGTGTATTAAGGGTGCAGTGGGAGGGGGGTGGGGGGTGGGGGGAGTAGAGGAGGGGTGAGTGCACCTGGGAAACCACTCTGGAGGTGGAGGCAAGGGATTGGAGGACGAGAGTCTCCCCTCTGACCAATCGGAACGCCACAGATGGGCTTGTCTGCGGAATGTTGCCGTGAACCAGGTGGTCCTGTCTAATGCAGGCAGGTGTCTGAGTAGGAGACAATGGAGAACAGATGTGATTGGGTCAACCCTGTAGTGGGGGCGGGGGGGTCCTAAAATACACCCTGATGTGTGTGTGTGTGCGTGTGTGTGTGATTGTGTGTGTGTGTGTGTGTGTGTGTGTGTGTGTGTGTGTGTGTGTGTGTGTGTGGAGAGGTAGGGGGAGGGTGGGGCCGGGCTATGTTGCTAGGGAAGTGTGCGTGCGCATCTGTGCGCGCCCGTTCTCTTCTTCTGCTCTGCCGTGGCCGAGGAGGAACTGGGACAGTTGGGAAGTCATTAATCTCCATCAGGGTGAGATGTCTGCCGGGGAGAGAAGGGAGAACCTGCCCCCCCTCCCCCACCCCCCCCACACCCCCACACCCCCCGGGAGAGAGACCTGCTTGTTTATACAGTCGACCATAGCCTGCGGATGGGGGCCCGGTGGACCGCAGTGCACACAGATTGATCCGTGATATCGTGGCTGGACAAGAAGGCCATTAGCAGGAAATGATGAGAATCAGGTTTCAGGCGCTGATACAGCTATCAAGGCAGCCAGATGTTGTTTTTTTTAACGACCAAAATCTCAACCCCCCCCCCCCCCCCCGCCCCCCCAAAAAAGAACAACAACCTTTTATAATTTCCCACGTGAACCTTGTCTCTGGATGCGGGCTGCACTACAGTATGCAGACTGTAATGGGAGACTTTAAAGGATGTACTGTACGAGCTTAGCTCCGGTGAAGGGGCCAAGCTTTTCCCCCCTCAGCGGTACCCCTCTGGCGCAGTGGGCCCCGGTTGCTTGCCATCTGCCGCTGTGTTTACGCTCGCGAGCACAGCCACTGTTAACGTCAGGACTGTTTCCTTCTGATCTGAGATGTGGGCTAACTCTGACATGAAAGATGTCTTTCAGGGCCAGCCCAGAAGAACTCAGAAGAATCAGCAGTTAAAAGACAGGCAGTCTCTCCAGGAAAACTTGTTTCTCTATGATGTGGTTAGAAAACTGATGTCTAAATAAGAATATTGAAAGGAAATATGTCTTCTATTGGGTTTTAGTTTTCAGGCAGCAGTAATATGATTGTCTAAAGTCTCGGAACTGAAAACATACAGCATAGTGGATTTTTATTGGGGTGGGATCAAAGAAGAGAAGACGTTGAGAAGATCACACACTGGGCATGATCTCGCTCTTTTCAACTTGACATGCTGCCCCTTGCTTTCAGGTCACGTGTGCATCATCATAAACATTCCAGACATCCCAGGCATGATAGATATCAGAATCATCACCAGAATTTATGTTCTTGTTATGTTCAGCAAGAACGAAGGTCAAGTGTTACACTGGATCTCTTGAAAGAACCTGCAGAAAAAGGGTATTTTGAAGTCTCACACAGTCTACTGCAAACCAGGATGATCTTCATTAAATAACGTGGTGAATAGAGCAGTTTGATTGACCAGGAGAGTGGAGAGCAATATTCATGTTAGAATCATGTAAAGAAAGCAAAATAAAACAACAAAAAATCCTACTGCTAAATACTAAAAACTATTATACCTTCAACGCTTAGCATTAAGCTATTCCAGTTACACCGTCGTTGTGAGCATGTTTATAGTGAGAGGGTATAGCCTGTTGGTTCTCTCCTCTCTTTCCTCCTCGTCTCCTCGTCTCCTCGTCTCCTCTCCCCTGGGGCCTCCACACCCCTCCGGTGCTTATTTCTGGGTGTCCTCAGGAGAGGCTGAGGAATGTCTGCCCAGGAGCGCAGTAAATAAATAATGTAGTCGACCTGGGGTGTTGCTTTCCTGAGTGGCCAGAGGAGGGTGTGGACTGTGGACAGTGTGTTCTTTTCCTGGACAATCGCATTAGCCACTAGCCAGGCGATGCGTAGCTACAGTAAGCTCACACAGAGGCCACTCTGTGTCTGTCGCCATCGGGTGTGTGTGACAGCGTCTCGTCTCGCTGTGTTAAGTCTGGGCGTGGAGGGACCATTCATTATATGTGTGCTTCCGCGTACTCTGTTGTTATTGTTGTTATTGTGAGATTCTACTCATGATTGTGCATTGTGACGCTTTGTGTACGTTGCACTTGACCCCTGGGGTCCTCTCTCTGTTGATCTTGAGGGACATGTGCTGCTCCTAAGCACTGCCATCTCAGAACACATGTAGATCAATTATGCATGGGTAGGATAAGATCAGACACTAAATGGAGGGCCCTAAAATAGAGACCGGCCTCGCATCGATTGAGAGATACTGTATCCTACAAACACACACACACACACACACACACACACACACACACACACACACACACACAGGACAGACACATACAGAGGGAGAAAGAGAGAGAGAGAGACATAGACACACACACACACACACACACACACACACACACACAGAGCTACTACCTCGAGACCTGGCTCCCCGTGTCAGGTGACAGTACAGATCCTTGAAAAATGCAGGGCCATGTGAGTGGCCTCTAAATATAGATCTGTCCCTCCTGTCGCTCCCGTCCGGCCTTTAATTGACATATTCCAGCCAAATCACTGCTCTGCACATCTCCATATGGCCCCGACCAGAACATCCAACTATCTGCACGGAAATAGGTCTGTGTGATCGACTACACATGGTCAGAGATGAAAGAGTTTTCCACCTCCCTTGTCATGTATAATGAGTGGGCCTCTTAAGACCGTCGGTTGACTTTGCCGCTGGGCACAAGACAGCCCAGCCAGCTCCAATGGATATTAGCATGTGTGTGTGGGGTGGGTTGAACGGTCCCACCCTGTGCCGGTTATATCCCAGATATTTTGGGACTCCCAAAAGAGTGGAAAGGGGAAAAATCCGTCTTTGTCATTCATTTGGAGGGTAACAATGGCCGTGCTCATAGATCTTACAGCGAGACTAGAGTGTAACCCAGTTGTTGCACACACACACACACACACACACACACACACACACACACACACACACACACACACACGCAGTCAGACAAGCAAACAGAGAAGCGGATGTACCAGTGCGAATCAATTATCTTCTGTTGTCACAGTAGCCTTGCTTACGCACACACACACACGCACGCACACGCACGCACACGCACGCACACACATACACACGGAGAAGCGGATGTAGTGGTGTGAATCAATAACGCTGTGTTGTCACAGGCTGACATGTGAGCTGTGGGAGGCAGCAGATGGCCCCAGGGTGGGCAGCTTCCTGCTCGCCTCGCCATGCGGCGCCACACCAACGCCACCGCTGGGAAATCCCACAAGCAACTGGGCACAATGCGATCATTAACAAACACCATGACATTACCGTCGGTACTTCCCTGAATCTACCAACACCATGCTGCACCCCTAAATGATTATCAAGAAGGAAATGGCGAACGGTTGGTGTTGTACGTTGGGCATTTTCCCCACGCGGTCATGTGATTTCTTGCGAAAAGAAATGACGCAGGAAAATAGATTAGGGGGGACAGTATTCTGAAGTGGACAACTGACCAGACGTCTCTGTGTCGCACTGATTTGACTTGAGTCGTCCATGTCGGGACTGCGCGGCGTGACAGTTGATAATGGCGTGCGCTCGCTCAAGCGGCGGAGCATCAAAGTCAAACTCTTGTAAGATCGGTTTTCTCCTTTGGAACAAGGGACAAAAAAGAGCCAATCCTAGACTGTGTCTTTGACAGAGACATCGGTTAGATGAGCATTTTAGCACTTTTAAGCCAGCGGCTTCGACCGACCTCCTTCAGGAGATTTGATTCCTGGCGGGCTCGCCCCACTCCTTTTGACGGTGTCTGGTTGATTGATTTTGAAGTGGTAGGCGGGGTGGAGGCGGAGGAAGTGATGCGCACGTGACGCAGAGGAGATGAAAGCCCGGCTGGGGAGCGTCTCCACCGACGTTCAAGTAAACCAAGTCGCCGTGCGCACTGGTACTATCACAGGTAACTTCACCCCTGCTTCAAGGTCACACGGCACATGGGATCCACTCGTATTGACAGGAAGAGAAAAGGCATGTCAGGCTCCCACGGTGAGGGCCCCTAAATAAATCCAGCGTGGGAGCTGTAAATTCAGTGTGCGGACATCCCTGGTCCCCCCGGTATTGTTTTTTGTCGAGCACCTGTTGCACTCTATCTTTGATGTGCGTGCATTTCTTCCGTCACCGACCTATTGACAGGAAGCCACATTGGCATGGATGTGTGTGCTCACTATACAAGTGGGAGTACCTCCCTGGGTCTGTTTTGTCGTTTAGTGTAGCCCCACTACGCAGAGGCTGAGGTTTGAGAGTGACCCCATAAGCAGGAGGGCACAGTGGAGAGGATTGCCAAGTAGCCAACCAATGGGGCAAGGAGAACAGTGGCTGCTGTAGGTTCCAGGCAGCCGCCCCCTTGAGCGATGGCTCCCCTGTGCCACAGTGGTTTGTCTGGCTCCGTGGCCGCCCAGTCGCTCCGGAGAAAGTTCCTATGATGACTACATCCAGTTGTTTAAAGGGCTCCCGTTTGCTTTTATTAGGGCAGGGAAGCTTCAAGCCTTGAGACGCGTCTAGACATGGGTTTGCGTCCACGAATCTCACCGCCGAAAGTTAATTAAGACAGTAATCAGATAATTCAAATGTGTCATTTTATCTTCTTGGCAATTTTACGACACTTGGTGGTAAAAACTAAGAGAAAAACACCCAGTGTTATTAAGAAAAAGCTCAAGATCCTTCCCTTTACAGGCTGTTGACTCACTAGTGAGCCTCAGGGTCACAAGCGTAGTCTGCCAACGGAGACTGGGAACATCCCATTTGGTTCTCATCTCTATGGAAAATGCGTCTGGTCGTCTGGCTTATTGCATCGTTCCACTCTATCTAGCCTGACAGTCATGTCCTCCAACAGGTCCAGCCAGACACCAGAACCCAGCGATCTCTCCTGCCTCCTCCACTTTCATCTCTCCGCAAGTTAACGGGGGTGGGAGATTACGCACGCGTCTCCCCCGTTACAAAAGTGCCACTGGATGAAAGCAGTCCGGCAGCGATTAGGAAGCTTTGATCAGGGGGTGATGTGAACAAGGCAGAGGGAGGCAGAGAGGATGGGAGGGATGGAGAGAGGGATGGAGGGAGGCGGGTGGCCGGCCCGGTATACAGGGAGGGAAGGGGCCTTCATTAGTCTACAAACAGCCTGGGTAATGAGAGCCAGGCTTCGGAACCGCAGGCTCAATGGGAGCCCGACCACATCACACGGCGTGGGAGGTGCTGCCCTGTGCCTCCCCCCGCCTTCCACATGAGCTGCAGTAGGACCCAGGGCTGCCAGGACCCCAGGCCAAAGCCTGGGTCTGAGTCATGATCGGCAGGTCGATGGAGGATGACGTAGCCGGGCTGACGGAGGAGAGATAGAGGAATAGTACAGGGTAAAAGTATGACCATAAATGGCCATGATACCAGATGTAAGCTGTAGTGTTTGTGTCTGTGTATCAAAGTGAGATTTGTAACTAACTTGCCTGAGGTACAGTCGTTAACATCAGGAGCAATCTGAACCAACTGTAGACTCACGAGTCAGTCTCTAAACGTCGCACAAAAAGTCAAAAGTCTAGGGCTGTGAGACTAACCCAACTGTAACCTGATTTTCTACTGTGTTATAAAGCTGCAAAACACACATTATGCAATTTAATCAGGACATCAGTTATAGGGCTTAAGTGACCTTATTCCAACATGAATTGGATTCTTTGTCTACGAAAAGCTTCTAGCTTGTACACAGTATATTTATCATATCCAGTGGTGGTGGCCCAATAAAAAAAATTATAAAACCACTACTAAAAACCAACACGCTTTGGCAGAATAAATTAAACTAACTACTTATCACAGCAAAACTGACGGTTAAGATTGAGGCTATCTCCTTTTCATCCTGTAGGTATGGCCAACATATGTTGGACGAGCTGGCGCTCTGCGTATCTACATTTCCTTATCCCACCATAGACAAAAATCCTTAATCAAGTCTCTTGGCCTGATTGACAAAGCAAAGCTCATCGAATAAGTGTCGCAGTGCAATTTCAAAGATACTCAGTTCCACAAAGGTTTTGAAAGCTCGGTGCTGCTAATAAACATTTAAAAATTAAAAAAAACTCCTCAATGTTTGTTTTCTAAAGCAGTTCCGCCTGGACCTGTGCACCACCCATGGCACAAATGCAGGAGATGACCGGACATTTTTCGCTTATCATTTTGGCAAAAGTTGAGGAGTTTTTTTTATTTTTAGAAAAAGATTAAAAAGGTGCAGTGTGTAATTTTGCCGACATCTAGCGGTGAGGTTGCAGATTGCAACCAACTGAATACAATTAATGGACTTGAAATTTAATATAATATTCATATGTTTTAATTAGTGTATAATCCCATGAAAATAAGATTTTTAGTGTTTATTACCTTAAAATGAGCCCCTTATATCTACATAGGGAGCGGGTCCTTTCCATGGAGTCCGCCATCTTGCACCATGTAATTGTATTCAGTTGGTTGCAATCTGCAACCTCACCACTAGATGCCACCAAAATGTAAAACAATATGTACGGTAGTCAACGGTGAGAGACAAATAATTTATTGAGCCCCTTTGAATTGTGCCATGATCATACACATAATGATGTTTGTCAATTTAAAACATTTTTTAAATTAATCTCTTTAAACTCGCAAGTTAGCTAATATTAGCTAGCTGACATTACACTAGTTTAACACTCAACACCTTGTAGAGATGGTTTTGCATGCCAGCTCTTAGAACTGACAAACTCTCCTTTCACATAGCTGCAGCTCTCCACATGGCCAGACTTATAGTGCTTTTTTCCTCTTTTAATACTTTTTTCTCTCTTTCTTGACTTGCAAAATTATGTTTTAAATTGACAAACATCATGTTTATGGTCATGTTAAATTCAAACGAGATCAAGAAATGATTTGTTTCTCGCCGTTGACTAGCGGATGTATTTTTTCAGGAATAAGTTCCCATGGGACAGCGCTTCCTGCTTCCGTTTAAGCTCTCTATAGAGCGAGCAAGGCCGGTCTGATTTCCGAACTTGATTGACCAATTCTTGGTTTCTGATTTGGGACTTGGTTGACCAGTTCATTTATTAGGCTACAATAAGACGAAGAAGTGCATTTCATGCTGGTACTTTGGAACGCTGCTGCTTATATGACTCACCCATTAGATTTGATCAAGGTAAGTAAATCTATCTTAAACACTTCCTGGATTCACCAAAATCATCTAAATCCAAAAACATAATCTGGGGGTGCCCCGGTGGCTTGTTGGGTTCAGGCGTGTACCATCAGAATCAGAATTAGTTTTATTGCCATGTAGTTTTTCAACATACAGGAATTTCAACAAACATAGGAATTTGCTTGGGCCATGGTGGATAACATGGAGGCAGCATTGGACAGGGTGCAAGGACAAGACAGGACAGTGCAAAGAGCAATACAACATACGAATGCAAAATAAAATAAAACAATATACAAAATGTAGTGCGGTAAGTGAGTATGCAAAGTATAATGTGTATGTGAGTGTACAGAACTTAGTTTTAATGAACTGTCTTGTGATTTAGAGATTGTCTGTCTGAAAGATCACAGTCGGTGATGCCCGGTAGCTCGCATTCAGGATTTTTACCAGTCTCCAAGGGGGCTCCACAAGGCTTAGTCCTTGGCCCAGTCCTGTTCACGATATACATTAATAATATTGTTAGTTCTCTACCACTGTGCCAGCCCCATCTGTATTGCTAACTCAGTTGATGCTGCTGTTGACAATCTACAGCATGCTTTTAATGCTCTCCAAGATGCTCTGATTGAGCTGAGGCTGGTCCTGAATGTGAGCAAGACAAAATGTTATTGATGTTATTTTCTAGATCATCAAATTCTATGCATAATAACCTGTCTATATCTGCCACTTGTGCTTCTTTGATTGAGAGAGCCCCAGTGTATAAATACCTTGGCATATGGATTGATGAGAACTTCTCCTTTAAATGTGACCGGAATGATCTGGTCACCAAACTAGACAAGACAAGCTTTCCATTTCACTGTAGGAAAAGGATTGTGGAAGCAGTTTTCTTATCAGTTTTAGATTACGTTTAGATTAAGTTTTAGATAGATACTATTTATAGGATTGCTAGTCCTTCAATGTTGAAGGCTCTGGACACAGTCTATTATGGAACCCACCACTGTGCCCTTTATGACAAGACAGGTTTGTCCTCCTTCCCAGAGAGGTGTGACAAACACTGGTCCCTTTTTATTTTCAAATCCCTTACTGGAAAGCTCCCTGATTATTTATCCTCCTTACTGGAAGGGAGCACAAACTATTATGCCACTCGATCAGGTGATTTCCTGATGCTTAAAGCTCCTAGCGCCAACAGCGAGCTCGGGAGATTAGCCTTCTCTGTCAGCGCTCCCGCTACAGGGAACGACTTGCAGAGGTCACTAAAGTACAGTGCTGTGCCCTCACTAGAGCAGTTCAGGTCCAGCAACTGTCCAGCAACTCTGGCTCTGTTAGTAGCTGTTTTCATTGACTGTTGCACTTATTGCTGTATTATTGTTGGGGTTATTGTACTGTATTTATTGTTGTATTGTTTGTTGTGATCTATTGTATTGTATTTTATTTATTTTTTTACTCGGTGACATCACAAATGAGGGCTTGGTCACCCTCAATGTATTTTCCGAGCCTAAATAAAGGTTATGGATGAGTATAGTGTGTGTGAAGTGATATGTGAGTGTGGCGTATCCTATGTACAGTACAGTACATTCAGCCATGTGCGAGTATTCTTACGGTAGCGGAGTCCAGGGTGGGGTGGTGCACTAGTCAGAGGGGTATACAAGCCTTGTTGATGAGGCTGGTGGCCGTGGGGAAGAAGCTGTATCAGTGGTGTGTGGTCTTGGTCCTGATGGACCACAGCCTCTTGCCGGATGGAAGTGGAACGAAGAGATTGTGGCCGGAGTGGGAGGGGTCGGCCACAATCTTCCTGGCCCACTTTAGGGCCCTGGAGTCGTGCAGGGCCTGGAGGGAAGGCAGGTTGCAGCCGATCATCTTCTCGGTGGAGCGGATGACACGCTGCAGTTTGGTCCTGTCTTTGGCTGTAGCAGCAGAGTACCAGATGGTGATGAGGAGGTGAGGATGGACTTGATTATTGAGGTTCAGAAGAGTACCACCAAGACTTGATTATTGAGGTTCAGAAGAGTACCATCATTGTCTTTGGTAGTGCGAATTTCTTCAGCTGCCTCAGAAAGTGGTAAATGGTAAATGGACTGCACTTATATAGCGCTTTTCCACCTTAGTGGCACTCAAAGTGCTTTACAATGGCCTCTCATTCACCCATTCACACACCAATGGTGGTAGCTGCTATGCAAGGCGCTAACCTGCTCATTGGGAGCAATTTGGGGTCAGGTGTCTTGCTCAAGGACACTTCGACATATGGACAGTCAGAGCCGGGATTCGAACCACTGACCCTTCGATCATTGAACGACCCACTCTACCAACTGAGCTACAGCCACCCCTAGTACATCCTCTGCCTCTGCCATATGCCTTCTTCGCGAGGCAGCTGGTGTTTAGTTCCCATTTGAGGTCCCGGGAGATGACGGTGCCCAGGAAGCGGAAGGAGTCCACAGTGGAGACTGGGGAGTCATTCAGAGTGATGGGGGAGGGCTGGGCACTTCCTGACGTGTACAACCATCTCCACCGTCTTAAGAGCATTGAGCTCTAGCTTGTTTTGGCCCCACCAGGACAGCAGCTGGTCGATCTTTCCCCTGTAGGCGGACTCGTCTCCCTCAGAGATGAGCCCGATGAGGGTGGTGTCGTCTGCAAACATCAGGAGCTTGACAGACTGGTGGCTGGAGGTGCAGCTGCTGGTGTCCAGGGAGAAGAGTAGGGGGGAAAGGACGCAGCCCTGGGGGGGATGGACCTGGAGTCAGAGATGTTTTTACCCAGCTTCATGTGCTGTTTCCTGTCAGACAGGAAGTCAGTGATTCCCCTGCAGGTAGAGTCAGGCATGCGCAGCTGGGAGAGCACATACTCCAGTGTGGGCTGGAGGATGGTGTTGAAAGCAGAGCTGAAATCCATAAACAGGATCCTGGCATAGGTGGCTGCATGTTCCAGGTGCTGCAGTAACCGGGTCCGAGTTCAATTCCAGCCCGGGCCAGGTGCTGCATGTCATCCTGTCTCTCTCTCCCACTTTTCCTGTCAATCTTCACTATATTATCCAATAAAGCAGAAATGCCCTAAAAAAATCATCAAATCAAATCTTTTTATTTGCAAAAATTTAATAGGGATTTTTTTGGCTAAGCCAGACTTTACCTTGACGTGTGGGAGAAAACGCCACTGCACGCAACATCATGAAGGCTACTTTTTCATTGTGTCTCTAAATAGGCAGACAATGGACAGGTCATGGCACGCTATCAACATTTTCCATTGATCTTTATTTAATAGAGAACCCCACCCCCACCCCACCCCCCATTGTGAAAACTGAAAAGCACATCCATCAGCCAGCTCTCCACACTTCTTCACACCAGACTCCCAATGTCACAATAGGCCATTTACTGTCATTCATCAGGCTCCGATCGTTCCCGTTATGTCCCTGAACGTAGACAGCCAAGGACACGCAGCACAGCTCTGCTGATTAGAGCACTGTATTCACAGTCTCTCTCACCGATTAAGATTCGAGATTCAAGATTTCTTTATTTGTTTTTATTCGTTTTGTGTGGAGAAATCTAAAATATAAGGGACGGATGACGGAGCCATACTAATAGTTTTGCGTCGGATATTTAAACTTGACTGTCCACTGCCACCCATTCTCTCAGTACGTTCGTCTGGACGGCGAAGCAGAGTGAACCCACTTAATACCAGAGTGCCCG
The DNA here is from genome assembly GCF_949987555.1 of Borostomias antarcticus. Classification (NCBI taxonomy): domain Eukaryota; kingdom Metazoa; phylum Chordata; class Actinopteri; order Stomiiformes; family Stomiidae; genus Borostomias; species Borostomias antarcticus. The sequence continues at coordinate 7,717,839 of NC_140245.1, forward strand.
ACTCTTTATTGCGTAATGTTTGTGGTAAGCTAAATGTTTCCCTGGGTCTCTGAGAAAGACTTAGAGGGAGAGAGAGTGAGGGGCAGCGGTAGACGTGGTTATCTGGCTCTGACTGCCTCTCATATCAGGCCCCTCAGTGCCCCAGTGTTCCTCTCCACACATCAATGCATTCCTATCATTCCTCCTCCTCCTCCCCCCACTCCCCCCCAGCCTGGATGAAAATCAGCTGGTTGCCTAAGAGATGCCGAAGAACTTTTCCCCTGTTTCCCAGAGCAGGAGGGTGGAGGAGGAGGGAGGGAGGAGAACAAGATCTTTTTTTTTTTTTTTTTTAGGGAATTTGTACTAATTTCCTGAGTTTCTGTCATGTCCACTTTGAAAGGCTTTTTAAAGGGGTTTTGACAGATTGTGTGAGAGGGAGACTACTGGGTAGCGCAGACACTGGGAGGATCTAGCTCAGTCCGAAGATATGTGTTGTGTAAGATTCATTGTTCCTTCCCCATCCCCCTATTTCACTATGACCTCATGCTGCAAGAAGGAGAGAGAGAGAGAGAGAGAGAGAGAGAGACAGACATAGTTTGGTCATGCATTCCAGAATTCCAGTCTGTGGTAAAATGCAGACTTCTGCGGGCAGTTCCTTCGTTTTCTCTACCTTAGAGAGTCAAGGGAAATAGCCTAAATGAATGTACAGTACGTTTTCTAAATATGTTTGGCTGGTTTGAGAATGAAACGAGCAGATTAGATACAGAACTACACTTTAGTGAACCTCAGACCCTCTCCTCAGCGCTTCAAAGGGATTCCAGAGGGAGCCGCTCCTTAAACAGATCATTGTCTTCCCTGACATGAGCGGACATCTGAGATCCAGCGTTTCAGCCTCTCACAGCACATCTTGCCAAGCTGTGGCCTCTCTCTCCGTCTTTCCCCCTCTCTCTCTCCCTCCCTCTCTCTCTCTTTAAGATGGCAGACAAACGAGAAGAGTCTCAGCCCAGTCTGAAGCCAAGCCTCATGTGTACACTAATCACGTATAACCTCTCCGCTGTCTTGTTGCCAAAACCAATGAGGGATCATTAGAGACTTTGCTCTCTACGAGACGTCTCCTCTATGAAAAGAGTCTCCGTCACTGGGCTGCCTGGCTTTGATCTTTCTAATACTTTCTCCTCTGCTCACATGAATTCATCTCAGGCTACTTACCAAGGCTGAAACTCATAAACTGTAGCCGCATGCTAAGTGGTTGAGGCCTACACTTAAAAGAATGATTTTCGAACCGCAGTACTGTAAGTCACTTGGAGGGGTACAGACAAAGTAGGTGTACCAGTACCTCATGTGGCTATTGAATAGTTCATTGTATGCTATTTATGGAAGTTGAACACTGACTTGGTCTTGTTGTACAAAGCCCAAAGACTCTTGGCTGATTCGAAGCAATTGTAGTTCTAGTTCTTTCCAGCTGTTCCTCCACCCCGTCTCCATGGTATCAGCATGAAAACATGTTTGGCTAGCCTGAGGACCTCCCCTAGTTAACGGTACGGCCTCTGTGATTTGGGCCTGGCTGGCTCTACCGCATAGAGGCCCGTCCAAAACCAGACAGTGATGTCATCCACACACCCCGCTGAAACAGGAAGTGTTTTAACAGCCACTGACAGAGCTGAACGAGAACTGATCTCCAGCTTCCTAGAACGCTAACATTTTCCAACAACGATTCATCTCGTGCAGCTCAGCCTGTGGCCTTGAGATAAATCCTCAGAGAGACAAAAGAAGTAAGTAAACTTGGCAGATAAAACAATCACATTCAAACACGCTCACGGAAACCGACGCTGGTATTGTTGATGTGATCTGCCGCGGCGGGGCGTGCGTGTGTTCTAGGGGACAGACCGGGGTCAGCCTCATAAGGTCTTTAAAGGCACGAGGGGGGGAGTGTCGCGGGAAACGGACCCCTCCCACAGGGCCTGTTTGTCACAGGAGAAGCCGCAAGCCACCTGGGAGTTCTCCGGTTCCCACGCTCTGAGGGCCCCTGTATCAGAGCCGCCATCTGAGCTACACAGGCACCAGAGCCCGGCGAGAGATTACTTTTCGCAACCCAGTTAAGCAAGAAACCCATAGAGTTTAGGGTTAAGTTACGGTTAGGGTGAGGGTCAGGTGTAGGGTTAGGGTTAGGGTTAGGGGTTAGGGTCTTCCTTAACCCTAAACTCAATGGTGCTATTGCTAAACTGGATTGCGAAACGCATAGACGCGGCCCGGCCATGGGGGTCTCCCTCGCACTTCGCCTGCTGCTGCTGCGGAGGAGGCGGCGTCGGTCACTGTTTCTCCCCCTCTGTTACCGGGTGGCGCGGAGGGTCATGAGGACGCAGTCGGGAGCTGATGTCAGGCTGATGGCGATAAAGAGCGGCACAGTCGACGTGCTGGCAAGGCTAGGCTACGTTAGCGTAGCTTACGGAAAAAATAAGGAGTAGCCTCATACTCAGCTCCAATGCAAAAGTATACAGTAGCCTGTTTAATGGACTAACGTTTTGGCCTCCACAGCCTGGTTTAAGAGGAATGCAGAGCGGTGCTTGAAAGGAACAGGTTTTAGCCGTGCTTTCTAATCATTGCTGGGTGATAATCAAACACGGAACTATTGTTGCCGTGTTTTCCACGGAAGGTTAGATTTGCGTGCCTTGAATACTGCGCATACCACTCAGGTGTACCAAGTGACTCTTTCCGAGATTGCCTGCACATTTCCAAGTGAATGATTAATCGGAAAAAGCACCCCGGCAGAAACTTTCCCAGGTTCCTCGGGCAGGCAGAGAGCCCACGGTCGACCGGTTTCAGATGGTTCCCATGGTATCGATCGCCGATGTCACTGCACGGCCGATCTGCTCCGCCACGCGTCCTGGTGCGAGCGGAGCGGCAGACATCCTGTCCTTTCCGTTCGGACCACTTAAGCAGGCCCTAATGCCCTCACCCCCTTCTCACCCCTCCATACCTCCGCCCCCCAGCCTCAAGTGTGAGGTCATTGATGACTCAGCAGCGTCCCCTTCTCCGCTCCCCGTGCAGCTCTCTGACATCATCGCTGCCCTTTAAATGGAACCGCTGAGGAGATGATAGCGGCTTTATTAGATTGGGCAGCCGTGACCCTGGAGCCAGAGTATCTCGTATGGCTGGCCAGGCCTGTTGTTATTTATAGTCATAAAGTCGTGGCTCTGTCCACCCGCCCCCTTTAGGCTCTCCCTCCTCCTCCTACCCCTCAGTGAAATGTGTAGACAGGCTCAGAGTCAACGCCTCTTTTCCGTTACCTATGCCTTTGATGTTTAATTCTCATGCTGTAGTTGTGCGGCCACAAGCTGGTATTTATTGAATTGAAAATAGTTCATTGCACTGAAAATGAGGTTAGACTGAAACAGGCATTAACTTTGATCATGCCAATAAAACTGCCCACTATGCAGACTCAAAAAGAGAAAGGGTATTGTCTGATTTTTGATGCGATTCTGTGGTTTGGGGAGACGTCCCTTTGAAGTCTCTTGGCTGTATACAGTATATTCATTGTTTCCAGTGGCGTCTGCCTGTAAACAAGTAAGGTGTGTAGTGGTGGTGAACCAATCAGGTAGAGCAGGGGGAGGTGGGAAGTCAACCAATGGGAGAGGAGACACCGTCTGCATCCACACACCCACACTCTTCCCATGGTCCAGCAAGGTCATCCAGGCTTTTGTTTGCTCTCGGGATCAAAGCTGCGCGATACACACCTCCGAATAACAATACACAAGCCACTAGAACATTCAGCTGAGATCAAACAACACAGCTGAGGTTCTGGAACAATAACATTTTTATAAAATATTTCATCAAGACTAATAAGATAGACTCCTAGTTACTCTCATCTCAAATGGGATTTTCTAATCTCTGGTTTTTCCTCTGAGCATGTAAATCCTGCAAAAAAAGAAAAAGAAAATAAAATGATTTGCTTCCTGTGAAAAAAAGAGGAGAAAGTTTTCCAATCTGTTGGTTTTAAACGGGATAAATAACAGAGAGCAAAAAAAGTAGTGGTGTCATGATAGTGATTTACTATCTGGGGTCATGTTGCTGCTTCCAGCAGAGCAAACGTACCCGTGGGAGAATGACTGTTTAGTAAACACTGGTGCTGACACACATCTGAATATTTATGAGTGGAGGGCGGTATATATGTGCCTTACGGGTCTGCGCTGTTCTCTACATGCCCAAAACATTTGCATCACCCCTGGTTGTGTGTCACCCCCCGCTCCCCCCCCCAAAAAAAAAAAAATTTATTTAAAAGGGACAATGTACAATTCAAACATAAATGTCATCATTTGATGCTTCGTGCCAGATCGTAGCTTAAAGCTAATTCGCATCTGTGGTCCATTGGCAGGTCAAGGTAGAGAAACAGCACAATAACAACAGTACAGAGTAACACAGCACACAAAGTCACCCAAAAAAGAACACAAAAGACACAAAATACAAAACTACTGTACACAAAATAGTACATCACAACTGTATGCTTGTCAAAAATAAATAGCAAGTCATGAAGGCCACCTTTTCACAGACTTTTTAAGTGCTGATAGAGCTACAGCTTCTCACATGGTCAGACAGGGTCACTGGCCTGTGGCTTTTACGCTGATTGCCCAAGTACAGTGCAGCGAAATGCTATGGTGCAATCTCGTATAGATAATATTCTGAAGGATGTAATAGAATTTACTGAGCGGGTATACAGTACATAGGGTCATGTGGTGTAGGAGGGGCCAAACCATTTAACATTGTATAAACCAGGCACAAATTAATCTAAGATTCTCAAAACTCAGTAAATTTAATTTTTCCAGTGATGGAAATGAATTGGCTTTTTGTCCATAGTTTTTAGTTTGTTTGTATATGGACTGTTTCACCAGCCTGCTTCCAGCATGTAATGCAATAAAACATATGGGAAAGAGTCACAGCATGACATATATATTGGCTACACCCAGAGAGAGACAGTAATAGGCCATTTGCTAAGTTGTTCTTTATGGTTTTTAACCATTTATTTAGATGTGTAGTCATATCCCCATGATCAGATTATCAACATCAGACCAGTGTTTACTGGAAGTCATGATATTCTTCTTCACTGGAAACTTTACTGGTAACAAGAAACCCGTTCATTACATCCTCAGCAAATGCTTCTTCGGTACAGATTCAGTTGGAACGCCATTACCTTACCACTGAAATCAAATCACACAAGTAGAGACACGCATGGCTGATATCTTGGAGTGGGGGACGTCACCATTGACGACACAGTGGTGACGCCAACTCAGACTGCGGGGAATCTGGGTGTGACCCTGGATGACCAACTGTTTTTCTCGGCACATATCACATCCGTTGCATGCTTTTGCAGATTCCTAATCTGCAACATCAGGAGGATTCACCCTGTCCTCACTGACGAAATGGCGCAGATGCTCATCCAGGCTCTTGTCATCTCCTGCCTGGACTACTGCAACTCCCTCCTTGCTGGGGCCCCGGCGTCAGCCATTAAACCCCTAGAGCTTGTCTAGAAAACTGCTGCTTACCTGGTCTTCAACCACCCCAAGTTCTCCCACACAACTTCCCTTCTCCGTTCCCTACACTGGCTCCCTGCAGCTCGATCCAACTCTGGCACTAGCCTACAGGACAATGAATGGAACAGCTCCCTCCTACCTCCAGGCCATGGTCAAACCCTACACCCCGCCCTGACCACTACGCTCTGCTACCTCGGGTGATTGGTTGCCCCGTCACTCAGAGGCACCCGTGATCAATCGGCACGGTCACAGCTCTTTTCTGTCCTGGCCCCGCAGTGGTGGAACGAACGGCCCACTGACGTCAGGACAGTAGAGTCACTATCCATCTTTCGCCACAGGCTCAAAACTCAGAAGTACTACCCAGATGCTTTCTATTAAGCACCTACTGTATTATATTTTGCTACTCTTGCTCTTGTTTGGAAAGGAGATGCACTTGTGAGTTCTGGCAAGGAGTAGTACACTGACTACCTATGTTAAATTCAATTATTGCAAGTCGCTTTGGATAAAAGCATCTGCTAAATGACTGTAATGTAATGAATTGTCTCTTTTGAACTTGCAGTACATTCTGACCTGTGGAGTATGTTTGCACGAATAGCTGCCTGCTTCTCAGCGGTCTTGTGTTTGCAGTCAGGCGATCGGTCTGTGGTTCCCTTTGCCCAGCCCCCCCCGGCCTAGTTCTGCTGGTCTGGCCCAGGCCCTGGACTGCTGACTGCAGGGGATTCTGGGGGATTGACTAATTAGTGTGGCCGCAAACTCCTCACGTTGTCGCGCTTCCAGCCGGCAGATCGATGGACGACTCTCCTGGGAAAAAGGACGGATCGATGGAAGGACGCCCGCTCGTCGGACGACCTTGTTGCTATGGACTCCAAGGCTGCCATCTTGTGAACTATTAGGACAGGAGTGGAGGAGAAGTATGTCTGTACAAGACACTGTCTGTTTATCTTGCCCATTTGGTAAACAAACGTAGGCTTAGAAAAGAGGTGGATAAGACGCTGTCTGATCAAAACATCACTGTTATCGCTGTAGACTGCTGTACATGCTACATTGTTCATTTTAATCTGTTCCTTCCACTCTCTGCTCGATTCCCTCTGCCCTCCGCTAACTCCTAGCCCCAGTGAGTTAGCTTTGTTGTGGTTTACTTTCGGGGAAGTCACAGGGAGAACCTCATTAGAGTTTCTTAGAGCTGAGAGGTGTATTGTACAGTGCATACATGCATGGTTAGTATACAGCGCAATCCCCGCACTGGGACAAGCCTGGCTGAGTCCTGGATACTGCGCCGAAGCCACAGCGGGGACTTTAATTACAGACTAACCTTTAACCCACATCCCTCTCTCTCTCTCTCTCTCTCTCTCTCTCTCTCTCTCTCTCTCCCTCCCTCCCCCCTCTCTCTTCCTCTCCCTCTCCCAGTGTAATGAGGAGAACTCCCAGACCGCCTTTAATTAGCCACAGAAATGTCTCTATAGCAGATCCGAGGCAGCCTTATCAGGCCTCTCTGCTGGGAGAAAGCGCTGCTGGTATTTAAACCAACAAAGTGCACAAGGAAGCGAGTTATCTCCCACACAGCAGCCAGCGACCATCCATTCACCACGGCCCCATCGGGAGAGCCCCATCGCAATTAGCAAACAATTGGAATTTCCGACTTCCTTATTAGAGGAGCTATTCGGCAGAGGGCAAGGGAGGTGGGGCGGGGGGGGGGGGGGGGGGGGTGCCGCACGAGCGACATGTTACGAGGGTCATTGGTGCGGGTCAGCTGGCGTGAGAAAGGTAAATGAGAAGCGAAGCCCAGAGCAAGTCCCGCTGGTGGGAAAGCAAAACATGTCAGGCTAGCGTTGCAGCCCAGGATGCGGTTACCGCCGGGTCGCCATGACACTCCGGGGAGAAGAATCCTCTCTGTGCGCCATGTACGGGGGCCGGGGGTGAACATTTTTCCTAAACCGGAGATGTACTGTAGAAGGGCACTGGGATTTAGACTGGGTTATTGGCTTCCGTGTGAGCTGGTGACCTTTCAAAGGGCGTTGATCCATGAAGCTCCCCGGGTAGAGAGCTAGTGTGGTAGGAGAAGCTAACCTTGGTCTGATCCCCCCCTGTCTCTCACCTTCCTGCGGCTGGCAGCTGGTACAGCGGAGGGTGGTACAGTAACATCCACTCTGATTGTAAATGAAATCTGTCTCTCCTGTTTTATATTTCACCTTGTCTAATAGAAATAGAACCCAACTCACCAGATGGTTTGCTTCGCCTAGCCATCTGGGAACTATCCGTTGGAGACTGTTTGGAAGAGGGCAGGCACTTTCAAAAATGCTTCGCAGGCGATTGGATGAGCCATCTGCCTATGACGCGTTAACTTCAACTGCTCCTCGCTATTGTAACCTGCCCAGCGTAGCTGTTTGTATTTCCTCTTGGAATGCCAATTGGCTAGATCGTTTTCCGATCTGGCACAAACAGATCTCTATGGAGAGTATCCAGACTGATCCCCTCTCCCTAGTGCCTCTCTCTCTTCCTCCTACCTTCTAACCAGGTCCAGTGGATGCCTCACTGTCACCCGCAGACCACCCTGAGTCCGATAGATACCCCTGTGTCTGCTGTGGATGTCCAGTACAGCCACTAACCCTGTCCTCCTCCCTCCTCCCTAGTGTCTCTTCCTCTTATACTCTAAACAAGTCCTGTGGACTCCCCCAGTCTCCTGCAGGCCACCCTGTAGCAGGTCCCGGAGAACCCCCCCCGCGCCCCCATCCTCGGCCAAGGTCCACCTAATAGCTCCTGGAAAGGCCCTCTGCCTCCTCGTGACTAGCTCCTTCCCACTCTGTGTCGTCAGCTGTCCCTATCCAGCCAACCCCACCCCTTTTTACCCTTGGCTCGCTGCTTTCTGTCTCCCCAACTCTGCTTTGCGGCATTCTCTATGAGCCTGTTCTGCTAAGTGCTTACTGTGCTTTGTTATATGATTCACTTAAATATCATATTAGAGACTACAGGAATAGCTAACAAATAATGGCCTACCATGTAGGCAACTTCTCTGTAACTATTTGTGCACTCTACTGATAGTCATGTCTCTCTTATGAAGTATTTAGCCCATGTTTACTGCTCTGTAAATGTTCTTAGCCAATAGACAAACGTTTTCCTGGAACTTTCTCAATCGTCTCGTGGAGAGAGGTCAGGGAAGAATTTTTACAGCTCACTTTTCTGGCCCCCGGGTGAAACTGTTTGCTTCATGCTCACCCCCTCCCCCCCCCCCCCCACTGCTCTCTGTAAAGCTCATTGTGTAGCCTCTGTGTATGGAATGCACAATACAAATAAAGTTTGATAGAGAAACAATGTGAGCTCAGAGATCAGGATGGTCTCATGAGTAAGTTAGTAGCCTTGAGAACCAAGCAAAGTGGCCCATAGGAAAGAATCACCTGATTCCTCAGCGTGAGGCAGCTCACCCCAAATCCAACCCTTGATGCAGAGTGCCAAGTAGGGAGGCATTGGGTACCATTTTTTAGAGTCTTTGGTACAACTTGGCCAGGGATTGAACCCACAACCTTCCAATCTCAGGGCGGTCACACTAACCACAAAGCCACTGTACTGGTCTCATGAGATTAGTAGAGAAACATGTGTGATGAAAAATGCATAGGCTACATATAGTCAGACTGATAGAGAGAAGAGGAGAAGAGAAGGAGAAGGAGAAGGAGAAGGAGAAGAGAAGAGAAGAGAAGAGAAGAGAAGAGAAGAGAAGGAGAAGAGAAGGAGAAGAGAAGAGAAGAGAAGAGAAGAGAAGGAGAAGGAGAAGGAGAAGAGAAGAGAAGAGAAGAGAAGAGAAGAGAAGAGAAGAGAAGAGAAGAGAAGGAGAAGAGAAGAGAAGAGAAGAGAAGAGAAGGAGAAGGAGAAGGAGAAGGAGAAGGAGAAGAGAAGAGAAGAGAAGAGAAGAGAAGAGAAGGAGAAGGAGAAGCGAAGAGAAGAGAAGAGAAGAGAAGAGAAGAGAAGAGAAGAGAAGAGAAGAGAAGAGAAGAGAAGAGAAGAGAAGAGAAGAGAAGAGAGAAATGGACTGACTTGGACTGACCTTTTTACTTACAGTCATCACATGGTAGACGTTGTGGTTGATCGCGTGGGGATGAGAACGTCCTGGGTGCTGAACTCAGTCTCATGATGTCCACCTGACTCTGTTTCCCATCAGCCTCTGCTGCCTCCGCTGTTTACAGTAATCGTCTTAGTACATTCAGTAGAGGTTTAAGCCTATAGTGTTAATTCACTTTTCTGTCATTGAAATATCCACTGTATTGGATGCTTGTGGATGTTATTTTGGCGTCTGTCACTGACATGTCCATTCGATTAAACCTGAATGATTTATCTATGTTTATCTCCTGAAACACGCTCAGGACTTACTGACAGTCCACTCCTAATGTCCCACTGTGCCTGACATGCCATGGTTGGTCACATGCAGAGGCTGTGGTTCCCGGTTGCAGGCCGCTGTTAATGTCTCATCAAACTGTTTTTCCTGTGGTACAGGAGGTGGGAAAAAAAGGGTACAGGCAGTGTTTTAGCCAGAGGAGCCCTAAATAACTGTGAACACATTCCTCTCAGTAGGAGGTCTGCCTGAGCAATAATTAATACCTGAGTGCTCGAGGGGTGGGGGTGGCGTTATCATGTGATGGGGGGGCTTTCCATGGGGGTTCAATGACCTACATGTATCCTTAATATGTTGTGCTCTGCCTTTTGCCATTCAACACTTTTCGATCCTAGCTCATAAAAAAAAAAAAGCCAGATCGTAACAAATGAAAGACGAGGCGGTTAGCGTCGTAGGAGGCTGCCGTGAGAGCGCTGTGCGGGTTTGATACCGCAGGGCCTCAACGGGGAAGAAAACGCTGATCCTTCCTCTGTCACTGGCCCTCAGCCTCAGGAATGCTAGCTACAGGAAAGGAAGGGAGACAGGAAGCACTTTTGTCTTTGGCCAGCAGTTTGAAATAGCCTTTTTTAGTCATCCTGTCAGGCTTTTGCCTCAGTAGATGGAAATTCTCTTGCACTTGGATCGAATAGGACCCAGTTTTTCTTTGATCAGATCAAGGCCTAACAGATCTATTCTCATGTGTCTTAGTTTAAATTATACACAGCATACTTACTGTCGGTAGATTTAAACTTGAGTTCAATCAAGGCCCACTCAAATAGACCTGCTCCTGAGGGAGACAAAACAATAATAGTATTGGACTGACATAAAACATTCAAATATTCATAAATGTTTTGTTTTGGGATATTATATATTTAAGCAAATCACAGGTTTGGGATTTTTGTGGGTGTGTGTGTGCATGTGTGTTATGTGTTGCTTGTTTTGCGTGTGCCTGTGAGGGGCCTCCGAATCTTGCGGGGGGTGGTAGTGGGGACCGTTGGATTGAAATAGATCCAGCTTCCTGCATGCATGTACTAACACTGGTGTTGGAAAGCTGCCAAGGAGATTTAGATCTGCAGGCACTTCCAAGGAGACCCCCCAGCCGGCTTCCACATGAACACACCCACCAGCACACACACACCAAACTTGTATTAATGGTTTCTCCTTCTCTCTCTCTCTCTCTCTCTCTCTCTCAGGAGGCCTTCGTGGAGCTCTATGACAGACAGAGGGAGTCTGTGTTCAGTTGTTCATGGCCCTCCATTAAGACTGTCTTCGGCCTGGCTGCCCTGGGAGCTGCCAGCCTCACCATTGGAGCGTACCTCACGCAGAAGTGAAGGAGTCCTCCCTCGTCCTCCTCCCTTGTTCTTCCTTATGCCCCCCCCCCCCCCACACACACACACACCCCGCCTCCCCTTCACTAATTCCCCCCTTTCAAAGGCGCCACTGCCCCCCTCAAGAGAGTCCCGGAACCCAAAACCTGGCTCTCTTCAAAGCCTCCCTCTCTCTCTCTCTCTCTCTCTCTCCCTTTCTCTCTTCCCCCCTGTTCTCGAACACTCCCTCTCCCTCATCTCAGCAACTTCAAAACAGAGGCACAAATCAAACGACAGAAGGAATCTGATTCGCCGCCCACACAGGACAAAATATGTCATGAAAGGTGGCGGCTTAACCGTAATCACAATCGCAGGTCGAAGACGAAGGACTTGGGGTGGGGGGTGGGTGGTCTTGGCATGTCTCTTTTTTTTTTTGTTATGCCTGCTTGTGTACTAGTTTGAGCATGAACCTTCGTGTGTGTGTGTGTGTGTGTGGACGTTCATGTGTCAGCTGGGAGGTCATCCGCAGCCTCCCTCCGGAGGACTTGCAAATGAGGTGCGCGAGGTGGACGACCATCCCTCCCTCCCCCGGCCCTGCCCCGCCCCTGGTCGACCGGGTGAGCAGCCCCGTTTGAACCGTGGACTCAACCCAACCCCCCGCTCCCCCCCCCCCCCCCCCCGCCCGGCCTCTCTTCAAAAGACTTCCTCCCCAACAGCTGTTCCCAATGTACAATGGAGAAGCTGCTCTCCTCCTCCAGCGCGGCGGGAGTCCACCGTTTCCAACCGGGAACGTTAAACTCGGTGAGCATGCGGCGCCGGTATACCGTATCCCCCCCCCCAGCCCTTAGCGGAATGTGGACACTGCAGACGAGGCGAGGGGGGGGGGCTGGCCTCGTAGAGTTCAGCGGCGCGGTGGGTGGGTGGGTGGGGTGGAATCTATTAGCTTTTGACCCGCGGAGAACCTGTGGTTTTCATCGCAGCGGGAGAAAGACAGGAGTGGAGAAGAAAGGAAAGGAAAGGAGAGGGGTAGGTAGGAGAGGGGTAGGTAGGAAAAGGCGCAGGTAGCAGGAAGACGGAACTCCTGAGTCGACCAGATGTTACTGACCGAAAGAAAACAATAACTCACTAACCATAGAAGAAGTGAAGGTGAGTGAAGGGTAAGACATGAGGTTAAACAAAGAAGGTATGGCCAGAGAGAGAGAGAGAGAGAGAGAGAGAGAGAGAGAGAGAGAGAGTGTTCACACGACGGAGGAGGAGAAAATGTCAGAAACGTTCCGCTGGTTGAGAGAGCTGCAGAGGGGCAGGAAGTAACGTGGCCTGGCCCGGATCGGCACAGCGCGGATCGGTCTGGTCTGACCGGGCTAAGGGCGGCTGAGCGTCACTCAGACCGAGTCAGCGCTTCATCTCTACGCCCTCTTGCTCTCTCTGCGAACTGTTGCTCAACCGAGCTCCTTGTGACAGAGACGGTAGGCTGCCAAACCCTCCAGGACCATGTGTCCCCCAGCTGCTGCTGCTGCTGCCTCCTCCCATTGAACAGAAAGGCCCCAACAGATACGGCTGACAAGTAGAATAGGACTCCATATTCCATGGGACCATGTCGGAAACACAAAACCACAAATCCCAGTGTGCACCTCTCTCAGTATCTAATGGCTGACTCTCACGCAGAATTCCAAGTCACAGAAGACCGTGGTTCTAGGGTTTGAGAGTTCCCTCGGCAGGCCTCAGAACCTACTGTTTGATGGAACCCAACATCTTACTGCTGCCCGGCAGCCATGCTGGCCGTCTACAAATGTAAAATGTGGTTTTCAGATGTTTTATTGGTGTTGTTGTCTTTAAGCGTTGCAGTCCAATGATATTATCCTTATCTGACAGGCTTTGCGGTATACACATGCATTTCTGACACAGATTGATTAGATATTTCTCTCACTGGAAATCTGTTGCATCACTACGAAAACAACAAAATCCTGTCTATTTCAACAAAATGATCACACACAATGTATTCACCTTATATTTATATGATAGATGTTACAAATACTGAACAGGTGGCCTACATTTTTATTTATTAACAGGTACCAGATCACAGAAATCCAAATGTTACGTGAAAGGATATGTTACTTTTTTTTCTTTCTGAAGATGGACAGACACAATGTTCCATAAGAATTTTACCTTTTGTTTTATCTTTGAACAGAAACACACTGTAATAGTACACTATTTTCGGCTGCTAATGTTTATACAACATGTTTGTACAACAACAGCAGTGCATATGTACGTTGTATTCATTTTGGCTAAAGGCTGCTATAGTCCTGTTTTAACACAGCTAAAAACTGCCACAAACTTACAGTTTAGATGTAAAAAATAAAAAAAAAAAAGACAAAAAAAAAGAAGCTGGATACCAAAGTTCACTTGTCAGTAACCTTGTTGAAAATATGTAGCTTAAAGTGAAACATACAGTATGCCAATTTAGTTTCACTTCATATGAAGATTGTTGAGTGAGATTTCATAACCTTTGTGTGGGTGGGTTGCCATTTAGAAAATATTGATCAGATCGCATTATTTAACGTCTTACTAGGTCCTGTAGACCCACGTTGCATCCAGCTTGTCAACTTGTGCTCTTACGATAGTACATTTCTAGTAATTGCGTTGCATACAGAAAGTGTCTCAAGTCTGCATTTGTGGATAGGTCTATATTTTGCTCTGCTACATCTCCTGTCTCTGTTCACATGGCATTTGGAGTATATGAGTTGTAACCAGTATGAGTGAGTGTGTGTGACTTGTTACAGTGTGTATGTTGATTCTCCCAGCACCCCTCAACTTTCTTCTACTGTATGCTTATGAAGTACAAATGGACTCCAACTGTTAGATGGTAGGATAAAAAAATAGATGATGGAAAAACAACCAAGATTTTTAGGGAGAAAGGGGTAGTTTGTACTGTCATTTTCATATTCCCTGTTTGCTCTGTATTTATGAATGTAGCAACCCATGGTTGCTGTATACTGTATATAATCTCCAACCTGTAGCACTTACAAAGTGAAACGTGTTTCTTTTGTTTACTGCTATGTATCCACAATAAGCTAGCCAGATTCTCTTGTTCCAAATAAACATGATCTTTCCTGCAGTCCCAGAGACAGTCTGTTCTGTAATAGTGTCTGTTCTGCATGACACTAACGCTGATGCTCTGAGATCCATGTGTGTTCTCTCCCATGTCAGTAAAAACACAGTTGAGAGAGAAGAGAGATGACATTTAAAACACAAAAGAGGAGTCTGTGTGTGTGTGTGAGAGAGAGAGAGAGAGGGAGAGAGAGATAGTTTGTGTGTGTGTGTGTGTATTGTGATCTTCCCTGTCTGATTGGAGCTGTGTGTGTGTCTGGGTTGCTGGGTGGACACGGCTGTAGCCGTGCTGAGGGGCCGTGCCCCACCAGACATCAAAGACGTCCCAAAACACAGACCCGGTCAGACCTCCCGACTCCACACACAGCTAAACACGGCTGGTGTAAAAAACCAAATGCCCCCGGGGCCTAATTTTGACACACTCTCTTCTTCTGATCACACTTGTCTTCAAAGGCTTCGGTCCTCGGCCGCTTCACAGAATTTGTGAAAAGCATGATGCAGTAAAAGTAACGCTGAGATTGAGAGAGAGTGACGGAGAGAGGGAGAGAGAGGGAGAGAGAAAGAGAGGGCTTCTCCCTGAGGAGAGGAACAGAGGGGAAGTTCATTTGGGCTGGAGCCTCTTACACGTCTCTCTCTCTCTCTCTCCATGCATAGAAAATGCATGACATGCTCTGAAGAAGGAGAATTTTAAATCACATTTAGACTTTCAAGGGAAAGTCCAGGGCTAGGGTGTGAGGGCCTGTGTGTGTGTGTGTGTGTGTGTGTGTGTGTGTGTGTGTGTGTGTGTGTGTGCGCACGCACATGTGATGGGCAGTTAAAACAGGAGGGGGGCAGAACTGGTAAGCCCTACTGCTTTAAGGCTTCAAGGTGTAGAGACAATTTTCCCTTTGATCTGTTTCATCCTCAGCAGCAACGACTATTGTCTAGAGACTGGACCAGTTTTGCACTTTATCTGAAAATCCATTGGAACAGTTGAGGTAACTATGACATATCACCAATAGATTGAAAGCATTCAGAATTCAGAACAGAATATCCTTTTACTGGTCAAATCTCTGGGGTGAATCAAAGTTTGAGAATGACATTTTGATAACCTTTCAATGAAGTCAGTCTGTTGTACAGTCTGTCTCGCTGCTTGTACCACAGCACCCCCTTGTGGTGATTCCTCATACCTATAGAGAGAGAGAGTGGAGAGTACCTGCCCACTACCTGCTAACTACTATGATAACATGACAATTTAAATACATTTGTAAATTACGCTTCACTCAATTCACCTATTTGTGTCTATATTTATATAAAATTTTTGTGTGACCTTTTGTGACGTTTGCTTTGGAAAACCTGTTTCCCAAACCAATAAAGACCTTTGAATTGAATTGGAGAGAGAGAGAGAGAGAGAGAGAGAGAGAGAGACCTTGGGAATGTTTGTTGTCCCCCATCGCAATCCATTTTCCCCATTGCCAGTACAACACTGCTTTGTACACACACAAAAATCAGTTCTACTCAGGGGCCCTTCTACTGTACTTTCCAAATCCACCAATTTTGGAGCTTCTTGCTTGTCTGGTCCTTGTTCTAACAGGATGTACCAGAGCCCACCACGAGGGTAGCCACAGTTTATTCCCCACCCATTGCCAAAACATATTGCTTCGTACACTATGAAAGGCAGAAAGCGGCCTTTACTCTCTAGAGGAATTGGCCTTTACTCAGACGCACGCCTTTTCTCATGATCAGAGGCCACCATCATAACCCATTCAGCCAAGCAGTCAGTCAAGAGGCGACCTGATCACTAATTGACTAACTGTTGTGTCTAGCTGGCTGACTGATTACATTTTAAGAAGCTATATTATTAACCCAGACGCAGTGGTGCTTGGCTGTTGAGGGATGTGAATGGGACGGTCAGGAAACAGCCAATGATTAGGCCATATCGTCTGACGCCAGCTGTGTCCAACCCAGCTGCTCCTCGCCGGCTACTGTATGATGCTGCTGCTGCACTGTGAGCAGCTGTTGTGCTCGATTTAACTTTCTAAATTGTTTTGGGTAAGTGACAATAAGATACCGATGATTGGAGGCGACAAATGTCACAAATATAGTGGTGGTGATTATTAGTAGAATAAACCCAACTCCTAAGTGTTTCCTGTTTGAACATGAAGGGCCGATACAGCATTGGTAGGGGACAATATGTTTACTGTGCACTTGTTTGGCTCGCTACTGCCCAAAGACATTTGTTCTGTTAAAATCTAAAAGAGAAAGAAAATAAAGTACAATTAACCCCGGCTGTGGAAAGAATTTCAATTGGTCACGCCGAATAACTTAAGAGGGAATACACAAACTCACATTAGTATGAGAGAGGACACACAAACTCACATTAGTATGAGAGGGGACACACAAACTCACATTAGTATGAGAGCCTCTCACATTGGATTTGCCGTGTCCTGAAATGCTCCAGAGACGGTGATAACAGTGCTTTGAACTACTGTGCTTCAGGCTCACTTACAGTACAGACCTCAGCCTCTCCATGGCGACAATGTTCAAATAGGAATGAAAAACAATGCTTAAAAGTACATTCAGTGTCATTTATTTTTCTGTAGCCAGAAAAATACAAAAAGGTAAAACAAAGAACATTCATTAACTGTTAAAGTGTATTTCATCATGCTTACACATGTACAGTACATCTTGATCTGAATACAAACGCTCTGAATTGAACATATTGCCACAATATATTTACAAAAATAATATTAAAACTGCAGTCATTTAAACATGGCTTTCGTAACATTCATAAAAATAAAGCTTTCTCTGGCACTTTTCCCAAAAACCCGACAATTTATTTACAGTGAAACACAGAGATGAGTTCTGTTAGAGTTGCATGCTCTGGACACAGCAGGAGCATAGTAGTGAGACGCCATTTTGGTTTTGCATGGTTTTGGTAACGGCGGGTTTCAGAGACAACTACTGTCCTAGTGCATATTGCGGTCAAAAGAAATGTCTCTCACTTGGGATTACTAGCAATGAGTACAAAATAAAAGCAATATCCCCAAATGTCTCTTTCTCTGTTTTGTCCCTCCATAGCATATTACACAAAAGATTAACTTCCCTCACCCTCCTGTCCAAACAAAGTAACCATATACACTTGACATTTCTCCATAGGGGTTAAATGACAACCGGCCTTCATCACTGAGGATGATGGTGGCTATTGTTCGGTGATGAGGGCGGGGCATGAACAAGGCACAAATGAGTCAGTATTGGTGACATGCCCAAAAAAATGGGTGTGGCTGATGACTACTTGCAACAACACTCGTCTTAAAACGAGCCATAATCACATTCCACACGGTAGTTTTTAGTTTTAACACCAAATCAAAGAGTTGTGGAGCTCTAGGTTCAATATACTGTGTTGCACACATAGCTAACCAGAATGAGTCAAACTCACTTTACAACAGGGACAAAGGAGATGTGATGGCATCTTGCGGTCTGGGAGGCGAACCTCTTTAGATGTGACGCTACGGGGAGTGACTAAGCATGGCTGACACTCGACAGAGCAGCATCACACAGGAAATCCAACCCAGACATAGCCCTCATACATACAAACACCCATCCAGACTGGGCCTGCTCGAAACTAGAGTGCAGGTTCAAGTCTGTGTGTGTGTGTGTCCGTGTGTGTGTCATCAAAAGAAAATCAATTCCGTTCCAGACAGACAACAGCTGATCCTCCAGTGTAGGAGCTCCCCCTCTTGGTTGCGGTTGGTCCGTACAGTCCTTTGGTTCCCAGCTGTGGTGCGTCAGTAGCAGGTCTCTGAGGCCCTCCGGTCCCCCCCCCCCCCCCCACCCCACCCGCCCCCACCCCACCCCCCCCAGGGCCTAGAGCCCAGCCCTGGAGGTGTGTGGGACTGGGACAGCCTTGAACCTCCGTGGCCCCCCCCTGCCTCCTCTCACTCCAGCAGGCACTCCTCCTCTCTGCAGGCATCTGGACAGGATAGAGGAGGGGGGGGGGGGGGGGGGCATCGATATGATGAAGCCCTTCTGCGGTTTTATGAGTTACGCCCAAAAATCTCTGGATTTAACATCCTTTCATCTCTTATCAGAGAAGGTGATAGGTCCAGCTCATCACATTTATAATGCATGAGCAGACTGAAAGAAAGAAAGCATTTCCCCCCACAGAGCACACCATGCTCAAGACCGTATTTTATAGTTCACACTTATGTGGGCAGATGCAGGTAAAATGTGACTATTAGTATTGAAGCACTGGATAAACACACATTACACCCAGGCTGAACGTTGACTACTAAATAAGGTTCTTACAAGCAACATACAGAGGCTGCGTTCCGAATCGCATACATCCATACTATATAGTATGCCAAAATAGAATGTAGTATGTCCCAATACATAGTATGCCACATGCAGTATGGCAAAAATACCAGGATGTACTATTACATCCGGTCGTATTTTGCAGTATGCAAGCCAGCAGACTTTTCTGGCTAATCTGATCCACAATCCTGTGCGTAGCGGAAATTACATCACATGTGCGAGTCGCGCCATAACGAATCCCAGCTGTGGACGAACGCCGCTTTACGGACTGCGACGGATGTGGTCATGTCATGACGAGGCAGTATGTCCCAATTGAATGTGTACTGCGGGCAAAGTACGTACTTTTTAGGGACAGCTGTAGTACGTAGTGGTAGTAAAAAGTAGAAGTATGCGATTCGAAACGCAGCCAGAGACTGCTCCCAGGCAATTAGGGTTAGATTGGGGTGGGGGGGGTCTGCTAATTCATTTGAATCAGCAGGAGTTTAAAGTGTTAGTGAAGGACACACCTTGATCCCGACACGACACACACACACACCCATCCACACCAAGTCTTCAAATGTGCCCGGTGATCAGAACTATGGCCACGTTGTGCAAACTCCAAGCCCACGTCTCCATAATCCATAACGGAGGACCCTGATCTGACCCACTGGGCACATTTTCAGACCTGGACAGGGCATCCAGCATGGCTCACAGGCACGGGCGGGTGACGGCTAGCCAGTGACGGAGTGGCGCTCGTGTGTGTCCTACCTGGGGGCGGGTGACAGGGCAAGGTGGGGGCCGGGGGCTCCAGGAGAGAGGGAGAGAGGAGAGGGGAGGTGTTAGGAGCTCTGAGCGTCTATACCTGCCGGGCTGAGCACCAGGGCCTGCAGGATGTCCGACAGGGAGATGATGCCCTCGATGCTGGAGCGCTCGTCCACCACCACCAGCCGATGGACCTGAGGGACGGACACGGACACACAGACAGACGATAGAGAGGGCATTCTTATATACACGTACACACGAATATGACGTGGTGAGATCACACATGCAAGTGTTTGCCAGTGTGTGTGTGTGTGTGTGTGTGTCTTTGAGTAGTTGCTCACCTCTGCTTTGACTATCCTGTCCACAATGGTCTCCAATGTTTCCAGCTTATGGCATTTCATGACTCCCTCAAAGTACTGTGAGCGATGTTTGAGAGCCTGGGTCACAGTGATGTCCAGGTTGTTGTAGGTCTTCTCCGCAGCTAGGTTCTACACACACACACACACACACACACACACACAACACACAACACACACCTCATTGAACTTCAACATGACTACAGAGCATCTTAAGAGGAATATCAACCGTTTCCCCACAATTCATACGCTAAACAATCACCATCATTTCAACTGAAATGTCATGCTAAGAATATAGACCGTAAACACTTACTATGACATCAAATTTGGAGTATATATCCACCACCTTCCCTGTAAAGAAACACAGAAAAGGTTTGTCTCTCGAAACTCATATCAGAGACAAAAGATCCACGGGGCGGGGCATATCGTTGCCGTGACAACCATCAATCGGATCATTCAGGCCCTACCGGACACGTCGACAACGGGCAGGGCGGAGACGCGCCTCTCCACGAAGATGTTGAGGGCCTTGATGATGGGCGTGTCGGGGTGGATGAAGGCGATGTTGCTGTAGGTGCCGATGCCCAGCTCCCCCAGGGTCTGTTTCATGAAGGCCGGCCGGGGCATCTCACACACCTGGGGGGGACGCGGAGCAACAACGTTGGCACGGGTACGACGGACGGCGAGATGGTGACACGGCGCCGTTGCGAATACGAAGAAAGGAAGTTAGGATAGATTAGATCTCTCATTAGGTCCCTTTGCTCTATTGTAATTGTGCCGATGAAGTGTGTTTTCGATTTCAGTTAACCTTCCTATATCTCGCCACTAGAGGGCGCTTCACAAGTGAAACGCTGTGTCACTCCAACAGGCATTTGTGGATATATTCATCCACCATAAAACCACTGTCTTCATACATTATACACAGAACCCTGCAACAATAGACAGGCAGGTGCGGTTCCTGACTTACAAAGAGCTGGAGGAACTTGAGGATCCGCTTGTGTGTGAGGATGTAAAGTGCGTTCCCCGTCACTGGGTCAATGACGGGAAGACGATGAATCTTGTTTTTGATTAGGGAGTAGACGGCGTCAAATATGCTACGGAGGCAATAGAGGATCAAATGCAAAACAAAGGCACAGCTGTTTAAAATGATTCCACTCCAAAGTATAGTACACACACACAGTCATATGTACAGAATACATTCACTGGTATAAAATATTCATTGGAACATCTACTGTATTTATGCTTGTTCTTCATAGTAGATGTATGTACCTTGCATCTGGTGAGATGTTCACTAAAGGCTTAAAGGTCTCCTGCAAGTATACCTCTAGGAAGGAGAAAATGTGAATATTAGAGATCCTAAGTATCACAGACATGGGATTTCTTTTATGTGAGTTGGATATCATCATAATGATGCAACAGACCTCTCCACGTCTCAAGCTTGTGTTCCTCTAGTTCATAGATTTGCACCTGAAAACAATGAATAATTCATTAATGCCAACATGAAGAACTAAAATCCCTCAGAGCTGAAATTCCCCTGAATGGAAAATAAATAAACTTTCTTCAGGTCAGACGTACCATCGGAGACTTGTAGTATCTGTGTAGTATGATGATGAAGTCTGTGATGGTCAGCATTCCTGGAATGAGACGTCCAGTCAGGCAGTGTGTGGGAGCAAAGAAGCACTGGATAGGCCTAGACATAACAGCATATGGATAGGCCTAGACACAACAGTAGCCTTACAGGACCTCGAGGGTCTTTTCATTAACCACAGTGACACACACGGTGCACGTGTGAGTGGCGACACAGCGCACACATGCTTTCTTCACGGGTCGCTGATGGAATTTGTCCTCTGCGTTTTCCCATCCAAGCTGCCCTCCTCCAGGTGGACGGGGCAGCCAGGAACAGTGGGCAGCCCCGTCAGTGGCGCCCGGGGACCAAGTCCAAGTGCTCAGTCCAAGTCCTGGTCAGGGACAGACAGGACTGAAGAGCATCTGTTGTTCTGCATGTGTTTCGTATTGGATTCTTTAGGGGGAAACCCTTGCGAACATGAGAACATGCAAACTCTACACAGAAAGGCCTGGGAGATACCCCACCTAAGTACCTTACAACCCTGGGGAGAACATCCCCAGTGCCGACATCGTCAAGCGGGAATCGAACCCAGGACCGTATTGCTGTGAGGCGACAGTGCAAAGTACTGCGCCACCATGCCGCGGTAGACCTAGACATAAGTGTGTGAATAGGCCTAGACAACAGTATGTGGATAGGCCTAGACACAACAGTATGTGGATAGGCCTAGACACAACAGTATGTGGATAGGCCTAGACACAACAGTATGTGGATAGGCCTAGACACAACAGCATATGTGAGAAGAACAGCAGGCTCTCACATCTCGTCCGGTTCTCTTCTACCAGACTGATCACTCTGTCATTCCTGACGCTCAATGAGATCACCCAAGGACTGGTCACTCGCTCATGTCATGGTCAATGAAACAAATCACTGGAAACCCCTGATAACTTGAATCTTTAAAGGTCTTTAATAGGGTTATCGCTACTCGTCATTGCAGGCCAACTCACAACAATCACTACTACTATAAATGGCAGTGGACAAATGTTACCCGACCTCCATGAGTGAAGTCGAGCCAGACAATATCAAGTGGCTATATTTACACTACAGTCATTTAGCAGACTCGTATCTTGTGCGATTTCTTCAGGACAACAGCCCTGTGTCCCTGTGACATTAGCGTAGCGCACACTGCGGGGAAGGCAGGGAAACCTGTAACCACCTCACAAGGGCCTGAATCAGGCGCTCCACCACTTACCCACGAAGCACTGCTTCTCCGTGTCCCACAGCGGAGCGGCACGGACCCCGTTGGCCACCAAGGCGAAGAACGCCTTCTTCACCTGCGAGAGACCGAGTAATGGAGCGAGCCCAGACAGAGGTCAGCGGAGTCCGCGGTTGAACGTCCACACATGAAAGAGTTAAAGATTACTCTTTAACCGTTTCACGGCAATTTCACAACCGCCTCAAAAGACACGGCAAAAATACTATTGCTTTTCTCATGGAACATTAACCAACGTCGTTAAGGCTGAGAATGCACCGCATTATGATAAGAGCGCCGTCGTACTGGGCTTGAACCTCACGAACCCTGTTTGACTAACAAATGCTATAACAACGGACCAAAATGGGTTAGAGAAGGCTTGCCTGAGTTATTTGATATTTGTTTGTTTTGTGTGTGTGTGTGTGTGTGTGTGTGTTGTCATAGCGGTGGAGCAGGGCTTCCTTACTTGCAGTGCCGTGTCAAAAACCACCAGCTTGGAGCTGGTGGGAACGATGTCGTAGCACTTGTGGGACTTCATAAAGCGCATGTAAATATCACTCTCTGGCTCTACAGCAGCTGGGGAAGAGGACGGACAGACAGACGGGATTTAGAGAAGGGAAGAGTTACTGCATATGGACGGAGCCACACTTTTTTTCTTTCTTATGATCAGTCCTTCCAATGATCAGCACCTCACAAGAGCGCCTTGGTGTGCGATACCTTTTTGTTGTGTAAGGGAAGAGTGCAAAACGACCCTTATGCAGAGAGAGAGGGGTGGAGGCTATTATGGAGAGACGCTACAGGATACTCTGCGATCTAAGAGCTTCTGCAACCATTACGAGACCACTTAAGAGCTTCCTGAAAACACCAAAGGCTAGGCGACCAGTACACTGCATTAAAAAATAAAAGCATAAATAGGGCCTACGTGGCATCATAAATAATATGATATGCATATTCATAGAGAAAGCAAGTTATGTATTTGCTACTCATTTGTTGCATGCACCACGGTAGGCTACATAAACCTACATAACTGTTTTTTTTCACCTCTGTTTCATCTTTGATCAGCAATCAAGATGCGTTGCGCGATCTGACTTCACATCGTAATATAGGCTAGGCTATCCCTACTGAGACAATTAGATCACCTACAAGGGAATCCCTCTCTAATGCGCTGAGTGCAGTGAAACAGCCGAGGTTAGAATCATTGCGACGTAGCCTATAACGTTACATTGAATGAAAACATGTTATACTGATAGGCCTCTGTCCCATTAAAATAAACTGATAGGCTGCAATTGAGCGTTCTTCATCGCTTCATCATAGGCTACTTCTCCGCGGAAATGCAGCGAAACGTTCGTGACACATCTATGCAGGTAATAGCACACTTACCATCATCGTCTAGTTCAAGTTTCTCCAGCATGCCTTCGAATAAACCGTAGACCTACGAGAAAAATGAGAGGTAGCAATCAAAGGAGGGCAGCAAGTCTTCAAACTGAGCGATTGACACCGGACGCGCGCTGTCAACCCCACAACTCCTTTCATCAAAGTTCAGCGCTCGACACTTTCCTCGATGGCATACTGATAGTTCTAGCGCAAAACCCTAAACGCGATGTTTGTTTTCAAGGATAGGAGATGTGCGATTATGCAAGCGAAGGCTACTTGATTGAACTTCCTATGTGAACAAAACGTAGTATGTTTGGGACCTTGGGGCTGTCGTGTGCCAACCAGTCTGTAACTTTATCTGTGGATTATTATTAGACGAGGCTACACACACCCCTTAAATCTGAAAGTGGAATCGCCCGTTCCATTTGCTGCAGTCAAGCCTGACTGGTCTACTACTCAGTCCTGCAGAGGACAATGGACTACCGCGATATAAGAAGTAGACGTCTTATATTTATTTAATGAGGCGACATATGTCCCCAAAAGACTGTTTTCAGTCAATTAATTTTCTAATGATTCGGTCATCAAAACCACCATGCAAAAGGCACTAGATAGCAGCATAGGACACACCCTCCATGCAGAGGGGCAGCTCTTAACCATATTAGGAAATCCCTTTTGTTGCCTAGCAGCAAGAAACTATCTAAACAGTTAATTTAATGGTCCGAATAGAGACAAATACCACTTTCTACATGACAGGGAAGCCAAACAAACGCAAAACAGCGCAGGGAACAATCTGCACAAACATGTTGTGCTCAATGATTCAGTGCAATAGATACAGGCAAAGGCTGTGAAGTCACAATAACATGCAAACATAACATTTGCCCCCGACCCCTTAACGGCCCAACCCCCCAGCCTGGATGCTGCCAGGCATGCTGGGAGTCGGGAGCTGAGTCATCCTCTGCACAGAGAAGCCGTGTCTATGATTAGTCGTCTCCCCCGGCTCCTCGTTCGCGGCCGTCCACTGCAGCAGAACGAGAAAGCCCTGATGACTCTCCTCTGGGATGCCCAGCTCTGCGCCGGAGTCACCCTACCCCCCCTGTAGTGGTGACACAGCACCTTCTCCAGCCAAAACCGCTCCCATGCCCTCACAAATCTATTTCGCCGCGTCGACAAGGCGGGCAAAGATCCCGCCCTGCTGCTCTGCCACAGGAAGAGCGCCCCGGCGGTCGCCCGTAAATCCTAGACGGGGGTGTATTTAATTAACTCGCTCACACACGAAAACGCATCTCTCTGATCAGTACGAGAGCCCCAAGTGTGTGTGTGTGTGAGTGTGTGTGTGTGTGTGAGTGTTTGTGTGGAGGAGTAGAGGGAGAAGGTAGAGAAAGCAAAAAAGAGTGACAGCAAGAGAGAAAGAGAGGGCGTGGCTGTAAAGAGCGGAGGGATAGGCCACTATGTGTACCAATTAAAATAAAACCAGTACTGCAGGCAGAGCCCTTCCTTGCATCAGCTACAGCAGAGAGGGGGAGAGAGAGGGAGGGAGAAAGAAAGAGAGAGAGAGAGAGATAAATGAGTCACAGCAATCAGTGGGTGTTAGTATCAACAAAAGAATGAAAGGCGGTGATGAAATATTGATTTACACTTCCTGGGCGGAGTCTCCTATACCGTACCGTAGCTCAAACAGACAGGCCCGGGCAGAACGGAAAGCTTTCAGCATAACGCGATACTCCAATCATGAATCAATGCGTCTTCCCAACAGGCAGCGGTGATACAGTATTACCAAGACCGAACTAATCTGGCTGTTATCGACTTGTGGTGGTTGGACTCAGGAGCTGAGCGCAATCTCAGCCCGGGAGAACCTCTGCCCAGCCCAGTCCATGATATTTAAGCAGGCGTGTGTTGTGACTGTGTGTTGTGACTTCAACATTAGACTGGTCACGCCTGCAGACACGTTGTCTGCAGAATGGATTAATTTTGTATTATTTTGTGTATTTACTGTACATTTGTATGAAGCCCTGATTGTGCCCTTCTGTTGTTGTTACTGTAACAATTTTCCTCTGGAGATCAATAAAGTATCCATCTACTGTATCTATCTACTGTATCTATCTGTCTGTCTGTCTGTCTGTCTATCTATCTATCTATCTATCTATCTATCTATCTATCTATCTATCTATCTATCTATCTATCTATCTATCTATCTATCTATCTATCTATCTATCTGCCTTAGGTCCAACAGATTCATCGTGTACTGAGGCTTTTATGCCATGTCTTGGAGTGCTGTTCTTCTGGAGGTAATTTCTAAGAAATACACTTATGACCTTGAGGAAGAAATCATCTCATGACTTATTCATGGAACATAAGGGCTTTGTCAGACCGCCGCGCGCACACACACACACGCACACACACACACACACACACACACGCAGACACACACACACACACACACACACTAGTACTCACTTGTGGTGAGGTAGTGTTGGGCTGGGGGCTGGAGGAGGGGATGGGGGGCTTGGCGGCGGGCAGGCTGAGGCGCTGTCCCGGGTCCGGGGGGGAGGAGAGCGAGCGCGTGCGCACACGGCCGTCCGGGCGCTCCCCGGCGCCGCCGTGCTGGGCCTCCACGGGGAACTGGGGCTGGCTGGCAGCCTGGGTGGGCGTGGTGGGGGACGAGGACAGGACGCCACCTGCAGGAAGACGGGAGGGTTTAGCGTTGGCGGCTGACAAGACAGGAGGGACAGAGAAATGCATTTCTAAACCTGAATACTGAGGAGGAGCCAATGGTAGCGTGCGATACTACTGAGCCAATGACAGACGGCGATGGGGGGGGGAGTCTAGCAGAGCTTCTGGGATCTCAAAACCTCTCAACAGGTGACTGAAACAGAGAAAGTCCTCCATCATAACTGGCCCCTTTGTCCTAATTCTACTGTATATCCTTACTGTACATCCACACAACACTCTGGTACTGTACTGTCCCTGTATCGCAGCGGTGGAGTGAACCGCCCACTGACATCAGGACAGCAGAGTCGCTGCCCATCTTTTGCCGCAGGCTCAAAACTCACCTCCTCAAGAAGTACTACCAGGAGAGCACCTATTGTATCTTTAGTTTGCTATTCTTCACTTTGCCTTCAGCACTAGATTATGCCATCACTTGTTGTGTCAACTTGTTGTCATTTGTCACTGTATCACTTGTTTTAGAAAGGCGATGAACTTGTGTGTTCTGGAAAGTAGTAGTACACTGACTTTGCCTACGTTAAATGCAATTATTGTAAGTTGCTTTGGTTAAAAGCATCAGCTAAATGACTGTAATGTAATGTAATATAATCCCTGGTGAGGTGGTCACATGGTTTTTAATGTTAAAACAACAATACTGACGGACCAGCAGTCACAGTCACGCTGCAGAATGCTACAGGATCGCACTGGACAGCTGCCTGGAGGCCACGGGGGTGTCGGGAGGCGGGGTCATATGACAAGGCCTCACATGCCCCTGAGCGTCAGGCGTGAAGACGTCAGCGCAGGTTGACGCGTGACCCTCACGCACTGATCCCCCCCCCCCTGCTCGCATATCTCCGAGGCCGCGCGCCTGGGTGACGGGGACAGAACGTCTCGCGTTTCAGAGGGCTACACCGCCCCCCCCCCCCCACCACCACGCGGGACCCCGCTCGGCTCGGCTCGTCCTCTTCGACCCTCGGCGCGTTCCGGCGCGCGCTCGGTTCACTCTGAAAGCTACTACAGAATGTTGTCGTGCAGGGGAACCGCGACCGCAAGTGTAGTGTTACGCACACACCCGGTTCCGTGCTGTCAAAGTCGGGCCGAGTCAACCCCCCGCGCGGACCCCCTCCCCCCACACACAGGCGCGCACGCGCAGAGACACACACACGTCGACCCTGTCCAGCATTCCCCGCTATCTCCTGACATTTAGCTGGCTATTACCAGGCCTCTTCCACCGCTTCACGTCCGGCGCGTTGGCCTATTTTAGCCCTGCCGTTATGGCACATTCCACAGGACGAGATAGCACACCCCGGTGACAGGGGACGGCCCCCCCCCCCTCCGCGCGCCGTCACCGACCAGTTGAACGCCAGCCTCCGCAGGGAGGGAGGGCGGGAGGGGCGGGGCTTCCACTTTAATGTTGCTGCTCCGATGATAGATTAGTGAACTCCCTGCCTCGTGAGGCCGCCCTGTTCTCTGAGCGATGTGGCCGCGTCGGGACGCTCTCACGAGGCCGGCGGACATCGCCCTCGCGAACGTCCGCCGCGACACGATTAACGTCATGATTGTGAGTGCTGACGAGCGTGAGCTCGCGGACAGAGGGGGATCGGGCCGGCGTTCCCCTACGAACTCACAAAGACAAAGTTCTCAAGGGCACCAGTGTGTCTGATAGGACAGCGGCCTTCCCTGAGGGGCTGATAGGGGGAGGTCATCTGAGGGGCTGATAGGGCGTGTCACCCGCCATGGCCGTGTCACCCGGGATAGTTTACGCCCCGGGGGTCGGAGGACACACTGCCACCGCTATCTCTGCTCAGCCTGACGTTATGCGTGTGTGTGTGTGTGTGTTTTCTGTGTGTCTGTGTTGGAGAGACAGAGCATGTGTACGTGTGGTTGGGGGGGCGGGAGAGAGAGAGAGAGAGGGGGGGGGGTGAGAGAGAGAGGGAGGGGGTGGGAGAGAGAGAAAGAGAGAGAGAGAGGGGGTGGGAGGGAGAGAGAGAGAGAGAGAGAGGGGGTGAGAGAGAGAGGGAGGGGGTGGGAGAGAGAGAGAGAGAGAGAGAGGGGGGGGGTGAGAGAGAGAGAGGGGGGTGTGAGAGAGAGAGGGGGTGAGAGAGAGAGAGGGGGGTGGGAGAGAGAGAGAGGGGGGGTGGGAGAGAGAGAGAGGGGGGGGGGGAGAGAGAGAGAGGGGTGTGAGAGAGAGAGAGGGGGGTGGGAGAGAGAGAGAGAAGGGGGGTGAGAGAGAGAAAGGGAGGGGGTGGGAGAGAGAGAGAGAGAGAGAGAGCCATCCATGATGACAGAGCCCTGGGCCGGGCTCCCGCCCAAACCTACCCCCCTCCATCCCCCCAACCCAGGTGGTCCGGAGGACAGGACATTACCGGAGAGACATGACAGGACAGGACATTACCGGAGAGACATGGCAACTCGGTCTGACGCCTGTCAGCCGACTCGTCCTGCTCCTTTCGCTTCTTGCTCCTCCTCAGGCTTCCGAACCTCTTCATGGAGAGCAGTGGGTTGTGGGTTCAAGTCCCAGTCTGACCATGACCGTCTGGGTCAATGTGGGACAGTCGCAGCTGAACCATGTTGTGGGAAGCAGTGAATGTGAGAGGAGTCGTACGGGTTGGGGAGGCACTGAAGGTGCGAACCAAGAGCTGTTCTAATTCACTGAATATCTCTCTGCGACTTGTCCCTGGTTACTGAGTCTGTTCCTCTGGATGGCTTTGGTCCTTTCCCTGGATGACGAATACCTTTTTTGATCTGAATCTGGTCAGAAAAGAGAGTGCTCTTTTGGTGAACAGATGTCTGCTCTCTTTTCCATAAAGACGTTCTTCCCTCATTGGGAGAGAGAGAGAGAAAGAGAGAGAGAGAGAGAGGGGTGGGAGAGAGAGAGAGAGAGAGAGAGAGAGAGAGAGAGAGAGAAAGAGAAACAGTGCGCCTTTTATAAATCTGTGGCATTCAGCATCAAGAGCTGATGTAAAAGCCGCTGGCAACTAAGCCTCAAAATATTGGCGTAATAATAGTATCTTGTTGAGGGACTTTACAAAGGGGGGATTTCCCATGAACTGTAATTAAAGAGGATCCGCTGCCTACTTCACATCAATTATGTCTCTGAGCGTTTCAAATTAGAGGTTCGATGTAACACCGCAGCGTCCGCCAGCGTCTAGCGTAGGAGGAGGAATCCCACCAACACTGAAATAAAACCGCCGGTTACCGTGGAAGAGAGACTGATGCCTTGCCAGATGAATCGACCGGTAACCGCCGGCTAACGTTACCGTACACCGACGTGATGGGCGGGCCGGCACTCAGGAGGTGTCATCGCGCCATGCCCCCCTTTTAACGACAAAGGGCGCCGTGCCACACATTGAGCTACAGTAAGCCCACCATGATGACAGAGCCCTGGGCCGGGCCCGCCTCCAAACCCCCCACTCATCCCCCCTATCCCAGGTGGTCCGGGGTCAGGCCAGGTCTAAATCAGGAGCTGTGAAGTTCATCGAGTGTCACTCGAAGGCCAGACGCGGGGCGTTCTCTCTGCCGCAGTCCCTGTCACTCTCTGTGGACGGACGGTCCCTTCGTCCCGCTGGCTTCTCCAATAAAGTTTAGCGTATCGAAATAGAACAGTGACTCCGCAGGGAGCGTGGCGATGTGGGCCAGTAATAAAGACATTAGATTAACACTCCGTTCTGGTCGCACGGCAATAAACCATGTATTTATATCGAAAATAATGCGTGCTCTAACCGTAGTTCATACTTGGCGTTGTCGAAAGGCGCGTTTTTTTAATCGGTATATATCGTTTATTGTGTAAATCTCACTGTTTATTTCATTATTTTAATTTTATTTTTGCTTCTCTCACAATTCTAACTTTCATCCTTGAATGTGCCAACTCATCTATGTATTCACACAGAGAAGCTCCCCACTGCACTCGCAAATGTGACTGTACATACTGTACATGTCGACCTGCGCTTTGTTGGTCACAGGCCCACGTCTATACCATACCATACCATACCCCTTTATTTATAGAGCACATTTAAAAACAATGGCCACTGCTCAACTCTACACATTCTTTCCACCTGGGCAATTGTCCTTGATGAGGAAGGATGCTTTGCACGCCCGACCAAGGGCCCAGTGACTGACTATGAGGGCTGAGGATCTTAAAGTCAGCAGTAAAAACACTCAACACCCTTCAAACGGGGTCTGCTGACAAACCAGCACTAAATGAGTTACCACGCTATTCTATTTTGACTCACTCTGCACACATTACAAAGCAGATGAGGTCAGGCTCAATTTCCTTACTCGTTCGACGATGTACGCTTCACGCTTTTCAGCCTCACTCAACCTCAGTCACACCTCATTCAATTGATTCCTTGTGTTGACTCAAGAGTGAGTATTTGCAGGTCTGTTGTCGTCTGGTTGGTTGGCATTTTTCTGTGATTAACTGCTCCATTGATAACATTGACCTGAAGGCAAAAAACCCCTGTCCTTTCCAGGCTACTGAGATTGTTGGCCAACAGACATGCAACTAGAAGTACAGTACTTCTAGTACAGCCGCAACAGTGTAACTTTTACAGACTATACAGTCACAGTAGGACCTACAGTAAGACAGACCCTATATAGACTCAAACTAAACAATTACGTATATTCAGTTGGTCTCACTAGAACGGGTCAGTGAGACCAGTAGTCACAGCGCCCGGTGAAATCAGGACGCCTAACAGACAGACGGTGGACAGCAGAATGGATCACACGGAGAGACATGACAGGGCAGGACATTACCGGAGAGACATGACAGGACAGGACATTACCGGAAAGACATGACAGGACAGGACATTACCGGAGAGACACGGCGACTCGGTCTGACGCCTGCCGGCCGACTCGTCCTGCTCCTTTCGCTTCTTGCTCCTCCTCAGGCTTCCGAACCTCTTCATGGAGAGCAGTGGGTTGTGGGTTCAAGTCCCAGTCTGACCATGACCGTCTGGGTCAATGTGGGACAGTCGCAGCAGAGCTAGTCCAGCTGAGCCATGTTGTGGGAAGCAGTGAATGTGAGAGGAGTCGTACGGTAAAGGAGGCTGATCTGGGTTGGGGAGGCACTGAAGGCGCGAACCAAGAGCTGTTTTAATTCACTGAATCTCTCTGCGACTTGTCCCTGGTTACTGAGTCCGTTCCGGATGGCTTTGGTCCTTTCCCTGGATGACGAATACCTTTTTTGATCTGAATCCGGTCAGAAAAGAGAGAGTGTTCAACGTTGACTATTCTTCTGGCCAGAAGTGCCTTCCCTCATTCAGACACTGTGTTTCTCCATAGCTGTATCCCTAGTACTCCTCTGGACGGATTGTATGAGCTGCTATGGAGGCGGTGCATAAAAGGTTCAGGCTTGGCTGGTCCAAAATCCCGGGGAAGATACGGAGTGCACGGAAGCTGGAAATTCCACACGTCCTATGTGAGAGTTCTCTCTCACGAGTGATGGAAAGAAGAAAAAAAAAAAACCAGGACGCCTCGCGTCTCTCTCGTTCCACACGCCTCTCTCTCTCTCTCTCTCTCTCTCTCTTTCTCTCTCTCAGCGGAGTTGCTCAGAGCTCTGGCGTCAGGTGCAGCTGTGGGTGGCGTCTCTTTAATATAGCACGCATGTCGGTAGGCTCTAAAAGGAGGACAGTCTGGGAGGGCCCCGTTCCCCATTGGCTGAGCCTCTGCATCGCCCCGCCCCTTTCACCCCCCCCCCCCTCCCCTCCCCTCCCCCTGCCCCACACCCCTATTCCATCCTCTGACAAAGTACAATCAGCATTCACACATCATGTGCTGTATCACCCATCTTCACACACACACGCGCACACACACTCGCGCGCTCTTCTCACTCTTGTCTTCGCGCGCACATTTACACACTTCCGAGCTCGACTGTTCGCACCCGGCCTTCTGAAAGACGTCGACCCCCACATTGGGGGCGACGCCTCGGGCGGGGCGGCAGGCTGCAAATATAGTCGTAAAGGTTACGGGCCGCCGTGAGGTCATGTAGAGTACGGCACGAACCCGCCGGTCACTCGCGGTCCACTGTCGCTGTAACTCAGGGAGACTGACCTTTAAGAGTGCTGAGACCGGGCCGTCTCATGACAGAGTTGAGGGAGGGGGCGCACGGGGGGGATGGGGGGGCGGGCATCCAATGTTCTGTCATCTGATCAGACAGCGTCCACTCAATATACACGGACCTGCCCCCCCCCAAACCACCCCCCCAGCCCTCCCACGACCCAGCAGATGGCCCTAGTTAGCTTGAGACCATCGGCCGCTCCACCTCTCCACTAATACAGCCCCGATCAGCCCAAACAGGCCCGGCCTGTTTCATAGCACACATGACGCGAAATTGGCCATGGTCGAGTTTCCCCCGTGACACCACTGTCCTGTTTTAATGCTGGGAACATGGTGTTTTACATCCCCTGCAGGGTGACTGTGGGTTCAAAGTCTACGGTTTCCTTTGAAGGCGACGGTGAAGCGTACAGACCTTCTACTGTACTTCTGCTTCCGCCAGGCCTGTCGAATAACCAATAAACCCCCCCACCTCTCCCCCTCGCTGACATGCTTCTGCTGTTTTTCCCTTATATATTCATTTGTTCCTACTCTGCACCTCTCTCTCCGAATACTGCCTTCTAAGGGTGGTGCTCTGTGAACGAGAGGGCGAATGGCACATTTCTTTCTATTTACTATCCACACCTTGGGGAGGGGGGGGACTGGCTGCCTGTGTGAAGAGCCTGGTACTGTAAAAGTCTGGACAATTCCAGATAAGGCCATGAGAGAGTAGTGCAACGTGGTAGTGAGAGCCTGACAAGGTCCAGACTACGCGGAAAAGGCCTATTTGGAATAGGTGCGTACGACGCGACGTTCCGATCGTGTCCGAGGAGAACCGAGGAGCACGACGTCGACCGTGTATCTGGCTGGCTGACATCTCGGTCGGCTTGTGACAGTAAAATCGTCGCGCGTTGTGACAACATGGCGCCGAGTCTATCCTACTGCAGATGAGGAGAAGGGGGACGAGTTGACGCAGTATGTTCTGACTGAGCTGCAAGTGTTAGGACAGTCTGCACCATCACTAGACTCATCAGAAGGGATGAAACAGCAGGAAAATATCAGGGTATAGCACCCCCTTGTGGTGGTTGTGTGATACTCCAATCATACAGTATTATAGTACATGGCCTTGCATGAGAACTCATAAGGACATCCAGGTGTTTCATAATGAAAAGCGTTTGAGGAGAATGAGATACAGTAGGAGCATGATTACAGGCAGGAACAAAACAGTACTTAAACCGAAAACAAAACGCCAGAGACGCAAGATTAACTCCTCAAATCAAGTGACGGGCTGATAATAGCGACGACGTGCGTGCGTGCGTGCGTATATTGCAGAGAGCTGGAGCGCGGTGACCCAGAGCGAGGCCGGGAGGAAGCGGAGCTCGTCGACTCTCGGGTCCGGCCCCAGGGAGCCGGCTCCCGGCTGGCCCGGTTTCCACCGCCACCTGCCAAGCCGGCATCGGCGGAGCCACAGAGAAGAATGGGCGCTGCGCGAGCCAGGGAAAAATCACTCACCTTTTCCCTTCCTCCAACGTGCTCCCCTGCAAGGGTATTTCCATGATCGGCAGACTGGTTTTCATTACAGTACAGTGCAGTGCAATAGGTCATAATCAAACCCTCTGTTGCATTCTCCACCATAAAAGGTCCCGTTTTCCAGACGGAATCCGTTTGGTTTCGGTTCGCTCTAAATGACGCCTTCATAATGCCTTCTTCCTTCGGTCACACGCAACACAAATACACATTTTAATTCCAGTGAAATGACGTCTAATTATATGTCATAACAAATTATGCTGTCTGACCTAAAGAGGCCAACTCTGTAATTCAACCTGACAAGCTGGCTTTGGAGGCCGCAACCAGAGGCCAGAAACCCGTAAGCAAACAGCGTCCTCTTTGTTGATGTCTATATCCCATTCTCTTGTTTCGGGGGGGGAGCTGCTGACACTAATGAAAGGGTAAGTGAAGGAGGAGGAACATCTGTCTACAGTCCTCTAATAATCCTTCATCCTGATGAAGCTCTTGGCCATGTTGAGTAGGAGAGACTAAGTTGTGGGTTGCGTTACTGTTTACCAGAAACTACCTTACCTTTCCCAATCACCAATGAAAAATCCCACGGAGGAACTTTGTGTTTACGCGCACTCACAGACGATCATAGAGTGTTATGATTGGATCGAGCAGACCCCCTCTCTGTTTGTGCTGTCATTGGCATGGAGGTCCTAGTAGGTTTGAGTTTAGGATGGGGGACAGCATTGCCTCCTACAACCTCACCTGGGAACGCTCAAATCTATCAAAATAAGAACTCCCACCCTGCCTCTTGAAGAGGTCTACAAACAAAAATCTATTCCTACACAGTCATTTAGCAAGTGCACAACTGTGTCACGACCCAAGCTGCAGAAGAAGTGATATCGAACAACTTCCTGTTTCAGAGTTAAGCAAAAATGAATGCAGTCTACAGGAAACCACAGTCCCCTCATATAGATGAAAACCTTTGTGTCGGCTTTTTGTGCCGTGTTTGACTTAGCGTTTAAGCGTCGATAAAAATTAGGTGGGGGAGGGTACGGCAAATCAGCAGATAGATGCTTTGAGTAGCACATTACATCACAATAATGTTTGAGCGTGCTCAGTACAGAAGTTACTCTGGCTTATTTCTCCATATAAATCCTAGCATCACAGCAAGTGACCGCTATTTAGGCTACAGGCTAGCTAGCATTACAGTAAGCGACCACTATCCAAGCTGCAGGTGCCAGGTAGCCTGTGGCCAGGTAGACTCTCGCTTAGCGCCGAGATCGTTACTGTACCTTTTCTGCTTCGGGAGAAGAGCCTGATGCTAGCGGGGGCCGAGCTGGACGAGGAGCGGAAGATACCACTGAAGCTCAGCCGGCGGGGGGACTTGGGTGGAGAGTCCTGGTGGGAGGGGTAGGGGAAGAGGGTTTTGGGGGAGCCCGGGCTGGTCACTGAGTGGGCAGGGGCGGACACGGGAGCAGTCAAGGGACTGGAGGGCTGGCTGGCACCGGCAAGGCCCCTCCCAAACAGTCCTCTGGCAGGGCTGGCAGAGTAGCAGCAGACCTCTCCCTAAGAGAGAGGAGAGAGAGGGGGGGGGGGGTGGGGTCATTTCAACGCTCTCACACAAACACCTTGTTTGGGAGGGGCATGAGGGAGGGAGAGCAAGAGAGAGAGAGAGAGAGAGAGAGAGAGAGAGAGAGAGAAAGAAAGAGATATGACTTGCATATTGATACTAAATATGGAAATATGGCAGCGGCTTTAAAAAAACATTTATGAAAGAACCTGTCAGCGCGGTATGAAAATCCTCTTTGTCATGATGAAAGTCAAGATTCAAAAATATGCAAATTCAGACAAAAGAAGGCAAAACATTTCCAAGTGCTCTCGTCACTGGACAAGCTTTCTCGCAGGGAGGGGCGGCGTTGCTACGCATGCGTCGAAGTCCCTCCTTCATATCCTCCGATAGGCCGCGCTCACTGCCCGCCTGAAGCATCAGGCACCCAAAGGGCGCCAGTGGAGACGCTCGCTGAGGTAACGCTGATGACGTCACTACTGGCCCCAGCCAACAGAGCAGGGGGTGAAAAGAGGGTTCTCACCTGTGCCCCCCCCCCCCCCCCCAACCCCTCTCCGAGGACACCGTGTCCGCTGACATGACGGCCTGGCACGCACGCCCGCCTGCAATGACACACGGCGCTCGCCCAAACGCCCCGCCTCTTGGCGGCGGAGGAGGCCACCGAGCTGAAAACGTCGTCGGGGAGGTCAAACAGGTTCAGCGCTCGGCTTAATCGCTTCGATGCGGCTGCGCCATCCATCATCGTGGCTCCTTACTGTGTTACATGCGGAGGAGGCCATGTGGTTGATAATACTACAGTAACTAGGCCCAATGTCCTCAGTAGAGATAGTGCTCTGTAGCTACCAAAACAAGACAAGACGGAGGATAAGCCCCCTCTTATTGCCCCCCTGGGGAGGGATATGTGGCCGGCGCCCCCGGTACAGCTTCCCCGGTGAGACGACGCTGAGAACGTCATCACACGCTGATTATAGAGTATCCAGCAGTGATGTTTGTGGATGAAACATTCAAATGTAGCAGGTGAGTGTTTTGTTGACACGGTTTAGCCTAATGGGCCTTAATGACAACTCGAGTTAAAAAGTGCTTAGAGCTGTTTACTCAGGTCAAGGTAGCTTTATTTGTGCATGCATATAGATACAGAGTAAAACACTGTATTGTATTAAATACTTTGCTACTCAAGCTCTTTTGCGTTAGCACTAGATTACGCTCTTAGTCACTTGTTTTAGAAAGGAGAAGCACTTGCGAGTTCTGGCAAGTAGTAGTACACTGACTACCTATGTTAAATGCAATTATTGTAAGTCGCTTTGGATAAAGGCGTCTGCTAAATGACTGTAATTCAAATGAAGATCACATAAGGTAATCGGTCCTCGTAATCTCTCAGAAAAGAATGACACAATGGATCTCAATAACAGCTCTCTTCTTGGCTTTCTTACCAAGATGTTTTACGAGGCTTTTTGCTTCAGGCTGGCCATTGTCCACACACACACCCACACACACACAAACACACACACAAACACACACACGAACACAGGCACGCACACACACGCACACACACACTTTTTTCTGGACCAATCCAGTGACAAATTTCATGTTTGCCAACAAACTCTCTCTCTCTCTTGATTGCGCAAGAACGTGTTAAGACAAGTGAGCCAGCTGAGAAAGAGACTTATCTGGAGATCTATAAGCTCCTTCACACAGAAATACAGGTGGTCCTTTCACAACACACACCAGTACAGCTTGAAAACAGATAATGATAAAGAGACCCTGGGAAATTTGAAAATAGATGGTTGGGGAAAAGGGTTGATAATGAGAAAAGATTAGCCTGACTCAGACAGTCTAATGACTAAAGAGGAAGCATTATCAGGATCAATTTCCTGTACATGATCTGCGTGTGGCCATGGTGGGTGGGTCATTATTGTCAGGCAGTCTGGGAGGTTGCAAGACAATGCAAGACAGAAAGCAATATCTCTCTAAATGAAAACCATACTGTAGCAGCATATAATCACGGTTAGGCTCAAAGACACAGAAACAACGTTTATTGTTGTTGTTTTTTTTTTACCTTCCTAGAGTCATCCTTGTCAGAGCCTCCCGTCTCACTGTCCAGCTGGGGGGATGCAAAAGGACTGAAGTCCTACGAACACACACACACACACACACACACACACACACACACACACACACACACACACACACACAAAGGCTTAGGGTTGGTGAGATCCAGGAAATTACACACAAAAAAAACACAAAAACAGTAGGCTAGGCGTGCATGTTATGACAGGCAACATTTCTTTCTAAACACTGTGTGACGGAAACCGCCTATTCGGCCCCTTGGTTCGGTATAATTGACTCGTTCTGATTTTTAAGGGGAGATAAAAAATCTACGCAGTTTGCTTCTGTGTTCCACCTCGAAGGAAGAACGACGTGCTAAACCACAAACTGGCCTCGGAGGTTCAGACAGCTGAACACACCTGTCTGTGGTTCCCCTCCCCTAACCAAGGGTTAAGACCTCCTAGCCTGGAGGAGGGATGCCCATCAGGCAGCTCAGTCAGAGGTTTTGTATGGTGTTGTTGTAACCTGTGGCAATATAGCAATATCATTCAATGGACATCCAGATCAAGTGTCGGGAGAGGGTTTTAATGTGTGTATTAGGCTACACCTCCGAGGTAGGAGGGGATATTACTGCCAGGATCTCATGGATGTCGTACATAAGGCTCTGCACAGACAATGGCAATGCACAATGTCCTCTGAGTGAGTCTGCCTAGGCTCATGGGCCATTGTTCCTGACTTATGAAAGCACACATTTACGGTACCAGGAAGTAAATTAGGCAGGATCTTCTCTGTCATCCCTTTTCTCTCTCTCTCTCTCTCTCTCTCTCTCTCTCTCTCTCTAACATACGCCTACGATGCAAACCCAATCAGTCAGTAATTTGGCCCACATTTGAGTAGAGAACAAAAGACCACAACAAAACAGATCAAATACATCTAGACCCGTTGCCCCTAGTAACCGTGGCCCATAATGACTCATGACTCAGTGTTTTCAGCCGCATGCTTCCCACAGATGTTTCCTTTCCTTCCTCTTTCTCTAGACATTTGTAAAAAGCAAACGTGCTAAAGCCAAACTAATTTCCATGGAACAATTTACAACCCTGGTTTAAGGGTCCTAGTATTCCACTCCATGCATGACTAGTGAGAATAATACTGCTGTGTTACTGAAGGAAACCTGACCTGCAACAGAGGAGAACATTAATGACAGTAGACCTTTGCCTCAGCTTCAGTTCATACAGAATGTTGAAACCTTATTTCGCGTATTTAGCAATTCCCTTTGGGTTGAGGGACTGAAAATTAGAGGGACAAATCCTGGACCTGACTCATTGGACTGTTTAAAGGTCAGCGTGCGTCAGAAATACAAGCTGAATGTTATTGTTGGATAATAGGCTGTTTTGATTGATGTGCTGTAACGTGAACTGTCAGAAAAAGTGTGCATTGTTTCTTAATCTGTCATAATGCTCCCATACACCCACGAGGCCAGACAGCTGTCTGAACACATGTAGCTACATTTCCCGAAAATGAGACCCTATAGCGCGATGCATACTGATGCTCAGACTTTTAACAGTAGCCTACTGTAGCTATGCGCATACTGTTGAAAGTTGCAACATATTCTGCTGCAACAGCAACAACATATGCTACAGTTCAATATGCAGTCACTGTCTTGTGAAATAATAGCAATTGCAAAATACCCGTGTGACTGTTAAAGGTATCCTACATTAACTTACTGGCATGTTTATGCGTAGAGATCTTTTTTTCTTAGGCGTTTTCTTTGAGTCCTTATTGGACTCCATCACGGTGCTTCCCATTTTCTGGATCAAGGATTACCAAATTTCTTTCATTTCAAGGGACAAAACGCAATTTCTTGATGTGCATGGTTAGTCTTTTCCTGAAACGCAGTTCCTTAACTCCGCGTCTTCCACTTCGTCGAAAACTGAAGAACTGCTTCATCCACCAGGAAGTGTAGCGCAATGAGCGTTTAGCCTACCTATTGGGTGGATTCAACATCAAATGTCACAGTCGCGGCGCGCCGCTCTTTCGCCAACAGATGTCAGTGCTGCACTTTGTCATCACGCCAGTTGTTCGCATGTTTAGCCAGTAGGTGTCTCCCCTGGGCAACTGACCTACACTGATGGAGCCAGTTCAGAACCAGGATGATCAATGAAATTGTCCATAGATAGGCTATATTCCTGTACAGAGTAGATCACACCATGTTCTGTGTGTAGACTAGCCTACTTTATCCAAATAATATAAAGTGTGAGTGATGTCAATGACGAAAAAAATGTTTTTAAGATGTAAAATAGTTTATTTTTGTAAATGTTTCTAAATTCAATTCCACAAACTCCAACCTCATATTACTCTGTACACTTCAAAAGGCATTTTTCAAAAAACATTTCAGACTACTTTACAGGACCAAGAAAAATGTAGCACAATCACACTGGCAGGATGATGTAATATCATACAAGAGGAGAAAAATATTCAAGAAACAATTTTGTTACAACCATTCATTGAGAAAATATATACAATTGAGTCTTCGGAAAGTTAAAAAAATACATGCCATATACATTACAAGTTCTAGACTGTCTCCAAAATTATACAGTCAACTTGAAATTGTGCACGCAAAACATGTTTCATTTTGTAATAGTGTAACTTGTGAAGAGTTAGTGTAAGATTCTTTTCTGATTAAGTAGAATGTCATCTCTTCTGAAAATGTAAGACCACCTACTTACTGCCTCGAACAAGTTTACCCACATGTTTTTTTCTCCATTATACCTTAGTTTCACACAACTGAAATTGTCAACAAACAATGTCATTGGACGACTGTACATAATTTCTATGTAGAAAAAAATGGAGGAAAAAGAGGTGGTGGTCCTCCACATACACCGGTTAAAAAGTAAAAGTTGTGTTTGGGTGGCTTTAAACCTAATTCACAGTTCTAGAAAACCAAACCTGATTAATAGCGAATACATCAGTATGATATCTTACATCCAAAGAGTTCTTTTGATTATTTAACCAATAACTCCTTACCACGTTAGTCAATAAAAATATTTATTCTTGAGTGGTCAAAGTACGTGTAAATCACAAAACACTACGCTACAATACCATACTTTTAATACAACAAAAATACTTTTGTGAATTATTGTGGTTATTTTACAAATTCTGTACAGAATAGTCATAATATATACTCTCAAAAGGAAATCATAATGTCCATCTTAAATAAATTTCAATGACAAAGAAAACAAAAACAATTCAAAAAACACCCCAAACATCAAGAAGGTTAAGGTAGTATTTGGTCGGTTATTCCTATATTTTTCTTTATTTACATTTATACAAAAGTAACAGCATGTCTTCAATCTTCAAAAACAATAGCAGTTCAGCCTTCTTTAACTGTCATTTTGAGAAGAAAATTCATTCACTCAATAATAAATACAAAACGTCCTCTCGAATTCCACTCAAATCACATGACAGAAACCTATGATAAAACTGACTCATGGAATCAAGTATATTAAAGTTTTTTTGTGTGTGTGTGTTTGTCTCTTTTTTTAGTGCAAGTTAATATTCCCTTCGTGGTAGTCATTGCTGTACATCCCTCCATTCAGTGATGTCTACATTTAGCCATACCGTATACATGATCGTATGTTGGTCATACCGTGTACATGATAGTATGTAACATACCGTATACATGATAGTATGTAACAAAAGGGCCTGCCCTTAGTAACCAATAAGGCCGCGCCCCGCACAGTGCTCTCTCCTCATTCGCTGGTGGATTTTGCGCCTAATGTACATCTAACAAAACACACACTTGACAGACAGGGGTCGTCCAATAAAGCAAAGCTTGTCGCGTATATATGGCACGAGTCACACCCCTCACGAGTCACACCCCTCACGGGTCACACCCCTCACGTGACCTCCTCTTTGCCTTCTTTCCCTCCGTTCACCAGGACCGAACTCAGGCGTGGGCCTCCTGCTCATTCTCCAACTGACCTTACTGTGAAGCCCCTCTCGCTCAACATCGGCGCAGATTATGGCAAGGAATGCATTTGTGTTTGGTTGTCCGTTTCATTTTGCTCAGTTGATCCACTTCCTGCAGTTGGAGGCCCCACAGTGGCAGGCGATCCTGTCCTGGCCGTCCACGCAGTCAAACTTGTAGTCGAAACACAGCTGGGGAACCATCCACAACAGATGGTGAGAAAGCGACCTCCGTGAATGATGCAATGGTTCATGTTCCTGGCAAAATGATAAACTCACCTCCTCTCCCTTCTCCACTCTGTGACTGGTGCTGATGATGATTTTATAGCCCCTCTCGAACGTGACCCTCTCAGCGACACAGTTGGGGGCGCAAGAG
This sequence comes from Borostomias antarcticus, assembly GCF_949987555.1. Lineage (NCBI taxonomy): Eukaryota > Metazoa > Chordata > Actinopteri > Stomiiformes > Stomiidae > Borostomias > Borostomias antarcticus. The sequence goes on from NC_140245.1 coordinate 7,759,886, forward strand.
TGGTTGATGTACCTGTATGATGAGGCAAAAACAATTGCGTGGGGGGACATTCAAATGAGGTACACGCTTCATAATGCTGTCTGTACCATAACAGCAGTGACACAACAACAACAACAACAACAACAAATCCACTGAATGTTTTGTTACCTCGCTAGGCCTCCTGTCCGGGTGGCATCGACGACATGTTCACTATCGATGCGGAACATGAACACTCCTCGGTTCTGAAAATCGTCAGATAGAACTGATTCATACACCCCATATCAACACAACTGATTCATACACCACATATCAACACAACTGATTCATACACCACATATCAACACAACTGATTCATACACCACATATCAACACAACTGATTCATACACCACATATCAACACAACTGATTCATACACCACATATCAACACAACTGATTCATACACCACATATCAACACAACTGATTCATACACCACATATCAACACAACTGATTCATACACCACATATCAACACAACTGATTCATACACCACATATCAACACAACTGATTCATACACCACATATCAACACAACTGATTCATACACCACATATCAACACAACTGATTCATACACCACATATCAACACAACTGATTGATGCACCACATATCAAAAGAACTGATTGTCTTGTATTTTTATCGTCTTGCGTGTCTAGGACTTGCCATAAAACCAGTCGCCCTCTGGGGACAAATAGACTTGAAAGTGAAGTTGAAAGTTGAAGGTTTTAAAACGGAGCCACTCCCACCTGGTCTCTGTAGGTCCTCTCCTTCCTGCGGGCCACCTCGTTGCGGAGGACTGTTCCGTTGTACTCGATCACCATGGTTTGTTTCTCTATGTCCCTGGCAGCGCACAGCCCCAGGCCCTGAAGACATGCCGGACACGCACAGTTACAGCCTGTCCACACCAGACACACGGCTAACTCATGGTAAATGAACTGCGCTTATATAGCGCTTTTATGCAAAGCGCTTTACAATGAAGGCCTCTCGTTTACCCATTCGCACACACATTCACACTGTTGCTCATTGGGAGCAATTTGCGGTTCGGTGTCGTGCCCAAGGACACTTCCGATGTGTCGTCAGGAGCCGGGATTCGAACCGCCGACCCCACTCTACCTCCTGAGCTACTGTACAGCCGCCCCCCCACCCCCTGTTCGTTCACGACCATTTATGTTCCCTCGTTCACACCAGACGGGGGTGTGTGTCTCACCTGGACGCGCGAGCGGGCCAGGTAGACGTTGGCTCGCCACTCGCTCTTCATCCAGCGGTACAGGGAGGACCGGGGGTGCACCGTGGGAGGCTTGCTGTGGGGGGCGCCGCCCTCCCCCTGGGCCGTGTTCTGGCTGGACCGGGAGGTGCTGCTGGGAGATACAGTCTGTGGCCTGTGTGTGGGGAGAAGGCAGGTCTAGTACAGTCACCATGCCAAGACTAAACCAAGACCGTACATATACAGGGTCCCCCTCAGGGTTAAAGTTCAATTGATACTTTTTTGTTTTTCTAAATAGAAATTTTAAATAGAAATTTAATGCCAACTTCATGGTCATACTGGAAAAAGTATGAAGGATATACAGTAATGGAAAATCAGTATGGTTTTTAAGCCCTAGAAAATAATTATTTACCAATTACTTGAACTTATTTGTCAACAAAATTCAATACTTTTAAGGCCTTATTTTGAGACAAATGCAATGCTTTTTAAATACTTTTAAGACCCTGCGGGTACCCTGATATAGAGATAAACGGAGTGAAATCCAGAGGGTTAAACAGTTGTAGACCACCCTGCGTACCTCACAACCAGCGTGGTGGCGGGAGTGCTGACTCGGGGCTGCGCGCGGGCGGAGCCGGTGGAGTTGAACAGCAGGGGCAGCTCCATCAGAGGGTTGCGTCCGTAGCGGAAGTTATACCCCTCGCAGGCCTCCGCTCCAGGGAGCTGCAACCAAACCACAGCGACCTGGGTTCAAATCCTTCCTTCCTCAACGTTGGTATGCACTAATCCACAGCCTGGGCTCAGTGTCTCCTCATTGTTGTGTGAGTATTGTATTTTCTATCAAAATGGTTGCAATGCCTTCACACTGGTCTGGTGTTATTTTGGGGATAGCAGAGAACGGGTACAAACTAGGGCTGTACCCGACCCTGAATTTTGTGAGTCGAATCAGATTCGCCTGTTCGAAACCAGAGATTTGTCGATTCGTTCCTCCATTTTTCCCCCATATGTCTAGGCTGAGGGGAGACCGCGGGAGTCAGGACAGCTGTCAAACTTTAAACTCAAACTCGCAGGCAGCAAATAAAAGACACCGATTTTTCTTGCTAAATATGAATCATCTAGCCCACATTGTCCATCTTCTTCAGATGTCCCCATGTTTTTATGCAGTGTTTCCCATAGCCTACATTAGGGATGGGGGATTTGACGATAGTGTCCTCAACTGCGCATTTGAAAGCGTTTGTGAATAGGCTCATGCATTGAGCAGCAGTCACCAAGGAAATGTTTTGGCATTTTCAGAGACATTCAAGCTCAATCTCTCTATGGGAGAAAAGGGGTCCCCTGCCGTATTCCCTCCACTATCAGTCTTAAGTCTCCTTTTACTGCACAACAAATAGCTACAGTAATAGCCTAGGTCTAAAGTGAATGATTAGGCCAATATATATATATATATATATACACACACACTATATTGCCAAAAGTATTCACTCACCCATCCAACAGATGACAGAGCGGGGTCAGCGGATGCTGAGGCGCATAGTGCACAGAGGTCACCAACTTTCTGCAGTCAATCGCTTCAGACCGCCAAACTTCAGATGGCCTTCAGATTAGCTCAAGAACAGTGCGTAGAGAGCTTCACGGAATGGGTTTACATGGCCGAGCAGCTGCATCCAAGCCATACATCACCAAGTGCAATGCAAAGCGCCGGATGCAGTGGTGTAAAGCATGCCGCCACTGGACTCTAGAGCAGTGGAGACGTGTTCTCTGGAGTGACGAATCACGCTTCTCCATCTGGCAATCTGATGGATGAGTCTGGGTTTGGCGGTTGCCAGGAGAACGGTACTTGTCTGACTGCATTGTGCCAAGTGTGAAGTTTGGTGGAGGGGGGATTGTGGTGTGGGTTGTTTTTCAGGAGCTGGGCTTGGCCCCTTAGTTCCAGTGAAAGGAACTCTGAATGCTTCAGCATACCAAGTGATTCTGGACAATTCCATGCTCCCAACTTTGTGGGAACAGTTTGGGGATGGCCCCTTCCTGTTCCAACATGACTGCGCACCAGTGCACAAAGCAAGGTCCATAAAGACATGGATGAGTGAATTTGGTGTGGAAGAACTTGACTGGCCTATCCTCAACCCGATAGAACACTTTTGGGATGAATTAGAGCGGAGACTGCGAGCCAGGCCTTCTCATCCAACATCAGTGTCTGACCTCACAAATGCGCTTCTGGAAGAATGGTCAAAAATTCCAATAAACACACTCCTAAACCTTGTAGAAAGCCTTCCCAGAAGAGTTGAAGCTGTTATAGCTGCAAAGGGTGGGCCGGCGTCATATTAAACCCTATGGATTAAGAATGGGATGTCACTTAAGTGCATATGCCTGTAAAGGCAGATGAGCGAATACTTTTGGCAATATAGTGTATATATAAACCCTTATTTAACCAGATAAAAACCCATTGAGACACAAGTTCTCATTTACAAGGCTGACCTGGACGAGAGGCAAGTATATCAATAAAAACATGCAGGTACAGTACAGTAAAAACAAACGAACAAACAAAAAGAAATGGGTACATATCAAGACTACCAACTGCTCCACTAGAAGGAGCAGAGAGCAGTTGGTAGTCAGGAGCCGAATTTAGAACCAGACCTGAGTGCAGCAGCAGCTGACTAGAATAGATACACATAAAAATCACAAGGCAGGTGAGTCATCTTAGCCCACCAGCGTCTGCAGCAAAAAAACAACTGCTGGACTTAAAAAAGAATCTCAGTCGACTTAAGGGTCTCCGACTGATGATGGGACTCGTCGACTGCCAGTGGGCGGCCCTAGTACAAACCGATTCGGTGATCTTGGCCACGGCGGAGACGGTGAGCCCGAACAGGTCCTCTCCCTTCAGGTAGATGGGGAACAGCTTCAGGGTGCCCGACTCAGTCCTCCTCTCAGCCACCGGACCCAGGACCTGATCCCACACTCCTGGAGCAACAGCCAGCCAGAGACAGACCGACAGACAGACAGACAGAGACAGACCGAGAAATAGACAGACAGAGACAGACAAACAGACAGACCGACAGACAGACCGACAGACAGACAGAGACAGACCGACAGACAGACAGCCAGAGACAGACAGCCAGAGACAGACCGACAGACAGTCAGAGACAGACAGACCGACAGAGAGACAGAGACAGACAGAGACAGACAGACAGACACAGACAGACAGACAGAGACAGACCGACAGCCAGAGATAGACAGCCAGAGACAGACAGCCAGAGACAGACCGACAGACAGTCAGAGACAGACAGACCGACAGAGAGACAGAGACAGACAGAGACAGACAGAGACAGACAGACAGCCAGAGACAGACCGACAGCCAGAGATAGACAGCCAGAGACAGACAGCCAGAGACATACAGACAGACAGACAGACCGACAGACAGACGGCAGGTGGTTAGATAAAGCACCCGAGCCGAGTCGTATGAAAGCTTTCATGACCGTCCTGGCACTGCGCTGTCATTTGCACCGCTCTGTCTTTTGCACTGTTTACGACAGTTGGCCGCAACATTCGCTAGCTAGTTACGAGGTCATCCCAAGATCCGTGCACACACTGGTGTCACGATAACGTTAACGTGACGTGAAAATTGGTCTATAGTTATTTATTAAGTGTCATGCGCCAACAGTCCAAAACAAATTCCTAGTATGTGAGAAAACCTACCAGGCTCAATAAAAATGATTCTGATTCCGACGAGTAAACATCGAACGTACTGCAATATAAACCGGTGTGTGTGTGTGTGTGGGGGGAGTCCGCTGACCTTTGGCGGTGGAGTCGGTCAGCACCAGGTCCTTGTATCCCCGCTCGACCACCCGGACGGTGAACTCGGGCCGGTCGTCCCTCTCCTCCACCGCGCACACGTAGCGACAGCGCCGGCTGCCGTGACGCATGCTCCAGTAGATGCGGCAGGCCTCGTAGCCGGCGGGGCAGATGGCGGCGGGCGTGTGGAAGGCCGCCGCCTGCCCTGGCGCCAGCTGGCCCACGGCGTGCAGCACCAGGCTGCCCACGCGGAAGGTGTAGCCCAGCTCGGGCCGCCGCACGGCGCTCGCCACCTGACGCGCCTCGTCCCGCTGCACGTAGACGCGGCGGAAGACGGCGAAGCAGCGCAGCTCGTGCTCCGGCGTCTGGGCGTGGCCTCCGCGTGGCCGGTGGGCGTGGCACAGCATGGTCTTGTCCTTGAAGAAGGTGCAGTGGGCCTGCAGGGCGCAGGTGAAGTGGTAGACGTTGGCGCAGCGCAGGCGGTGGCAGCCGCTGGTGGCGCCCGTCTGCTGGCAGTAGGCGCAGCGTACCGCCCGGCCGCGCCGCAGCGCCAGCTCCACGTTGATGAGGGCGCCCGCCTGTGTCTCGTACACCTCCGTGGACCACAGGGCGCAGTTGAGGTGCACCCAGGCGTCCAGGTCCAGGTTGAGCAGCCGGGCCGGCCCGTCGGTGATGCCGTCGCCCAGCTGGTGGCAGAAGCAGCAGCGCCGGCCGTCGCGCAGCGTGGCGGGTGGGCGGAGCGAGGCGCCCAGCTTCCGCAGAAGCTCGTCCACCTCGTCCTCGTCGGGCAGCTGCGAGTTGCCCCGGGCCGGCGCCGCCGTCACCTGGACGGTCCACTTCCGCCAGCGCAGGCCCTTCTGCCGCTTGCCCTGGTGCCAGGTGTCCGGGTGGTGGTGGTGGTGCGCCCGCGGACGCGCCTTCAGCTTCACCGTCACCTTGATGACGTCCGACTTGGGCTCGGCTTTGGGGGCGTCGCCGGCGCTGGGGAAGGGGAGGGGCGGGGTGGACGGGGGGGACTGCTTGGGCTGGAGCTGGGCCAGGCAGTGGACATCCAGGGAGGACATGTTGTTGCTGTACTGATGCTGGGCTTTGGACAGGCTCTCCTGCTTCTGCTCGGACTCCGGGAGCAAAGACACCGCGTCCTGGCGAGACAACAACGTTTGTATTATTTGGACGACACGCTCAAAAAGCCATCCGTGTTTCACATATTGGTTTTAGCTTTGAGTAGTCTCAACGTCTCAACACCTATGGGTCAGAGCATTCTATAGTTAGGACAAACCTTGGTGTCCGTGGTTGGCCTGAACTGTGACGACGACGAAGAGGAGGAGGAGGAAGAGGCAGAGTACAGGAGGAAGCAGCTGTGGCTGCAGAAGACCAGGTTCCCCTCAGGCCCGGACTGGCCGTCCGGCTCCTGGAGAGACAGGAAGTCGGGCGTTTGTCAGGAGAGAACCCAGCAGGAAGCAGGAAGACGCATGCCGTTTCAAGTTCTGGGGCTCCAAAGGCGATGATTAAATCAAAAAGACTGACTGATGCATATTCAAAACACAATTTACACTAAGAGCGAAGGATATTAAATAAACATCAAACAGCTCCAGTATTCATATAACCTATGAACCCCCGAGACTAGTCTAAGATCATGTCACTTAACCCCCTAATTGCCTTGAGATGGATTTCACTCCAACAGGGAAGATTTACATAATCAGTGGATACTGTGTGTGTGTGGAGAGAGAGAGAGAGTGAGAGAGAGAGAGCATGTGTGTGAGTGTGTGAGAGAGAGACAGAGAGAGAGAGAGAGAGACAGACAGAGTGTATGACCATGTGAAATGGATGTGTGTGTAGGCCATCAGGCTGAATCTGTGGGTTACTCCATGCTTCGAGGTGGAGCCTAGCGTTCAGCTCAGGACCCCGTCTGTTGAAGGTGGTCGCGGGGATGCTGACTAGCACTGGAGTAATCTATCTCTCTCATGGAGATACAGTCTAATGGGTGGAATGTAGGCTGTAGAGAATGTGACTGCATAATATAAATCAACCCATATAGATTCTGTGGACCATTAGCTAGACAGAAACTATTGTGTGATAAAGACCACTTGATCGGTGTACAGCCAATTATACAATTGTCTCCAATTTGTCACTTGAACCAACCAAGGACAACGTAACAGGGGCTCGCTCTGTACCCGTTTGTGCGTGGGAAGGTCTTTGACGGATTTCTGAACTCCGCTTCCCAGGACCACCACCTTGCAGTGACAGCACCACTGGGGTTTGGGTCCCGGGCTGCCGGGGGTCTTCTGGTGGGCTCCTCTGACCGCGGCCGGGCCTGAAACACACAGACGGACCAGTCCATCTCATCGTCTCGGGGGTTTCTCCAGAGAGGCCGTTTCTGACAGGAGTATACACACTGACTGGGCACTGGGTGGACCTGAGGACTGGAAAAAGCTCTCCTATTGATAACCTATGAAAGTTAGGAGTTAATTCAGCTATGATGATTTCTAAATCAAACACACGTTTTTAAAGAACAACACCTAATTACAGACCGCAGATGCAATTAGAGCAGATAATTGAGAAGAATGCCTATATCCCCGCGCTCTCGACGAGGGGTCCGCTCTCTCGTTGGGGCCGTTTCATTAAGGGCCCGGCTCACAGACTGACGGCGGTAAACAGGAGCTCGAGCGCCGCGGAGGTCCGGCTGCGGGATCATTACTGCGTTTCATTAGCTCGGTGGATCGTTGCGGAAAATCAATAAGGATGTCCATCAGCAGCACCTGTGCCAGACGCGGCCCCGCAGTCCCAGGCAGATAACGAGGGGCGGGACAAAACGGGGGGGCCGTTGGTAAACATCGTTAAAGGGGTCTAATTACGTTTTGGGACGACCAGGGGGAGAACAATGAGATATGGAGATCGCCAAGGTGCCGCGTGTTGCTTCAGAGGGTCAGATAGGATTCATTTACCGCAGGAATGAAGAAAACAGGCCTGAATTCGCAAGTAGCTGCGACGACATACTGTACTGAACCTGCATGGATCCACACACAACAACCTCACAAACAATGTTACACTCTTAGACACCATATGCTAAGATAAACTTCCAGATGCATCATAAATGGATTTTGATTTGTTTTTTTCTTTAAAAAAAACATAACACTGGCGCTTCTTGCTCCAGTACGAGATTGTGTGTGTGTGTGTCCTTGAGCAAGACACTGAACCCCAAAATGCTTCCAATGAGCAGGCTGGCACCTTGCATGGCAGCTGCCGCCATTGGTGTGTGAATGTGTGTGTGAAGGGGTGAATAAGAGACCATTGTAAAGCGCTTTGGATAAAAGTTCTATAAACTGGACACGGTTTATTTACCATGATGTAGCAGACGACCCTCCAGTTGAGATGAGTCTCAAGTTTCACAAGTTTCCTGAATCCGATTATCTTTAGCTCTCTGATAAGCTGAATACAGCAGTGACTGATAGTAGCCTAGAGTATGCTACACAAGGACATCATGCTCAACACAACTTTGAGACTTTTGTATGTTGCACCGATCGCCCCCTCCCCCCTGAATACAGCAGTCACGCAATCACTGATAATACAGCCTATAACACACAAGGATATAATGCTCAACACAACTTAGTGGACAACAGCAGCATTGCTCTTTTACATTTCTGTGGACCGACCAACCAACCGACCGACCGAATTATAGAGCTGCTGGTGACAAAAAAAAGTCTGGTGACAGAGAAGAACGCAAGTCTGTCGCTGTCACACTGAGTTTGTATCGATCACATTACATTCCAGCTCCCCCGCTGATGCCAGGACAGCAGAGTCACTGCTTATCTTTCGCCTCAGGCTCCAAACTCATCTCATCAAGAAGTACTACCACGATCCTCCCTCTGAAGCACCCATTGTATTTTAAGATTGCTATTCTTGCATTTTGCCCTTAGCACTAGATTATGCTCCTAGTCACTTGTTTTAGAGAGGAGGTGCACTTTGGAGTTCTGGCAAGTAGCAGTACACTAACTTTTCCTACGTTAAATGTAATTATTTTAAGTCGCTTTGGATAAAAGCATCAGCTAAATGACTGTAATATAATGTTGTATCGATAATATCAAAATGTCCGCCCCCCTCGTGTGAGCGCACGCCAGCTGAAGGGGGCAGGGGTGCACACAGCACGCTCAGTCCTCTCACCCAAGGCGTCCGGCTGGAAGCGGTTGTGCAGCGCCTGCTGCTGCATCATCATCCCGGCCTGCGGCCCGCCGACCCTGACCGGCTGCCCCGGGCCCCCCGTGTCCACGCGGCCCTGGAACAGCGCCGGGGGCCGATGCTCGAGGCCGTGGGGGCCCACGCGGAGCCCGCTCAGCATGGCCAGGGGGCCCCGGTCCGGGGTGCTGCTGACCTCGTAGCTGCTGGGGATCTTCACGCACAGCAGGTCAGAAATGGCGGCCACCACGCCCGTGATGTTCTGGGAAGGAGAGTAAAGAGGTCTGGTTATGGCCTGACTGCAGTAAAAGGCTGCTTTCTTGCCAAACTGCACTCTTATTTAAAAAACTGCACTTTTATTATCATCCCTATAGTAGCTTTCGTATTTCTATAGCTTTTATAATATTTATATATCATCCTTTTTATCTAGCTATTTTCCTCACATGTCACATCCGTCACACGTTCCTGCAGATTCATGCTCTACAACATCAGGAGGATTCGCCCTTTCCTCACTAATGAAACAGCGCAGGTACTCATCCAGGCCCTGGTCATCTCCCGCCTGGACTACTGCAACTCCCTCCTCGCGGGGGCACCGGCGTCAGCCATTAAACCTCTGAAACTTGTCCAGAAAGCTGCTGCTCGCCTGGTGTTCAACCCCCCCAAATTCTCCCACACAACTTCCCTCCTCCGTTCCCTACACTGGCTCCCTGTAGCGGCTCACATCCAGTTTAAAACTCTGGCGCTAACCTACAGGGCAATGAAAGGAACAGCCCCCTCCTACCTCCAGGCCATGGTCAAACCCTACACCCCCTCCCGACCGCTACGCTCTGCTACCTCAGGGCGACTGGTTGCCCCGTCACTCCGAGGCTCCTGCGGTCGATCGACACGGTCACGGCTCTTCTCTGTCCTGGCCCCGCAGTGGTGGAATGAACTGCCCACTGATGTCAGGACAGCAGAGTCGCTGCCCATCTTTCGTCGCAGGCTCAAAACTCATCTCTTCAAGAAGTACTACAACAATCCTCCCACCTAAGCACTTATTGTATTATATTATATTGCACTGTACTTTAGATTGTGATTCTTGCACTTTGCCTTCAGCACTAGATTATGCTCTTAGTCACTTGTTTTAGAAAGAAGATGCACTTGTGAGTTCTGGCAAGTAGTAGTACATTGGCTCTTCCTACGTTAAATGCAATTATTGTTAGTCGCTTTGGATAAAAGCGTCTGCTAAATGACTGTAATGTACTGTAATGTAGCTGCATTTTATACCGTCAGTCACAGCTATGTTTATATGTCTTTGTAGTGTTGTTTCTTTGTGTTCTGTGAAGTGTGTGTTCTGTGTAGTAGAGTATGTATGGTCATATTCTGTGTTAGCACCTTGGCCCACTGAGGAACATCTCGTTCAGCCGTGCCCTTGTTTGTGGATGAATGACACTAAAACTGACTTGACTTTTTTGTCACATTGAACTGTACAGGTGCATCCCAAAAAAATTGAATATTGTGAAAAAGTCATTATTTTCAGTTTAATTTAATTCAAAACGTGAAACTTTCACGTATTCTAGATCCATTACACAAAGTGAAATATTTCAAGCCTTTTTAGTTTTAATCTTTATGATTGTACAGTATGTTCATTTATACACTCAATACTTTGTAGGGGCTCCTTTTGCACAAATTACTGCATCAACAATCAGCCTTGAAATATTTCACTACATGTGTAATGAATCTATAATATATGAAAGTTTCACGTTTTGAATTAAATTACGGAAAATAATGAACATTTTCACAATATTCTAATCGCATTGCCTATTAAATGACTGTAGCAGACATGGTCCTGTACTCAGACATGGTCCTGTACTCATCAGACATGGTCCTGTACTCAGACATGGTCCTGTACTCATCAGACATGGTCCTGTACTCATCAGACATGGTCCTGTACTCATCAGACATGGTCCTGTACTCAGACATGGTCCTGTACTCACGGTCCTGTACTCATCAGACATGGTCCTGTACTCAGACATGGTCCTGTACTCATCAGACATGGTCCTGTACTCATCAGACATGGTCCTGTACTCATCAGACATGGTCCTGTACTCATCAGACATGGTCCTGTACTCATCAGACATGGTCCTGTACTCATCAGACATGGTCCTGTACTCAGACATGGTCCTGTACTCATCAGACATGGTCCTGTACTCATCAGACATGGTCCTGTACTCAGACATGGTCCTGTACTCATCAGACATGGTCCTGTACTCATCAGACATGGTCCTGTACTCATCAGACATGGTCCTGTACTCAGACATGGTCCTGTACTCATCAGACATGGTCCTGTACTCACGGTCCTGTACTCATCAGACATGGTCCTGTACTCATCAGACATGGTCCTGTACTCATCAGACATGGTCCTGTACTCATCAGACATGGTCCTGTACTCATCAGACATGGTCCTGTACTCATCAGACATGGTCCTGTACTCATCAGACATGGTCCTGTACTCATCAGACATGGTCCTGTACTCATCAGACATGGTCCTGTACTCAGACATGGTCCTGTACTCATCAGACATGGTCCTGTACTCAGACATGGTCCTGTACTCATCAGACATGGTCCTGTACTCAGACATGGTCCTGTACTCAGACATGGTCCTGTACTCAGACATGGTCCTGTACTCAGACATGGTCCTAAAGGTTAAAGGTTAAAGTCCCACTGATTGTCCCACACCTGAGTGTGTAAAAAAGGTTCTCCACATTTGACCCATCCCCAGGGGGAGCGGTGAGCAGCAGCGGTGCTGCGCTCGGGAATCATTTGGTGACATGGTCCTGTACTCAGCGCGTGGGGAAGTGTAACTCACCTCGGCGGCGGCTGGCCTCAGTGTGATGGCGACGGACACCAGGCCGGGTTTGGGGTCGGCGGAGATCGGGCCGAAGTGGGCGCCGAAGAACATACTGGATGGCTCCGTCTTAACATCCTGCAGCCGGGCCAGCGACCCTGCGGTACCGGGAAAACAGAACATTCGGCGAAGGAAATCGGGATGTAAACATTGTTTTTTTTATATTTAAGTCATTAAGAGTCTTCTAATAACGGGAGCCGTTCCGTCACACAACCCGACGTTTCAATGATACTCAGAGCCAGAGTTACATCCGGGGGGAGGAGCGAGCGCCGTTACCTTTCCCGGCCGGGGTGGGGAGCATGGGGAGGACGGGGGACAGACAGGGAGAGGGCGGCTCCTCCTTCACCAGGGACAGGTCGGGGTAGCGGCTGATCTCCATGCCAACCACGCTTTCGGGGGACGAGGAGGGGACGAAGCTGTCGGGGGTGTCCCTGTCCTTGCAGTGCTCTTGTCCTCGGTTACTACGGACGAAGGAGGAGAGCGACTAGTACATACAGGGGAATCCATACAGGACAGCTGACAGTCAGTACTTATTTATAAATCATGATCACTGAGACAGTGAGTATAATGTTTTATTGATTTATTACCAGATTGATCAAGAGGGATAGTGTGTGTGTGTGTGTTTTACCTGAGCTCCTCCTGGTTGTTATGCGGTGGCGTGGGCAGCGAGGCGGGGACGTCCACGGTCTTGGGTCCCTGGGCGATGGCTCGGGCAAGCAGGTCCTCCTCGGTCCGGAACGGGACGTGGAGCGGCTTGGGGACCAGGCCTTTGGACACTGGAGGGACGAGGAAAGCTGGGATGACAACACATGCGCCGCAATACTCCTCGACTAAGTCGGCACGCCACGTTACTATGCTATCTCCCCAAAAAACATCCTCCTGTCTACAATCTACAGATAAGGTAAGGCGTTTGGATGAATAATGTCTCACAATATTCCGTAGACTCTATCTTTAAAAAAAAACTATACTGACAGAAAATGGATGCAATATATGTCTTCCTTATTTATTATTTTATTTATATCCTGACAAGTCCAAGGATAAGATACCTGCGCTGCCCATCTCTTTACTATACGTGCAGGTAATGCCAATCCATTTCTGTTTGAAAAACGGAAGCTGATAAACCGTGTGATCGTGTGCTAAAAATAAATCGGTGTATGTTATGCTGAGATTACAACTTACTCCATACACCCTTTAACCGTTTTATTTATTTATGTATTTATTTATTTATTACATTTTTCTGTAAAACTACTGGCCTGAATCCCACCAATCAAAGCTCAGCACATTGGGGGCAGCGCTGTTGACGCACAACTACGCTGAGAATACCGTAACGTACGGAATACCGTCAGTTCACGTTACACGTCTCCCAACGTTTTTTGGACACATCCGCGAGGTCACCTGGGGTCACTGGGCGGTCCGACCCTCACCCAGGCGACCCGTGTTGGATCAGACCAGCTCGTCTCCGAGCGACATTATCAAGGTCGGCTGGCTCCTGTACCCATGGCGACGGCTTTGCTGGCCAGCTCCTCGGTGGTGGCGAAGCCGTTGATCATCTTCTGCCGGTTGACGGGAGGCGGCGTCGGGGGGAGGGACGCGGGCGGAGTCGGGGGATTGCTCAGGTTGTTCTGCTTTGGACAGACCGGACAAAGACTATGTCATCATACCAGGTTAAACTGCAGCGGTGTCCCGTTAATAAACACGAACGCTTGAAATGAACTGCAAAAAAACTCAACTTCGTATCGGTGGACAATCTAAGAAGTGTGTACTGTTGCAGATTGTTTGAAAACAGACTAGTCTTTATTACCCCGTACTAAACAAAAATAATGTTTCGTCATCATGGAAAGCTTCACCCCTGCAGGCGCTTTCCTTCTTTATTAAAGCCTCTTTTGTCCAGCACAAGTCAGGGGATGTGCGTATTCCTTCACTATTTAACCCCTCACCTTGTAGGCCAGCTGGGAGTAGTAGTCGGAGACCCCATCCAGAGAGGCGCTGCCGAAGGTCCCAGACAGGAGGTTCTCCCCGTTCAGCTGCCCGCTGCCGTAGGGCGCGAAGTGGGCGAAGTTGACCCCGATCAGGGGCTCCATCAGGGGGAGGAGAGAGAGCTGCTGTGAGACGAGAGAGAGAGAGAGAGAGAGAGAGAGAGAGAGAGAGAGAGAGAGAGCAGAACAGAGCTCCAGTTATACACTGCTCATCGATGCTAATGTCGATTACTATGTGACGTGCGAGTCTTGCCCTGGTATTCATGCTGCCTGCCAATCCTGATGATGAATTAACATATCTTTGAATCTTGGAGGTATTACTCATTGTTTTCAGCTCTGTAATACTGGTCGCTCTGTGTGTGCTGAGAGTCGGTTGGCAATTTGTCTTCCCGATGTTTACTATAACTTCACGGCAATTATAGGAATTCTAACTGAACAAAGTTTATTACATCAAGATTGGTGATTAAATAGATATTCTGTGTTTGCCCTGTCCTCCGTGGAATACAAATATGATGCCAGTTCTTCAGCAAAATGTCATAATCTAATTCATCTTCACCAGGGACAAAAATAAATCCATTCTTTCTGTGAGAAAACGGTTTAATATCCTATAATTCTTTCAACATTAGCAGTGTCAAATTTTTCTATTTTCTCCTTTTTAGGAACCAACCGCTAGTCCCCAGCTTAAACCAATAACTCCACAGAGGGGTTTACTGCCATCACCGTAATTCTCCTTCCCATTCTTCTGTGTAATCACCAGCGCAAATCCCGGGGAGTATAACAGTCACTGTCATTCGCAGGGCCATAATTACAGTAACATCCCTCTGATACATGGGGGCGGTGTAAGCACGTTCAGTGGGAGCTCCATCCCGACTCCAATCTGTGATTACCTCTGCTGTAGGCCTGAATACGACCTATCCTGACTCAATCTGTGACTACCTCAGCTGTAGGCCTCAATACGCCCTATCCTGACTCCATCTGTGACTACCTCTGCTGTAGGCCTGAATACGCCCTATCCTGACTCAATCTGTGATTACCTCTGCAGTAGGCCTGAATACGCCCTATCCTGACTCAATCTGTGATTACCTCTGCTGTAGGCCTGAATACGCCCTATCCTGACTCAATCTGTGATTGCCTCTGCAGTAGGCCTGAATACGCCCTATCCTGACTCAATCTGTGACTACCTCTTCAGTAGGCCTGAACATCGGCCACATTCTGACTGGGAGGCTGCAGCCCAGCACAGCACCTGCCTGAGCGAGGGGGCGGAGCCTTGTGATCGCGCCTCACCTGTTTGAGCTGGGTCATCAGCGTGTCGGTGTTGGAGTGCACCAGCTGCTTCTCCTCTCCGTCTTTCCTCCTCTTCTTGTAGCGGGAGGCGGGCTTGTCCCCCCCCTTGGGGGCCCTCTTGTTGCGGCCTTTCTTCTTGTCCTGCTCCGGGATCAGGGGCCCTGGGAAGTCCGGCTGTCCGTCCGAGTAGGCCTGAAGGGGGAGACAGAGCAGCGTCGTGACCATCCCTCCCAGCCAGCCCACGGCCTATTATCACATGATAAAATCATAATGACGGGTTGCAAGGAATTATGGCCCGAGCGATGTTCAAACATTCGCAACCTTTCGGGTATATATAGCTTTGGTTTTAGATAAGGATGTGCGATTTATGCGAAAGAGTGACTCATCCTAAAACGCCGGGCACTGTGACTCACAGGCAGTTTGTGGCTGCCTGTGACAGGCCTGGCATCTTGTCTGCGAGTCACGCCGCGCGGGCGAGATTAGCCGCAGCGGCCGTGACTCACGCTGACTCACCCCGTTGCTGTCCATGGAGCTCTGCCTCAGCAGGGCCTTGCAGTCGGCCGCCTCCTCCTCCGAGCGCAGCCCGTCCTCCGACCTCTGGTGGGGAAGCCTCCCCGGCGGCGGCGGCGGCGTGCACTTGTTCTTCAGCAGGTGCTTCAGCAGCTCGTTGCCGGACTCCCCCCCCTTGCCGCCATGGGAGGAGGGGCTCTGTCCTCCTCCTCCTCCCCCCTTCTCGCCCTCCTCCTTCACAGAGGGGTCCGTGCCGGACGCTGCCTGGGGGTCCCGGGGCCCGCCGTGGCACTCACTGGCCTCCGTCTGCTCCAGCTTGATGTTGCTGAGGATGCGGTCCTGCTCCAGCGCCCTGGCCGCGTCCGACGGGTGGTGGTGGTGGGCCGGCGGTGCCCCCCCCGCGGACAGCTGCCTCTCCAGCTCCGAGTGGCCGGGGGTGGAGGGGCCCAGCAGGGGTGACCGGGACAGGTCCTGCTCCCCGAAGTGCGGGGCGTTCCTGGTCGGCGTGGACGAGGTGTCGGAGACGTAGGGCGTGAGCGGCGCGGCGAGGTCGGAGTGCGGCGTGGACGGCGCCTTGACCGAGTCGGCGTCGTCGTCCTTCTTCTTCTTGCGGCTCCTCTTCTTCTTCCCCTTTTCGTCCGGGATGATGTTGGAGTACAGCTGGATGAGGGACTGGCCCGAGCCGGGGAAGTTGGACGGCAGGGGCGTGGTCGACGGGTCCGGCCCGAAAGGAGGCCCTTCCCCGGGCAGCAGGGGCATCAGCCCCGGCCCGCTGAACCTCCTGGGTCTGGGCTGGCCCTGGGCGAAGCCGCCCGGCTGCATCCTGAGGTTGTCCGGTCCGTAGCCGGGGCCCATGTCCTGGTGCATCATGCCGTTGCCCATCATGGCCCTCCTCTCTCCGCCCGGCATGAAGGCCCCGGGGGGGGAGCCCATGCCCGGCTGCATGCCCTGCTGCTGAGCGAACATGGCGCCCATCTGCTGCTGCTGGTGATGCTGCAACTGCTGCGGGGGCCTCTGGGGCTGCATGAAGTCCTGAGGCAGCTCGGCGTTGAAGAACGGCATCTGGGACAGCGGCGGCGGCGGAGCGTCGGACGCCAGCATGCCCTGCTGCTCCATCTCCATGCGCTGCTTCAGCGCCCGCTGGCGCTCCACCTCCTGCATGAGCTGCACCCGCTGCCTCTCCTGCTGCTCGCGCAGGCGCTCGCGCCTCTCGCGCTCCTGGAAGCCCTCGCTGAACGGGTTGTTGTCGTCGAACTTCAGCCCGCCACCGCCGCCGTCCTGCACGGGTTTGACCCCGCCCGGTGGCTGGGGAGGCTGCTGCTGGACCTCGGCGGGCATCTGCGCGTGCGGGGGCAGGCCGCCCATCGGCATCTGGGGGGGCGGCGGCGGCTGGTTGGCTGGGTTGCCCATGGGCACCTGGGGGGGCATGAGCACGGGCATGCCGGGGCCCACGCCCATGGGCATCGCCGCCCCGGGGTGCCAGCCTCCGGGGGCGCCGGGCAGGCCCGGGTGGAGGGGCACCTGCTGGATCATGGGGTTCATGGGGGGCTGGCCCATCGGAGGCCCGCCGTCGCCGCCGGGCATCATGACGGCGGGGCCCGCCATCGGGGGCATCCCGGGCACAGGCGCCATCGGGGGCATCCCGGGCACAGGCGCCATCGGGGGCATCCCGGGCACAGGCGCCATCGGGGGCATCCCGGGCACGGCCGCCATCGGGGGCATCCCGGGCACGGCCGGCATGCCGGGCATGGCGGAGGGCGGCATGCTGCTCTGCTGCTGCTTCACCCGGTACTCCTCGATGAGCTCGGCGTGCTCCTTCTGCTGCTTCCGGATCTGGGGGACGAGGACGAAAGAGGAGGACGAAAGAGACGTTTGTCTTGTGAGTGGTTTTCATTATGTGAGCCGAGACAGCAAAGACAGTACGTCTGTCTGCAGAACGGGGAGAAACATTATTATAGCAGGGTTATCAATACTGTGGGAGGACAGATGGTTTGGCCGTTTTGTCCAATTTGCAATTTGAGTGAGTGAGTGAGTGAGTGAGTGAGTGAGTGAGTGAGTGAGTGAGTGAGTGAGTGAGAGCTGGAGACGGTGCTGGGGGTAGGGGGGTGCTCTTGTAATTGCGTTTCCTCGTTTCCCTTTTTTTTCTTTTTTTACCTGCTCCAGTTGTTTCTGCACGACGCCCTGCTGCTCGGTCACATGCTTGAGCTGCTCGGCGTCCTCCTCCGGGAACTCTCGGCCCGCCTTCTTGGCCGTCCTCTGCTTGGCCGACAGGGCCTTCTTCGACTTCCTGTGGGTGCCAATCTTCTCCTCCAGAAACTTCTGCTGCATCTGCAGCAGCTGCTGGGTCTCCTGGAGCCACTCCTCGTACTGGGCCTTCTGGGCGTTGTCTGGAAAGGAGAGGTTAGGATTAAGAAAAGAGGAACTGTCCACCAGGTATTGTGAAGAGAGAAAGAGATAATGTCTTCTTTATGATCGTTTTACAACACCGTATTCCTACGGTTCTAACCGATCGACGAGAGGACTTACTGACGAAACCAGATCCAAAGTTGGGAGGGTTAGGCCTCGCAACCTGAGGAGTCAACTTGCCGTCCTGAGTTTGGGGAGAGCAAGTTCAGTGTCAAACGCTCGTGTTTTGTCATCATAGCTGGTGTTTGAGAGTTGAATGAAAAAAGAAAGTTTCACTGACTATTGTTTCTGATACCTGTCCGACCACTTGAGGAGGGAGAGGCGTGGTTTCTGGACACGGGGTCACGGGACCAGGAGGGAACCTGTGGAAGAGCGACACACACGCTTCAGGTGAGGTTCCTCTCAAAAGACAACGCTCTTGTAAACGGCAGCCCAGACCGGCGTTTACCTGTTCATAACCATTGGCGTCATTCCCATGTTGTTCTGAACCATGACTTTGTTGATGCCTTTCAGGGCCACCATCTTTGCTTTCATAATAGGGTCGGTGATGGCATCAAAATCTGTCGATGACAAAAAAGGACGCGCTGTTACCAAACTTTGCATCACTAAACACACTGGAATTTGCCACCTTCTGATGTATTTTACGGTATTTTATCATTGCCTTTTGTGTATTATTTTCACCGTCTTCCTGCGAAGGTCTGCGAAGGCATTTGTCAACTGATAAAATGTTATGATCGGTCTGTCACACACTGAGATTATTCATACAACCACGTAACAGGACGGACCGTATTTTGACTGGAACGAAAGGAGATAGGAGCGTCCTGTCAGACGTCTCGGACGACTCGAGAGGCTGCGCCACTTACCTATGTTGGGGAAGAAGGAGTCGCTGGAGCGCTGGCGGATCATGGCCTGCATCTGCCTCTGCTGCTGCTGCTCCTGCCTTTCCTGGTCCAGGAGGTCCTGCAGCAGGAGGGGCTGTTCCTCCAGCAGCAGGGGCCGGTGCTGCTGGCCCAACGTCTGGCTCAGCAGGGCCTGCTGGGCCGGGGTGAGTCCGCTCTGGTCCACGGTCTGATCGGCGCCGAAAGCCGCCGCCATGGCCATCTCGGCCGCGTCGGCGGTCAATCCGGAGTTGCCGTCGGCCTGGTTGCCGGCGTCCCCCGCGGGGTTCAGCGACGTGTCCTCCAGCTTCGGCTTCACGAGGAGACCGGAGAGGACCGGGGCGGAGGCGGAGAGCGCCCCCTGCTGGTGGGGGGCGGCCGCGTTTCCGTCGGCCTGCTGCCGCTCTGTCCCCTCCGCTGTCTTCTGGCCATCGTTGGCCTCCGTCTTGACCCGCCCCTCGGCTGGCAGGGGGGTGGAGCTCTGACCGGCGCCGCCGGGCTCACGCTCGACGTCAGCCGAGGACGACCGCTCGGCCGGGCCGCTCTCGGATTTCCCCATGCCGGACGAAGGAGGGGTGGATGAGGCGGCCGCTCCGCCGGCGCTGGAGTTCCTCTTCTCGGACAGCGCCTTCTGTATGTCCGACCCGTCGCCGTGATCCTCCATCGGGTCGCCGAGGTCCAGCTCCTCGTTGAACATGTCCTTCTTGATGTCGTCCAGGTCCGGGTCCGTGTAGGCGATGATGTCGAACTTCCCCGAGGTCAGGAAGTCGTCGAGGTGCAGGTCATTGGTCTCTAGGTCCAGGTCCTTGCCGTCGTCAGGGTCAAGGTTCAGGTTCTCCAGGTCGGCGTCGACCAGGTCCTTGACCTCCACGTCCTCCAGGTCTTTGACGGCCGACTCCACCGGGTCCAGCTTCTCCTCGGCTCCTTCGTGGAGCGCCTCCCCATGCCCTGCTGGCGGCCCGTGCATCAGCATGGGTCCCGCCATACCCTGGGTCTCGGTGGGGGCCGGCTGACTCATGGACCTCATCAGCAGGGACTGCCTGTGCACCGCGCCCCCTTGCATGTGGGGCTGCTGCTGATGCAGGTTCTCCATGCTGACCGACAGCTGCACCGGGCCGAGCTGGTTCCCCGCGGCGTCCATCATCCTGGGGCCCTGGCCGGGCGGGAACCTGAACTCCGGTCCGCCCATGAAGCCGGGGAGCCTCTGGGGAGGAGGGTGGAGGCTCGGGTCCACGTTGCCCTGCATGGCCCCCGGGGGCCCGAAGGGGAGGCGGAGCCTGCTGTCGGAGGCCCGGTGCCGCAGCTCGATGAACGGCTGGCCCATGATGT
This sequence comes from Borostomias antarcticus, assembly GCF_949987555.1. Taxonomy (NCBI): domain Eukaryota; kingdom Metazoa; phylum Chordata; class Actinopteri; order Stomiiformes; family Stomiidae; genus Borostomias; species Borostomias antarcticus. The sequence continues at coordinate 7,780,333 of NC_140245.1, forward strand.
TGTGCTGCTGCACCGGCATCCCCCGGGGGGGAAAGTGCTGGGGCAGCCCGGCCGGGTTGATGGTCTTCCCCATGTCCACGGACATGGAGCGTCTCATCTGAGGATGGACGTCCTGCATCTGGTGAGGCCCTCTGGGGAAGAACTCCTGTCCTCCGTGGGGTCCGGGAACTCCGAGTGGAAACGCGAACCTGAGGGGAGGAGGGGGGTCTTTAGTACGTGCCGAAGTCCCTGAAAATGGATGTTCCTCACGAGCAAAGGTAACGTGATTCATCAGGTTTTTAGATTAGAATTAGAATCCATACCTTGGGCCCTGATGTCTGATATTTGGATCCCCAGGATGTTGGGCTCTGGGGAACTGCCCCTCGTTGGGGAATGGGGCTCGCTGGTCCCCGGGGAAGGGTCCGGGGAACCTCATGGGGCCCCTCATGGGCCCTGGTCCAGGGTAGGGAGGTGGTGGCCGGCTGAACATCTCCCCCTGCTGGCCGTGGCCCTCCTGGGGCCAGGGTCTGGGTGTGCCAGGGGCTATGGGGGCCATGTTACCGGAGGGGTCCTGGGGGCATCGCTCCTGGCGGATGGCGCTCCTCTGCTGTTGCTGCTTCAAGAGCAGCTCTCTGATACGCTGACGCTGCAGAAGACAACTTAGGACTTAGAATAGAATCATTGCTGTAGTTGCTCTATGTGTGAAATCTGTTTAATTTGAGGCAGTGAATGCAGAAATATACAGAAATGCATCTTATATTCCTCATCACAATTCTCACATGATGTCAAAGGATGGTGATTCGCTTTACCCAGGTGAGGTTCAAACAGTGCAAGGCCGGATTCATAGACGACGCAAACTACATAAGCGCAAGCAACGCAAGCTTCGCAAGGCCACGTCTCGTTGCGTCCTTGCGTGTGTCATGCCGAAATTTGTCACTTGACGCAAGCAATAGTGCAATTCCTTGCGTTTCCACAAAACAAAACACAGAACGCAAGCTCTCGAGTCATGTTGGAGCTTGCGTTCACAACGTAGCTTGCGTTGTTTGCGTCGACTATGAATCAGGCCCAAGTAACACAATATGAAGTCTGGAGGAGTAAAATAAATAAATAAATAATAAGTCTTACCTGTCGGAGTCTCTCCTCGCTGTCTGCCAGAGGGACACTCTGAGCCTCAGGGGGACCTCCAGACATCTGAGGATTGTTTGCCAGCTGCTGCCCGGGGTCCTGGGGGGCACCGGCGGGGTTCCCCATGCCCGGCTGCTCCTTCATCTCCGGCCTCTCCGCCGGCTGCGGCCGAGGGGTCATGGGCGCCTGCTCGTACGGGTCGTGGACCGGCGTCTGATTGGGCCTCCTGGACGGCGGCGCCTGGGAGAAACCGTCGTCCGGCACGCCGTGATGCTTGGGCGTTAGCGAGCCGGGGTGCGGGAAGGGCTCTTGGAGCCTGCCTTGGGGTTGGGGGAACGGATCCTGGTTCAGCATGGGCCCGGGCCTCTGCCTACCGAGGCCGTCGGGACCCATGCCTGGCCTGGGGGTTAATAGGGGCTGGGCGTATGGGTCGTTCAGCAGCGGCCTGGGGGCTCCTCCTGGCTGGGAGAACATGTCTCCACTGGCGGGCCTGGGGGTCCCGGGAGGGTTAGCGTACGGTTCCATGGCCATCCTCTGGCTCCCTGGCGACTTGGAGAACCGCTCGCCCACGGGGGGCCGCGGGGTGCCGGGCGGCTGGGCGTAGGGGTCCACCGAGTGGGAGGGGGACAGCCTCTGGCCAGGGTGGTGGAACTGGCTCATGCCGCCGGGTCGGGGAGTGGAGGGAAGCTGGGAGTAGGGGTCTGGGGACGGGCTGGGGGCGTTCGGCGGCTGCCCGTAGTTGTCGTGCGGGCGCGGGGTGCCGGGCGGCCGGGCGTAGGGCTCGAAGAACGGACGAGGCTGCTGGCCGCCGGCTTCGTTTACAGACCTGGGGGTCCCGGGGGGCGGGGCGGCGTAGGGGTCGGAGGGCCTCGGGGTGCCTGGCGGCTGGGCGTAGGGGTCACACTGGGAGTAGTCGGGCCTCGGGGTGGAGGGCGCGTGAGCGTAAGGGTTCCTGGCGGACAGCTGCGCCATCGGCACGGGCGGGGCGAACGGCAGGCCCTGGGGGTGATGCTGAGGGGCCATTCTGGGCGGACTGGTGAAGCCGTCGCCCATGGAGGTTCTCGGGGTGAGGGGAGGCTGAGCGTAGGGGTCCATCTGTTGGCTCTGGGCGAATCGGTCTGCGGGATGCGCCATCGGCCTGTTGAAGTGGTCCTGGGCCTGGGGAGGGGGCATGGGCGTTTTGAACAGGGAGACGGAGCCGGACTCGTTGCTCCCTGGGATGGGGGTTAGCAGGGGTCGGGAGTACGGGTCGGACAGGATCATCCTGCTCTGGGCCATGCGTTGGTAGGCCTCGTTTCGAATCATGGGCCTGGAGTAGGGGTCCCGCGCGGGAGAGCCCATCAGGGGCCTTCCCTGGCCGGGCCTGGGCGGGCCCATGGGCTTGAGGAAGGGGTCCATCTCGCCCATGGGCCTGGGCGTGTCCGGGGGCTTCGAGTAGGGGTCGCCGCCGGCCATGGATGTGGGCGAGCCGAATGCCTCGCGGGCGGGAGAGGGCCTCCCTCTGTCCTGCTGCTGCTCCATCATGGAGTTGGGGGACTTTCCGGACTCCACGGAGATCCTACGGCAGGCGCCGGCGGGCCCCAGGGTCGGCGGCCGTGGCGTGCCCACCATCTTGGCGTAGGGGTCCCACGGGGAGGAGGGCCTGGAGGAGGAGGAGGAGCCGGGGGAGAAGACCTGTGGCGACTGGGGCTGGGAGGACGGCCCCGAGGGAGGGAGGGGGGGCGGCGGCCGCAGGAACACGTCCTCGGGGGGCGGCCCGGAGGTGGGGGTCCCTGGCAGCTGGGGCCTGGCAAAGCCCTCTATGGGGGCGACCTGCTGCTGCATGGGGGACATGCTGCCGTTGCTGGTCTGGGAGGCGGGGCTCTGGTCGCCGCTGTTCGGCCCTTCGCCGTCCGACGCCACGCCCCCCGCCGCCGTCTGCTGCTGCTGCTGCAGCTGCTCGTTCTTCACCTGCTCAAGTTTCTGGGTGGCTTCGATTTTGGCTTGCTGTTTGCTTTTCTGTCGCATTTGCTGCCATGGGAACGGAATAAACAAACAAACAAACAAACAAAAAAAAGCAGGTTTAGTTCGCAGTGTGATTATTATTCATACGTTTGCTTACATCACTAGCAGACAAGAAAAAAAACAAAAAAACGGGACAGGCTTTTTTTCACGATGCTACATCACACGGGGGGGGTGGGGGGGGCCTTCTCTGAACTGCCTCTCGGGTTAACTGGTCGCACGCTGACCTGCCTGTTGCGCATATGCCCCTGACCTGTCTGAATACAACCTTACCTGTCTAAACTTCCACTCTTGCTCATGTTCTGACTCTTTGGGTTTCAAAGGGTCCTTAAAGAGCAGGTCTGTGTCTAGCGGTAAGTTGGGGTCAAACACCTCGGGCGGCTGCAGCGGCGCCGGCTGCTGCCTCTTCGCCGTCTCGTTGGTCATCTGGACCTTGTTGATGCGCAGAGCGGCCCGGTTGTCTCTCGCCTTTTGCTGTGGAGCAGATCGGCCACACACACACACACAAAGGCACACGCGCACACACACACACACACATACACACACGACAGACAGGCACACACACACACACGACAGACAGGCGCACGCACACACACACAGGCACACACACGCACGCACGCGCGCACACACACACACACACACACACACACACACAAGAAAAGCAGACGAAAGAATTTCAGCCGGTGCCATGGAAACCTTTGGAGACCATTCCTACAGGGTTTGTTTTTTTTCCTCCAGTACATTTTTTAAATCAAGAGCAGTCCTTAAAACATGCCCCCTGCCAGATAAAATTACTTCTTGTGGACTTAATTACAGAGACTGTTGTGAGCTCTAAAACTGGGAGCTACAGTAAGATTGCTTTGTGAACTAGTTCATATGTGAATAGCCAGATTTCAAATAGCACTGGTATGGATCATGAGACTCAGTACTCTCCTGTATATAACATAACATACAGCATCGGATTGTTAATAGTGGTCGGGACGATTCGATGTTTGTTGCATTTCACTTCGATGGCGAGTCTTATGTTACCTGAGGAAAATAATATCTTACCACATATGGGGCTCTGTCCTGTGAGCTCGCTTTCCGCCACAGTTTAGCAATTTGCTTGACTCGTGTAGACCAGTCTGTGGAAAGATTCAAAGGGGGAACGTAGATTATTATCTAGAACAGAACGATCCAGTTCAATATGGTTTGGCAGAGCTGCCTATGTCGGCATTTTCTGAGACATTCCGAGGTGTAAAGAAGGGGTGGTGAGAGAGTCAGGGAACGGGGCCGTGCCCCTAGAGACGCACCTGGGAACTCCTCCTTGAGGTTGGGGAAGTTGACGTTGGTGTAGAGGACCGGGGCCACGGTGGCCAGCTCTCCCAGGGTCTCCTCCTTCTCCCATTTGAGGGTGCTCCTCTGGGCGTTGGACATGGCCTCCGTCTCCCCCTCGGGCCCCAGGCCGGGGGGAGGGGTAGGGATGGGCCCGTGGGCAGGAGAGGCCCAGGGACCCACAGCCTCTCTGCCCATCTGATTGAACTTCCTGTCCCTGCAACAGAGAAACACCGTCTTCAGCAGCCATGTTGCAAGTAGGGCTGGGTATCGATTAGAATTTCAAGAATCGATTCGATTCCGATTCACAAGGTTCAGAATCGATTATCACGATTCAATTCGATTCGATTCGATTCAATATCGATTCGGTTAGTGTTACTAAAACCTGTTTTTTTTTTTAGCTGTAACCTTAATTACATGGCCGCCAAGTTATGCAACACATCAATACTAGGTCTGGGTATCGATACTGATTTACAAAAATGAATGAATGAATGAATCATTGAATTAATTAATTAACTATTCATTCCTTCATTTATTCATTCGTTCATTAAATGAAATCATTTGATTCAGAATCCATTTAGAAACTTGAAATTTTTTAAACCCAGCCCTAGTTGCAAGCCAATATGCATCGCAGCAGACAACCAGGAACGAGGGCCTACGATATGACGAAGCATAACAGCAATCAAACAGTACGAGAGATTTAGGAAGAAAGAGGAAGCCCCTCGGTACCTTGGATTGTCAGTGAAAGGCATGCGGTGAAGCGGGGAGAAGTTCTCTGGGATGCAGGGTCCTGCTCCCTGATTGGTCGGTGTCAGAGGGTAGCGCTGGTTCGGGCCAATCAGACCGTTCATCATGGGCATCCGCGGGAACATGGCGTTACCTATGTGCAGGAAAACACGGGACGGTAGATATGTGCATTAGGCCCCTACATTCAGAATCATGAAGCCTGAATTGAAGCTATTTCAGTTCCAAGCCTATCCCAAGTCTCTGAGGGGGCGGTTAGGTGTCCTACCCGTGTTGGGATGGGGCAGGCTGGTCCCTGGCGTGGCAGGTAGGGGCCCCGGGCCCTGGGGGTGAGGCATCTGTGGTGACTGGCTGGTGTTTGGGCTCAGGACGGCGCTGAAGAGGTCCTCCACATCCTTACCCTCCAGCTCTGCAGGGGGGCGGGGGGGGGGGGGGGGCAGAGATGGGACAGTTATGAGACCGACGGACACAACTCAACACGGCGTATGAGAGTGAGAGGGTACGTGACCAACCTGGAATTTTGTAGAGCTTGCTGAGAATTGATTCTGAAAGAAAAAACGAAACCTGTGGCTTCACTTAAAATGTCTCGACAGTTCAAATAAATGTCTTGGAAGGCGGCTGAATGACCAGGTGCGAACGAGGCTTCGGTACTGACCGTCGGTGACCATCTTGTCCAGTTCAGGGCTGAGGATGCCGTCCAGGGGTTCCTCGGGCAGCATGGCGCGGGGCGTCCGGCGTCCTGAGTGAGACTGGGGGACCGCTGGGGAGCTTTCCGCCAGGGGCCCAATGTCCAGACCAGCTGTGGAAACACATACACAGACATACAATAACAATCAATCACACACACAGACACACACACTTTGATAAAACATACACACTGCAGCATATAAATTGTGCTGATGCAGAAATAGACATAAGAGTGACTTGTTTATTGTCCTAGCAGCCAAATATATTTACAAAATCACAGAATCAGTGCTCCTATTTGTATTGTGAATGACTGCAAACAGAGTTCTAAGCTTTTAAGACATGGAAACATCAGCGCTAGCAAATTAATTTAAGATGATGGAGCTGGAAAAAAAGAACAGAATTCCACATTGCAGCCAATTTTTACATTCCTTTCACAGAGGGAAGGCACATCCATTTTAACCACTCTAGGAGTGCTACGGGTAAAAGCCATTGATTACTTGGTGCAAAAAACATATCAAGCTGAAGTGCATTCGAAGTTGAATAAAGTAGGGTTTACACAGAACCAAGGACGCATGTAGGCCTCTCTGGAATTGCTAAGCTACTCTTCAGCGAATCATAGGGTTGGTAGTCGAGACCTTCATAGGCATCAGAAAATGGAAGGCCACTCCCCAAGGCCCCTCATTCTCTACAGTGCTTTCCAGTCCAAATTGCTCATTTCAGAGCTTGAATGGGAGCGCGTCCTTGACCATCTGTTTCGGTCGGATCGCTCAAGTATTCCTCACCGACTAGACTCGAATTTGTGATTTGTGATTAAGGGACACAAATACGGCCAAAATGTTTTGCAGTGACAAAGCATTAGCAGTTTGAATAATAAAGACAGCGGTGCGAGAGAGGGAGAGAGAGAGAGAGAGAGAGAGAGGATAAGAGAGCATGCAAAGATTAACATGAAGTATGCGTGCCACTGCACAGAAACACAAACGCAAGTACACCACACAAAGGAAGAATAAATGACTGCGATCCATGAGTAGGCCATGATGCCCTTACCAAAAGGAGGAGGGGAGCTGTCAACTTGGAAGGAGCAAAAATCAAGACCTGAAGGAACCCAAACCAGACACAATGAGTGAAACCAAATAGCAGACAGAACGAGCAAACCACTCACCAGACAACGCAAAACAAAGAACGAATCAAACGAAAGATGGATCTAATCATTATGAAAAGCATGTGACAATCAAACTTAAAACAACATATAGTGAGCGGATAAGTGTGTCTTTAGTGAAACCATATAGAGACGCTTTAGCCAGACGTCAGCATGGCGCGATGTGATTGGCCCGGAGATCAGTGACCTACCAGAGTCGGCAGATGGCTTCCCGAGCATTCCCAGGAGGTCAGGGTCCGTGCTCAGAACGCCAGACAGGTCCACTAGAGGATCCTCTGACGTCTCTGTGGACGAACAAGAGGTATATCCTCATAAACACTGGCATGGATACCTAGACACGAGGCTAAGGCTTGTGGCAGCCTATTGAGAAAGTGTGTGTGTGTGTGTGTGTGTGTGTGTGTGTGTGTGTGTGTAGTGTGTGTGTGTTACACGTACGTGGCCCTACGGGTCTGGCAGCCATGGGCGCGGCAGCTGCGCTGAGCAAGGGGTCCGAGGAGGGGTCCAGGAAGCTGGCGGCGGCGTGCTTCCTGTCCGGCTGGCCTTGCCCCTCCTCCAGCAGCCCTGACTCCGCCCCCCGCTGCCGGCTCTGCTTGCTCTTGTCCAGCAGGTCCTTCCCGAAGAACGCCTCCTGGACATGACAGCGACAACCGCGTCGGTCACTCTCCTGACCGGGCCCCGTCAACACATCTTATCAGACACCCCCCACGAGACCTGCTGGAAGGCAGACCTTAATGGCCTACCAGGTGGGGGGGGGGGGGGGTATATTCAGATAGTACAGGAGGGGGAGGGCCCCTGAGAATCCGACCCAGCGACAGGAGGAACTGTATCGAGACAAAACACACTTGACATCGTTGCTACCTCCGATGGTTTCATTGGTCCCCTGCCCTCCCTCCCTCCCTCCCTCCCCCCCCTCCTCCCCCTCCCTCCCTCCCCCCCCTCCTCCCCCTCCCTCCCACCTCTCCTCTCTCTCCCTTCCCTCCCACCTCTCCCTCCTCCCCTCCCTCCCTCCTCTCCTCTCTCCGCTCCTCTCCCCTCCCTCCTCTCTCCCCTCCCTCCCTCCCTCCCTCCCTCCCCTCCTCTCCTCTCTCCCCTCCTCTCCCTCCCCTACTCTCCTCTCTCTCCCCTCCCTCCCTCCCTCCCCTCCCCTCCTCTCTCTCCACCAGGGTGCGTTCACTCCTCGCCCCTCTTCAGGGAGACCGCGCCGCCGCTCCCCGCTGCGCCGGGGACATTAAAAGCCGGGCGAGCCGCCGGTTCAATAATTAATCAAATGCATGCGCCTCTGCGTCGGACCCCTTGGGTTTTGACGGTGCCCCTTCTTGCCCCCGCCCCCCACCCCCCTGCCCCCTCCTCCGCTACAGGACACAGACCAGAGCTGACAGCTGCCCGTGGCTTAATGCAGCTCCCATATCTCCCTGTTTGGGCCGATACGAGGTGACACTGAGCTGAGGGTTTTGAGACCGGTCGTCTCCAGTTGAGCTTCCGTACGTCCGTTCACAACACAAACAGGGGCTGTTTGGGGGCGGGGGGGGGAGTGATCGGAGAGGAGTCTCCTTCCCGCTGAGCTCCTCGAGGCCGTGCCTCTGTTCAGAAAGCACGCTGAAGGGGCCGCTCTCTCCGAAGGTCTCTCTTTAAGTGGTTGCCAGGCAGTGCTGCGCTGCCTCCCTAGCCCTCCCATGGGTGAGGTGAACACGGCTGCTTATGCAGATGCGATGTGACGTGACCTGGCTATCGGTGCATCTGCCCGCCGCTGTGCCTTGCATGGTTACAACATTTAGGTTAATGACTCATTCAATCAATTATTGATCGACTGCATACTTTGTGGCATACAACTGTTATTTTTAGCAATAGGATAGCCTCGGCTTTCAACGACAAACTGGGTATAGTGGATGGCATGGCGGTATGACTAAGAGTTATGTACAGGAGTCATTTCCCTGACTGGGTAGATGGCGTTGGTGAGGTACAGACTGTGGTGTTGGGGTGAGGTACAGACTGCGGTGTTGGGGTGAGGTACAGACTGCGGTGTTGGGGTGAGGTACAGACTGCGGTGTTGGGGTGAGGTAGCCGACCTGTAGGTAGGTGGGAAAGGCCTCCTCCAGTTTGGTTTTCTTCTTCCTGTAGCGTTTCTTGATCTTCTCGGGGACCTCTGGCCCAGGGGGGGTCTCGTCCACAGGGGTGTCGGGCAACGCCTCTGCCCAACCTGTACACAGGTAGGAGATGAGGTCAGGTCCTATATACGGTACACATATTTACACTACTAGCAATCTATCAATTCAATTAAATATATATGAAACAGAATCTGATAAGAGCAATGAATAACTGAAATAAAACTGAGATGGGAGAGAGAGACGATCGGGAGCTCTGACCCTCGTCTTTTCCAGTGGGGTTTTCGGACACCGAGCCTGATGAATCTTTCCTGCTCAGGGATCGTTTGGCCTTGCCTGGGCCCAATCCAGGACGGCTCCTCTGACGCACCATGAACCCTCCGATGCCTGCAAAGAAGAGAGGCCGTTTAATAATGAGAACACATGCAAGCGCACATTTTTTTTCATTTTAATATGGATCTGTGTCAGCAATAAAGTTGATTTATCTATCTATCTATCTATCTATCTATCTATCTATCAATCTATCTATCTAATAGTGGTGTAATGAAACGTTGCCATGATCCTATTGATCCTTGATCCGTATGGATCGCCCCCCACCGGTTTGACATGAGGACCGTGGATTAATTGCAACATTTAACTAAGTAATAATCGCCTAAAATCTCGATGTCGCAGTGAAAGGATAGGCAAGTCAGATGCGTGTGGTGTGTTTTACTCTGAAGTGCAACGACTGGTTGATTATGCAAAAAGCCCTTGTGTGTTCACATGATGGGGGCGTGTTGAATCCAAAATGCATTTCTTGTTGCAAAAAGTAAGAGGATCGGAAGAACTTGAAAAGCTATGATACTGTAGGCTATGAACGTTTATCTCTACAACCCTGTTTGTAACTTGCAATAAGATTAATGTAGGCCCATTCGTCTAAGAAGCACTTTCGCTATTCCGAATTATCAGAAGAGATATCGGTCTCTGATTCACGGAGCAGATATTGATTTTTTTGCGCAACACGGAGCAGGTATTGCGTAACATAGCCGCCAGACAGAGACAGCTCTGAGACACGGAGAGAATGAGACAGAGAGTGAGACGGTCTTTTTCTGCAAGGGAGGAAACACAAGCTTTGATCTTTTCAATGCTTTCCATTGCTGAATCACAAATAATGCATATAAACAGTGCAAAATATCGAAATAATTGGCCTATTGTGCAAAAAATAATAACTGGCCAATGAATTGTAGGTTACATTTGAAAATGTTCATCCTGATGTAGGCTGCGGCATATAGGCCAAAAAATAAATGTGTTGATACTGCAAAATGGTTTCATTTGAGCTAATACACAACTAATAAATAATTTAAATATGATTGCTTTGAATGTTACAAATTAGTTGAAACTGAGGTAGCGATTTGCAAGCTGGTAGCCTACAGTCTGGGGAAGTGTTGGGCCGTCCCACGCCACCACAGAGGGGGGTCATTGCTCAGTGGGATAAGTGGTTCAGTCCAGTGTCCCTCCCGACGGCATAGTCCTCCTCCCCGAAGAAAGACCTATTGTTTATTTTCATTTATTTTCATTTTCTGTTTTACATTATTCTATGTGTTTTTTTTTTTTTTTAGACCAACGTTTGAATACAATTTGGCTTCAAAACGACATCTGAGGTCTTAATAGTAGCCTAATTTAACATAGGGTAACAAGGTCAGGGGTACCATTGCCAGTAAAGTGTCCTCATATTAACATTTGTGCAAATATAGCCATCAGTTTGAGAAAGACTGCAACATTGGGAACATGCATATGACTGAACTCCAAGAGCAGCCTGTTCACGCTGGTTTACGGTTATTACCCCCCCACCAGGTGCAACACATAGTGTGACAATAACTACGCCTGAGTACTGAGTGAGGTGACTAATTATTTTTTTAAATATTTTATTTATTTATTTTTTACATAAAAATAATATTAGCCTATATTGAGTTTAGCCGACTTGTATTTCCTAAACTCTAGCAGAAGCTGCTCTGTATAGTTGTATAAATGACTACAGTATCTGCACAGCTCTCTCCCACGTCAGACAGGGATAAGATTACAAATGATCAAACAGTTACTAAATGTCTTTCCATTAAGGTAAATATCCTGATTTACATAGGCCAATGCTCTCAGTGCACGTCTTTGATGTTGATTCTATTAGCAAATCAGGGAGGGGATTTTCAATGAATATGGATATTGAATGGGTTTCCTTTTGGTACGGTGATGATTCATATCATTACTCGGGAGATAGAGAGCTCTTTAAGGAAGCCCCATTACAAAGACGGCGGCTCTCTTTAGCTTCAAAGGCCCTGTCCCCCCAGAGCTGCCTGTGTTTGGGGGCTGCAGCCCAAGCTCGAGCTGGGGACGTACAGCACCATTTCACGCTTCAGAGGACCTGTCTCCTCCAATCAGGTGCCCCTACCCGGCCGGTACGGCTTCCTCTTCCTCTTCTTGTTGCTGCTGCTGTCGGCCCCCTTGGGATCGTCCTCTGCCGGCTCTCGCTCCGGGCTCGAGTCCGACTTGACCTCGCAGTCCAGGAGCTCGGCCTCTGCGAGGGTGAGACAGGGTGGTGATGGTGAGAGGAAGACCTGGGGCCTGCTGGACAGACAGACCTGGCCGAACCCCCCCCCTCTCTCTCTCTCTACAGCTCTGGAGCCTGGAGGGCACAGACCTGGCTGCAACCTCTCCCTCTCTCTCTCCCTCTCTGGAGCCTGCAGGACACAGACCTGGCTGAAACCTCTCCCTCTCTCTCTCCCTCTCTCTCTCTCCCTCTTTGGAGCCTGCAGGACAGACCAACCTGGCTGCAACCTCTCTCTCTCCCTCTCTCTCTCTCTCTCCAGCTCTGGAGCCTGCAGGACAGACCAACCTGCAACCCCCACCCCACCCCACACCCCCCTCTCTCTACAGTGCTGGGGTCAATTCCATCTGAACTCTAGTCAGCTATGGGAGATTAGCCTAACTGAAATTCAATTTGTGATTTCGTAACTGCCATTATTTTCAGGGGGATTCTTTTTTTTTTTTGCGAATGTAGTCCTGATTAACTTTCTGATGGGATTGAGGTGAGAGTGGGCTCATTACTACCCGGCCCCCCGCTCTGCCAGAGGGCAGTTTCACACTCAAGAGTGAAGAGCATTATGGACTTTTAGGACGGATCGATATCCAAACCTCGCAATCGAAACGATAAAAACTAGAATCTCCTGCAGAGAGGTGGAATATGAGATTCACAACTGTGCTCCTGACACACAAAAGGGATAAAAACGTCAATATCTATGGATCCCCACCGTCTTGATAATCTTCATCACAGTCTTCATCGATACCCCATCCCCCTCACTACCACCCCCAGCACCCACCATTACCCCGAGGAATTCTCAGCCAGTGGAAGATTAAACCAGCAGCCTTCAAGTGGCTTATAAATTAAAAGGGAAGGCCAGCCGGGGGAGGTGGGGAGGAGGGGGGGGCTTTGAAAAGCGGGCACCTCTGTGGTCCTCCATGTCCTCGTCGCGCGAGAGTTCCGACGGGGGGTCGGCGGGCGCCTGGAGCACGGCCACGCTGTTCTGGTTGATGATCTTCAGCTTCAGCTTGGGCTTGGGCTTCCGGCGGCGGGATGCGGTGGCCGACAGGCTCTGCAGCTGGCACAGCCCCGACTCGGTCAAGCACACGCCGTCCTGCGTGTACGTCCTCGCCAAGTCTGGGGGGGGGGGGGAGAATAACGCGCACGCCGCTCTGGGTTTAAAAAGCGAGATTTTTGTTGCCGATTTTCTTAAGATTGTTTTTTTGAAATCCGTATTCAATTTATTGTGGATGATCCGTGGGTTCGCAGCTGCTGTGCTATTGCCGCATAAAAGGGACAAGAACTATCTACTGCTCCCCACAGTCCTGGAAGCTCAATCAATACACCATCAATTAATCCATTCATATTCACTCGGGAAACTTCCGACAAGCCTTTTGTTTTGGGTGTCTAAGCACCCGACGTAAACTCCGTTGGCCGTCTATGAAGCTGGAGACAATAGACAAAAGCCTCAGTGGGAGCAAGACCTCAGTCTATTCTTTGCGTCTACTGTATCTCGACCCGAGACTGTCTGCTTGCTTACCTATTTCTTTAGCTTTTGTGACAATCTGCGTCATCGCTGCCGGCTCAATAGAGTCCCTGGCCTTGGTGGCCGCCGCTGTGCGGGGGAAGACACAGAAGAACATGAGTTGACGGGCAGACGGACACAGACAATCCACCTCCTCTCCGGGAAGGAGGACGAGTGAGACGGCGGTCTCGCTAGGCGCTGGGATGCTCACACTTGGTGGCTTTGAAAGCCCGACACATGGTGCAGTCAAAGCTGCCGTCCGCCGCCTTCTCCACCTCCTCCTCTGAATGGAGCCCCTGGCAGGAAGCGTGGATCCACCTACGTGGGGGGGGGAGAGAGAGGGGAGCAGCAGGAGGAGGTGGGGGGTTGGGGTTGTCACACAGATGAGTAGCTCAGTTTTTTGACTCCACAGCCCTGCATTGAAATGAATTCCTCTCGACAGCGAGAAGCGGAGAAAAAAATAAATAAATTGAAACTCCTGAAAATAAATATTCAACCAAATAACAAAAACAAGAGGAGCCGTGACAGGTTTGTCGCCGCCAGCTCGGCGTGAGCTCGGCTCGTTAGGAGCGGGTCGCACCTGTCGCACTGGCGGCACTGCACGACGAGCTCGCCCTCGCTGTAGTCCAGGAGGCAGACGGGGCAGGCTGCCAGGCTGGCACAGGGGGCGCACTGGGTGTAATTATTCTGCCACTCGCACCGCAGGCCAGGGGAGGTGGCGCCACACTGGGTGCAGGACACGCACCTAAGGGGGCGGGAGGGGGTGGGGGGGGGGGGGGGGTGGGGGTGGGCAGAGGACATGTTTCACCCAGGGCGGACGTCTCACAATTAAATCAGGATCAGTGAAGCGCATTTCACGAGGTCTCGATGCAATTCGCGATGACAGATTCAATAAAACACACACACACACACACACACAAAACATGGGATAGTAAAATGGCGACGCTGTTATCTGGCGCTGCTGCGCGTGTGCTGACCATTTGCACTTCCAGCTGTCCTTGGGCACATTCTGCAGGGGCGGGTCCAGGCAGTAGGTGTGGTAGCTGATGTCGCAGTCGTCGCACAGCAGGAGGCGGCCGGGGTCGGTGGCCTGGCCACACGCCTCGCACACCGTGCACTCCAGACAGCGCCAGCCTTTACTCAGCACCACCTTGGTGATCTGGGGACGGGAACAGGGGTGCGAGTGTGTGTGTGTGTGTGTGTGTGTGTGTAGGTACGGTAAGGATTAGAGATGCAACGGTATGAAAATTTCATATCACGATTACAGCGACCAAAATTTATCACGGTTATCAGTATGACCGTGGTATGATAAAATGTGCTGTACAAAATTACAAAAATGTATATAAAAATTACTGATACACACACTGAAATCATTTCACCATGTTTTATATTGAAAACCACTAATATAATTAGCAGCACTATGCACTTTTTGTTTGCATAAACATTAAAATAATGCGTCTTGGAGACTGTTGCTCACTTTGGCTGATGCTGGACAGTATTTACAGTGAGTTTTTCAAAGCGCGGAAATCAAACACGGTTTTAATTATCATTTGATCACAATAAATTGAATTAGGTTTTATCTTGGTTTATCATTATCGTTACATCCCTAGTAAGGATGCCACCCAATGTGCCGGTAGGAGGATGGGCTTACCTTGAGGCCAACACAGAAGGGGTGGTAACACTGTCCACACTGGGCACAGGCCAGGAGACGGCCTTCTGCGCCAAGCCCAAAGCTCCCGCACACCACGCACATGTCCTGAACACACAACACCACACCACAGAGCTCAACACATGATGCCTCCCACACACCACGCACATGTCCTGAACACACAACACCACACCACGGAGCTCAACACATGATGCCTCCCACACACCACGCACATGTCCTGAACACACAACACCACAGAGCTCAACACATGATGCCTCCCACACACCACGCACATGTCCTGAACACACAACACCACAGAGCTCAACACATGATGCCTCCCGCACACCACTCACATGTCCTGAACACACAACACCACACCACAGAGCTCAACACATGATGCCTCCCACACACCACGCACATGTCCTGAACACACAACACCACACCACGGAGCTCAACACATGATGCCTCCCACACACCACGCACATGTCCTGAACACACAACACCACAGAGCTCAACACATGATGCCTCCCACACACCACGCACATGTCCTGAACACACAACACCACACCACAGAGCTCAACACATGATGCCTCCCACACACCACGCACATGTCCTGAACACACAACACCACACCACAGAGCTCAACACATGATGCCTCCCACACACCACGCACATGTCCTGAACACACAACACCACACCACGGAGCTCAACACATGATGCCTCCCACACACCACGCACATGTCCTGAACACACAACACCACAGAGCTCAACACATGATGCCTCCCACACACCACGCACATGTCCTGAACACACAACACCACACCACAGAGCTCAACACATGATGCCTCCCACACACCACGCACATGTCCTGAACACACAACACCACACCACAGAGCTCAACACATGATGCCTCCCACACACCACTCACATGTCCTGAACACACCACACCACACCACAGAGCTCAACATATGATGCCTCCCACACACCACTCACATGTCCTGAACACACAACACCACACCACGGAGCTCAACACATGATGCCTCCCACACACCACGCACATGTCCTGAACACACCACACCACACCACGGAGCTCAACACATGATGCCTCCCACACACCACGCACATGTCCTGAACACACAACACCACAGAGCTCAACACATGATGCCTCCCACACACCACGCACATGTCCTGAACACACAACACCACACCACAGAGCTCAACACATGATGCCTCCCACACACCACGCACATGTCCTGAACACACCACACCACAGAGCTCAACACATGAGTAATTTCTCCTCAAATTCAGTATTTATTTCTTGTATCTTAACGTTTTTTTGCAGTGTAAATAACTATAAACACCACCGATAA
This sequence comes from Borostomias antarcticus, assembly GCF_949987555.1. NCBI lineage: Eukaryota > Metazoa > Chordata > Actinopteri > Stomiiformes > Stomiidae > Borostomias > Borostomias antarcticus. The sequence goes on from NC_140245.1 coordinate 7,796,535, forward strand.
AACGTTATTTGATCAAACACCCACCTGTTTCAATGTGAAACTGTCGTTGCTGGAGAATATGACCACCGTGTTGTGCATGGCGTTCTCCTCCTCCTCCTTCACCTGGTACGCCGTCTCCATGGCGGTGAGCTGCGCGTCATCGCGTTATGACGAGCGCACGCACACACACACACACACACACACACACACACACACACACACACACACACACACACACACACACACACACACACACACACAGAGAGAGAGACAGGTCTAAGTCCGATCCCATGATGAGCAAAGAGACCCTTTGTTTTCCCTTCCAATGTTGCGGCGAGAACATTTTAATCTCCTCGAGGCTTCGCTTTGTCCCAACGCCGTTTACTATAGGTGGCTATGACACAGCAGCTTCACTGGTGAAGGCTACGTTTATGGTGACTGGACTGGATTATTGATTAGCATTTTGCGTGCACACTAACATCATAATAGCAACTGTTACAGCCCCCCTGTTATGGAGAATAGGTAAACCCCATCATTAAAACAAAGCTAGCAAATGGGTTAATGTGTCTGTCAACCACATAATTGCTGTTTAGGAAAGACGCACGCGCCCCTCCACCCGCCCCCTTCCCCGCCCTCCACCCAATACCAGGAAACCTGGGAGGATGCAGCCTGGGCCAGAAAAAGGTTAATCTGCATGCTGGTTCATTCTGCTGTGCTTGAACAGGCTGGTGCAGGTGACATGGGCCTACCCCTGGGTTGACTGTGGGACTGGCTCCGTTCTTCCCCCTGGCTCGGCCACGCCCTCCCCTCCCCGACAGCCCCGCCCCTCTAGGTCTCCTCCTGCCCGGGAAGCCGGACCCTCGTCCCTGTAGATGGGAAAACACACACACACACGTGCGCATCAGAACCACGTCTCAGCTAGTGCACACACACACACGTACACGCACACACGCGCACACACACACACACACACGCACACACACCGACCAGCTCTGACCCATTTCCCTTTCCAGACACAAAGCCCACACTGAAACGCATTAAGTTCACGCTCGCTTAACTGGAAGATGAAGTCAGGTTCATTAAAAAGAAAAGGGGGAAAAAAAAGAAGAGGGGTTCTCCAGAGCCAGAGGGGACCTTCCTGGCCGCCCACAGCGCGGAGCTCGGACTCTGGTACTTGAGGGAGAGTGAGATAAGGTCTGCAAACTGAGATTAGGAACAGCAGCACAGCTCCTCGATGTCTGCGGAGGTGATGTCACTTCCCCCGTGGTGCTGTTTGTGCATTGGCCAGCTGCTGCTTATAGCATATGCCTGCATGATAGGCTAGTGATTTTGTTTGGGGGAGGGGGCGTCATCTTTCCTGTTTCAAGAGGGAAGAAAAATGACAAAAGACGATAGGGCTTTCTACGTAGGCCGAGCGCCACAGTTACTGTACCTACAAAGACGATCCCAAAACCCACAGGAGAAATCCTCTTCTCTTGTGTTTTAATATCCCTTGGCACGACGGACGTAATTCCCAAGGAAAGACATGTGATGCGTATCTTTTGAAGTTGCGCAGCTATCAAAACACAACGGCCAAGCGAGTGTTCGGCGCTCTGGGTTGTTGACAGAAGGCCCCGAGATGTTATTCCGGTGATTCTAGCGCCATTATGCAGACGCGATATTTCCGGCGGTGAGGGCCCCGGGCCTGATCGCATCTGCCCAACTGAAAAATCTACGCCCCGCGAAAGCCACCCCGTCCCCCACCTCGCCACCACGCGCACGCCTCACCGGCCACAACCCCTCCACACATGGCAGTTTGGCCCCCGAGCTCGACCCCCCTCCCCACCCCCGACTGTCACCCGGTATGCTGCGGTATAACCTGTCCCTGTCAAGTTCTCGCAATTAACCCTCACTCAGCCCTGCCAAACGTGCCGCCAACATCTCCATGGAAACAGATGCACACATTGCGTCCTTGAATCTCCGTCCTCCTCCTGCTCTCCGGAAATTTATTTATTTATTTTTCATAAACTACTACTGTATAAGATATAACAAGCACAGACAAACAAACAAAAAAATCATGGCCGCCGCCTCTGGGGCCGGGGAATGGAACAGGAAAGCAGGATGCGTCGTTGGTTAGCGTTAATGATTAGTCCATCGCCTTGGCGTTTCTCCAGCGACACGACGTCGCACACGCTAACAGATCTAACCCCCGACAAGTCAATCCCAAGGCTTTAGTCACCCAAGGATAGACTATCCGCAGAGAGACAGAACAGACGTCAGCCACCCTAGCGCTGCTTAAATATCTACGAGTCGGAGCGCTACGGTTTCTCCTCCACCACTCTCCCATAGACCTGCCCGCTAGAACCGACAGGGCATCTGCTCCCAACGGCGGAGGTAGAGGCGGTGAGAGCGGACGCCGGCAGGGGGCGCTGCCGTCGGCCAAGGCTGACCACCAGGCTGGCGGAGGGCCGGCGCCGTCGTGCCGTCGGCAGTGACCCGGGGGTATTTACCGCTCTGATGCTCCAGCCGGGGCTACTGGAGGGCTGCCTGGTCTCTGGCTGGTCTGGGGACCAGGATGAGGGGGAGCTCACACTGCTATGGGGGCTCCATGCGCCCTAAGGTAGGTGGGGTGGGGGGGTGGGGTGGGGGTAGAGAGTGAGAGAGGAGGAGGAGGAGGAGGGGAGGAGGGCGACAAAATGCAGCAACTTAAAAACAAAGCCAGCGAAGGAACAAAAACAGAGACAGATGTTAGAGAGAGAGAGAGAGAGAGAGAGAGAGAGATGCAACGAGTTTAGGCTCAACGTAGCTTAGAGGGACAGTTCAACACGCCCAATAAGGGAAGAGTAAGCAGAGTTTAAACTGAGCTTATGATGCTCTAAAACACTCCCGATTCACTTGGACATTAATATAGGCTATTATAAATAAAGACTTTTAAAATATATATATATATCTATGAAAACATACGCTTGGCTATTCTCCATGCGAGTGAGTTGAGGCTGGTTTTGAGCTAAGGTTTTGCGCTAAGCGAGGCGGCGTTAGTCGCGCGGCGGGGAAGGGTTCTCGGCAACCTCTCGCCATGGCAACTGCGTGGCTCGCTGCCGTGTTGACAAATCAAGGGGGGGAGGGGGGGGTGGGGGGTTGCGTCAGGACGGACGGACGGCGCGCGACGCACGCGTCCGCCCGTCAGACAGGCGCACCGCGCTGGACTGGGAGGAAACGTAGCAGGACTGATTAACACTGCCCCTCGGCCTCGCCCAACAAATTAAGACTCAACTCCGCCGCGTTTACTTAAGTAAACGGACACGACTGGAGAAGGAGGGATATGTTTTGCGAGGCTAAATTCCGCCATCATCCATAATAGATCATAGCCACGGGTGTGATTAATTTAGCGGTGATTAATTAATGTTAGTTAATTAAACCGGGTCTGCATGCATACGCTCGGTCTACGATAGTGTTTTCGTGCAGCAGCAGCAGCGCGAGCGTGGACCGGTTCAACCCGTTTCTGAGGGGCCGTTCGTGGCGATGTTCCAGGGGAAATGACACACAGATGAAGAGCAGGATGAACAGTCTGGTTATGGGTGACTCCATATGGAACGGATGTTGGTATAAAGCTGTATGAGATGGTTGAAACCGGCTGGTAAGACCCCCAGCAAATGAGGAGAAGGGGGGGGGGGGGCGCAGAGGAGAAGTTTCTGTGTCCTCAAGATGCACAGAGACACACGCACACACGCGCACACACACGCGCGCACACGCACACACGCACACACACACACTGCCTGCTGGAGCTCAGTGTGGATACATCCGTGGAGAACTGGGCAATTATTCCGATGGAAACCCTGCGAACGGCTTAGCACAACCCACTGACACCACATCTAATCCACCTGCAAGATCAAAGGATCTCCCTTTCCTCATCAAAACAACCACAAAACAACCAGCTGATCACTGGAACACAATGATCAGACCCAACTCTCCGGCACGTCCACCCAGGAGAATGATCTAGGCTACCGTTTCGAAAAGACATACTGACAGACAGAACCAACCATGTAGCTTTGTGAAACATACGACGTGAAGTTTGAAAAGGATCGTTCCTACGTATGAGACAGAACCAACCGTGTAGCTTGAAACACACAAGGTGAATGATCAGTTACGATATCAGGAGCAGCTGAATGCATGAAGTGGTGGTTCCTACCTGCTTGACCCTGGGCCTCCCGGGGGAGAACTTCCTTTTGGTGATGGCCGGCTTCCCCATGCCGATCTTAGGGGTGAGCGGGATGAGGGTGGCTGAAGGCACCGTACTGCCGTGTTCGCCCTGGCCAGGGGGACCCTGGAGCTGCGGGGCTTCCCTGGGCGAGACCCCCCTGGCCCGGGGAGACGAGTGGGTGGGAGAGGCCGCCAGCTCGGCTAGCCTGTCCAGGGACGCCTTGTGGGGCTTCTCCTCCGAGGGCGACGGCAACGCCGCCGCCGCTGGGCTGAGGAGGGAGGGGCTGGGCTTGCCGCCGAGGGCGTCGTCGGCGTCCATGTCCTCGGGGGTCCCCGGGGTCTCGGCCGGCCTCCCGGGAACGCGCTCCTCCCTCCGCTCCTCCCTGACCTCCTCGGGGGCGGCCTCCGGGGACGGGTCCGAGGGCGAGACGTCCATGGGCTCGTCCTTGACGGTCACCGACGCAGTACTTGGTTCTTTGGTGGGTGAGGTGATGGCCTTGACATCCTTTGTGCTGGGTTTAGTAGAGTGGGGTTCCGACCCCGTTGGCAGGGCGGGTCCGGTAGTGTCCTGTGCCCGGTCTGCCCTCGGCGCTGCCTGGGCTGGCAGGGTTTGCTCCGGGCTCTCTGGCGCCGAGACCTCCCCCGATGGTGGCGTTTCTAAAGACGGAGATAAAGGGGCTGTTGACGCACGTAGAAAGGATGACGTACTGTAGATCAGGTGCTCCCGTAAACTAGCAGATGGCGTCGTACACAGAATTACAGGGTTTCCACTTTAAATGTCAAATTCCCGGACTTTTCCATGAATGTAATGGAAATGGAAACGCTGTCGACGAGCAGGAAGGGAATAACTGGGCACTGGAAAATCAAGTAACCATGACAACCACTCACGCAACGGGAAATGCATGAAATAACAATGCTGTATGGAAAATGTTACTTTTTTTTATGGCAACTAAATTGTAAACACATTACAGACCAAATTCTCTGACATTCCATGACTTGGCCCAAACAATGATCAAATCCCCTGACTTTCCATGTCTGGAAAAGACTTAAAATTCCATGATATTCCAGAAATTCCATAACTGGTTGAAACTCTGGAGACTTCTGTCACACCTGCATTTACAACCAAAATGGATCGAGCCTGTATAAAACTTTGACTGTAGCCTGATTGTTATGAAGAGAGATGTAAAGGTATGTGTGGAGTCAGTCAAAGTATGCAAAAATCAAATAGCCGGTAGTACTTTGCTGTGGATATTGAGAGGAATGAATGAGCAAGTGGGCGAGACCAACCTGTCTGGGACTGCGCTGCGTTCTGGTTGGCTGACACCTCGTTGGCCCCTCCCTCCTCTGTGGCAGCTCCATCTGACACTTCTGTGCAGAGAACGGGAAAAAAAATATATGAAGTCAGCGAATCTTACATAACTGGATTTCACAAGTTCAGACAGGAATTCTCTTGACAGGACAGAATAGGTAGTAGCCCAATTTTGTTGAAAAGACCAACCAACCCCCCCCCCCCCACACACACACACACCCAACCCCCACCCAAAATTCCATGTCACCCCGATCTCGACAAAGCTTGCCGAGGCTCGCCGCAAGGGGAGGGGTAACCATGACAACCAGCCCATCAAGGACTGCGCTCTGGACTGCGTGCACATCGCCGAACGAGGGGGAACGCAGTCGGGGGTCCGTCGACAGGGAGGTGATTAGCTAAGCATTTCCAAAGCACCGGCCGCACGCTCTCGGGGAGAGGGAGTAGCCTAGTCACACCTCGGACCGCGTTTTCGCTCGTCGTCTTCAGATCCCACCGCGGATCTCTCCGTGAGGGGGATTGTGAAAAGGTAAACGATAGCGCCGCTTAATTCAGACGAGGCGTTGTTGCGTCAGGCCTGATTGGGGTTCTCACCGTGAGTCTAACGATGCCTTGTAATCTGCTTCACCACGCGCCTGCTGCTTAAGCCCTCAGGTGAGCAGGACTGGGCCAGGCGATAGCCAGCTGGGTTTAATGACCTTAATCACCGCTCGCAGGTAGGACGAGCTCATTGGCTGGAGAGACGTGTGATGTCACAGCGCGGCTGAGTGCCCGTCCCCGGCTAGTCTCCGCCTACAGGGTGACGGACAGGCACCGTTAACCATTTAATTAAGCCTAATCTAATTAAGGCGTTTATGATTGCAAACGTCTAGTACAATGCCTACGCTCTGAAGGCCAGAGCACTACAGTATGCGCACAGCAAAACACATCAGTCTGTGTGATTACACTGAGGATTGCTACGAAGTGGAGTCCATCATTCAGACGTTGAACCAAGGCCCGGATATTTCCTTTGGCCATAGCAAAACAACATCTCCCAGAGATAGGTGAGGCTAGGGGAGTGTGAGTGTGAGTGTGTGTGTGCGCGAGTCTCGACAGGGGAATCAGTCATCCTCAGCATGTCCCTCGCTTCGCCGTCTCGACCGCCGTGGCGGCGTCTAAACTCGGCGGTCGGACGGTTGAGATCCCCCGGTGGTCGGCACCTCATTTACCCGCACCGACTCGCCCGGGGGACCGGGGGGCCGGGCTGGAGGCGAAGTTCGGGGTCAGCCGGGTCACAGCGCAGACACCGCCTGCATGACTGCGCGAGCACGGGCCTCCGGTGGAGACCATGGCGGGGCATCGCTAAGGAGGAGGAGGAGGAGGAGCAGACTCGGAGGAGGAGGAGCAGACTCCCGCAGATCCCAACCCCAAGCGGCAGGCGCTCCCTCTTGGATAAGATGCAGGACCAGCCCTCCGAGCAGACGGACCCCAAACACTCCCATCGTCATGGGGGGGGGGGAGGGGGGGTCATCATTTACAAAGCAACAAATCACAGTGACTTTGTTGTCACTTTAATCTACTGATACTGGGACGCCATCTGGTCACCGGCGTTCTCTGAGGTCTGTGATTTTGATTTGAGGCATGGCAGAGAAGAAGAGAGAAAGAGAGAGAGATTGTGCACTTCTCTTTCTAGTCTTCGCCCAGACAACCCCAAACCCCCCCCCTCTATCAAACCCTGCCCCCCCCACCCCCTCTATTCCTTCATCTGCTGCGCCGAGGGGCGCCACCGGCAGGCGGAACAAAACGGCATCCGCCGCTTCCGCGTCCCCTTAACACCGAGGGGCGGTAAAGCGCGAGCGACAAACAAATTGTTCGCGCTCCGACGAATCCAACCCCCCCCCCCCGAGATGCTCTGGAGGGACGGGGGCGAGCGAGCGAGAGAGGGAGGGGGGTAGGCCACGCGGGGAAGTATGGATTAATCAAGAACAAACACAAACAACAGCTTCTCCTTGGCAACGGAACACAGGAGGCGCTCGGCGAGGAGCGGTGCCGGGGGCTTATCGACGGTCCCGGGCCGGACCCTGGGTCTTACCGGGCTGCAGGCTCGACGCGGACGGCGGCCTGCTATCCTCCTGGACGGTCTCGCGGACGGCGGCGTGGACGGGCAGCTCGGGCTCTGTGTGCGTCGGGACGGGCGCCAGTTCCGGTTCTGGGTCGCTGTGCGTTGGAGGAGTCGTCGTCGTCGGCGGAGGAGGAGGAGTCGGAGGAGTCGGCGGCAGCTGCGGGCCGGCCGGTTGCAGGTCTTCCGCGTGCGTTCGGGCCAGCCGGGGGCCCGGTTCGGACGAGCCTGCGTGCGTCTGGACCGGGGGCGGGCTCCGCTCTGGGCCCGTGTCCATCGGCGCCTCCCCCTCCGACCACGGGGCCTGTTCCGAGCCGGCGGGCTTGCAGCTGGAGCAGACGTAGTCCTCCCTGGGGTGGACGTCTGCTTGGCCTGAGCTCTGACGCTCACACTCCAGGTGAAGCCATCTGGGTATGAGGGGGGGCGGGGGGGGGGGGGAGGGGACAGGCATTAAAGGGACAGTCCGCCTGACGTTCGACCGCGTCAAAAGCAGGGGGAAGTCAGGAGGAGAGAGAGATCAGCCGCCTCCTACCGTTTGCAGGTGTGACAGGAGAGCAGGTCTTTGTGGTGCTCGGGGTCCAGGATGCAGGCACACAGAGGGCAGCACTGCGCCGGGTCCTGGCGCTGGACGCAGCTCTCGCACAGCAGGCTGGTGTGGTGCCACTGACCGCTGGTCCTGGTGCCGCACTGGACGCACACCCGGCAGTTCTGGGAAGGGACGGGCACAGGGGTCAACGGCGGTTAATGCACTACTGTGTTTGAATGTTTAATATTAACATTCCAGACAGGCCATAGGCTTTAAAATGAATAACAAGGTGTACCCTCATTAACACAGAGCAGAGTCCGAAGCTGAATGATTGTTCTGGTTCCATAACTCACTGGCAAAATAAATACTAGGGATGCACCGACTGCTAAATTCTGGACCGATGCCAATGTTTAAAATTACAATCTGGCCGACCCTGGTGGACGATGCTTGTTTTTTAATGCCAGGGGAAACAAAGGAATGAAGTGTTTGGTTCCAAAGCACCAATTTCACATTTGCATAATAGGTACCCTCATCTAGGTGTGAACTCTTTCTGGCACCATATTTTGCGATTGGGCTGTACTGAACGTTTCTGTGCAGAGCAGAAGGACATGTCCACGGGCCAGCTGGGAAGAAACGTTCACCGGCGAGTGTGCGCCGCGTCTCCGTCTACGGCCCGGCCGAGCCGGGATAACAAACGGCGAGCGTGAGGGCGGCACGCGGCCTGCGCTGTCGTTACGCCATGGTTCTTCTCCGAATCTTCATCTGATGTTACTACACTAACGCTGTGCATAGGAAACGGCCATAGCTGGCACTGCGGTGTACAACATCGGCCGCCGCCGTCGGTGAATGTCATTTTGTTTGCCGACGGGCTCGGGGCGGTCAACGACGCCGGGGCGGGTCGGTGCATCCCTAACAAACAGCGCCGGGGCTGAGCCGAGGAGAGCGCCGTGCGATGTGGAGAGGGAGAGGACAGGGCATGGAAACTAGAACAGGGACTCATTTCTCATTCAGGTCCTAGTCAGACGGCTCCGGTCGTTATGAAAACACCAGGGAGAGGGGGGGAGAGATAGAGAGGAGGAGCGGAGAGGGGGGAGAGGAGGAGAGAAGAGAGGAGGAGGAGCAGGAGAGGAGGAGAGAAGAGAGGGGGAGGAGCAGGAGAGGAGGAGAGAAGGGGAGAAGAGGGGGAGAGAAGGGGAGGAAAGGAGAGGAGAGGGGGCGGAGAGGCAGAGGAGAGGGGGAGGACAGGAGAGGGGGAGGAGAGAAGAGAGAGGAGAGGGGGAGGAGCAGAGTGGGAGGAGAGGAGGGGGAGGAGGAGAGTGGGAGGAGAGTGGGAGGAGAGGAGGGGGAGGAGGAGAGCGGCAGAGGAGAGGAGGAGAAAAAGAGAAGAGGGGGGGAGGGGAGGAGCAGGAGAGGGGGGAGGACAGGCAGAGGAGGAGAAAAGGAGGAGCAGGAGAGGAAGAGGGGAGACGGGGGAGAGGAGAGGAGAGGAGAGAGAGATGGAGGCGAAGAGAGACAGGGAGGAGGACGGGGAGCTTTGAGTCAGAACGAGACGCTCGGTGGCGACGTGCTCCACCGCTCTTCTGGCGCCGGTCTGTGGTGCATCCAGACCGCCACCGCAGCTGGTTGGGTGAAAACCAACACCCCCCCCCCCTCCACCTGCGCTGTCACAGGAAGACGGAGCAGGTGCCGCTGTGGTGGGACGCACGCAAGCGGTTCAACCGACGCGGCCCAGACGCCACGTGCTCCAAACCAGCGCCGCCTTATCTGGGTTGCCGCAGGGGTTCGAGGATTTTAACAGCAGCCTTTCAAATATGAGCCAGAGTGAGTCATTTCTTAACCACAGGAAGCACAGACGCAACCACTGAAAAAGGTCAGGCTCTCTTGGGCGCTGGTGCATTTTCGCAGTCAGTGCTTAGGCAGTTAGGCTAATAATAGTGTGCTTTTAGCAGAAATACCGTTTTCAATAATCAAACAGAAACAAATTAATTACTAATTAATTAAATAATAATACGCTAAGTAGGTAGGCAGGCCGGTGGGTACGTAATCCCTGAGAGGAAATTGCACACCTCGTAGCGCCCCGCGGTCCAAATCTCTGGCTTTTGCTTTGGCAAAACGGGCCCCAACAGCTCAGTCCATTTCCGCCACACGGCCCTCCGCGGTACCAGACACAGCAGGCCTAAAACAGAACCGGTCCTTACCTTGCATCTCCATCCGTTGGTGGGAATGGAGTCCATGGCGGGCTGCAGGCAGAAGGTGTGGTAGCCTTTGTCGCACATGTCGCAGACCAGCATCTTCGTGTCTTCCCCGGGGTGCCTACACACACACGGGGGCCGCGGAGAGAGGGAGGACATCGATCAGGATATGCGTATTGCTGCTAGGGCTGGGTATCGAGTCGAATTTCAAGAATCGATTCGATTCCGATTCACAAGGTTCAGAATCGATTATCACGATTCAATTCGATTCGATTCAATATCGATTCGGTTAGTGTTTTTTTTTTTTTAGCTGTAACCTTAATTACATGACTGCCAAGTTATGCAACACATCAATACTAGGGCTGGGTATCGATACTGATTTCCAAAAATGAATGAATGAATGAATGAATCATTCAATGAATTAATGAACTATTCATACCTTCATTTATTCATTCATTCATGAAATAAAAGATCGATTTTGGGATTCATGAATCGATTTTGAATCATTTAATTCAGAATCGATGAATCGATTTTTTAAACCCAGCCATAATTGCTGCGCTACTATTCATGTTCATAAATGCTCTAAATCACTGCTACTGAAAAATAAGGCCTCGTTGGACTCCGGTAGGAGTTGATTCGAGCGGCTCGCTCGCTCGGCAGAGCGGTGGCTGCCTGAACGAGGTCACGGCGGGTTAGGAAACCGCGCCTCCGGATACAAAAGCCTCCGCCACAAACCTCCAAACCACCGAGAGCTGCTAGACAAACGGCTCGGGTTTGCGCACGCTGCCTTACAGCCTCAGCCGGTACACAGCGAACGAGGGACACAAAACAACAACGACAACAACAAAAACGCTAGCCGCAGTGCGGGGCGGGGAACGCTGCGTTCCGAGGTCGGTGGGGGGGGTCGGTGACTCACTTGCAGGTCTGGCAGACCTTGCACTCGGGGCACTGCCAGCCGGCCCTCCTCAGGGGGGTCACGGCCATGTCCAGGCACATGCCGTGGTAGTGCTGACCGCAGCTGGTGCAGAAAAGCTGGTCTGGCAGGTCCCCCGGGCTGTCGCACAGCGCGCAGATCGCCTCCTCCGGGACTGGATGGGGGAGGAGGGGGGGGAGAGAGAGAGGGGGAGGGGGGGATGAACTCAAACGTTCGTCGACTGCGCTCGGTATCATCCGCTCGGCAATTAAACAGCCCTGTCTGTTTTGTTTTTTTAATTCCGTACTAATGAGGAGATTGTTAGTGAATACGGCCCAGGGGTGACTCACATCTGTGGATGGCCAGTTCCATGTGGTCCGGGCAGAGAAGGGAGAGACTCCTGATGTCCTGAAAAGTCCCGGCCGCCCCCGCGCACGGGTAATGGTACAGTCGAGCGCATCCTTCGGCACAGCACTTGATTGAGGCTCCAAGGCGCTTACAGTATGCACAGTGCTGCGGAGGCAGAGAGAGGGGCAGTCGGACAAGAGCTCATAAATAAAGCGATGTTCCGCTCGTTGTCGCGGGAGAGGAGCTGAACAGCCGCTCGAGAAAACAAACGCTCTTTACATTCCCCCCCGCTCGCCAAAACACACTCACACGCACGCACACACACGCACACACATGGTCACTCGGGAGAATGAAGCGGGTAGACTCGCTGACGGTGTAGCCGTCCGGGTGAGGGTGGGTGGAGCGGTGGGGGTGCGGGGGCTAGCGCTGGGAGTTAAGCAGCCGTGAGAGGCAGATCCCTGTTGAGTGGCGTGACCTTTTCTGTTTTCACAGCTGAGAGAGCCACGCTACCGGGGCCGACCTTTACCGGCCTGATCCGCCGGGCGCATTCCTGCCCCCCCGCGCCAGCCACAGCCCATTACAGCCGGGGGGGGGGGGGGGGGGGGGGGGGGCGCGGAAACCCCCCCCGTTAGTCGGCGGGAGCTCGCCTCACCTTTGTGCTCCCTGAGTCGACGGCTCTGTCCACGTTGAGCAGCGATTGTCCCTCGGCCTCCTCTTCTTCTTCTTCCTCCTCCTCCTCCTCCTCCTCCTCCTCGTGCACACCCTCCGACCACAGCGCGCACCGCTGGTGAGCCCAGCACCGCCCTGCGCTCGCACAAGACAGAGAGGGGACAGGTTAAAAATAAATCAATACATAAAAAAAAAAGATAAAAGAAGACCACTGACGACAGCCGGGCTTCAGATCGCCTCGTGATGACGCCTCAAAGCCGGGTCTCCGAGGAGGAGGGAGGAGGAGGAGGAGGGAGGAGGAGAGAGGAGGAGGTGGTTCCGTCTTACCCGACTCGTCGATGAGAGACCGGACGTCCCGCTGTTCGGGGAGGCCGACGTGAGCGAGCTCGTCCCAGGAGCGGCTGCCAGGGTCCGCGTCTTCTCCCCCAAGACTCTCCGCTCCACTGGGGGAAGAAAAGAGAAGAGAAAGAGAAAGAGAAGAGGAGAGAAGAGATAAAGAAGTGAGGCGGAGGGGAAGGGGGGGGGGAGTTAAGGGTGCTTCTTCAATCCCCAGCCCCATCATCCCTCTTCAACCCAAGGCGAGACCAGAGGCGAGTCTGGAGGGCAAATAAAGAGCGACAGTAGTAGGTATGTCACCGCTCAGGGACGAGGACACATTGAATGAGCGGGGAGGGGGCCGGGGGGGGGGGGGGGGGTCAGCGGGTTGAGAGAAAGCAGAGGAGGAGGAGGAGGAAGGAGGGCCATCCTATCTGGCGTTCCACACAAGGGGCTGGCTGTTCGGTCTCGTGAAGTCAGCTGAAAAGGGAAGTGTTTCTTGCGAGTCCCCGGCTGGCGCAGCTGAGCGGGCAGAAAATGTGGAGAGTGAGAGGCTGAATTAGCATTTAAAAAGGGCCCTGGTTTCAGTACACACACTCGGGCCCAAAAAAAACCTAAGGGATAGATTTCCTAGGATGCTGCCGCTGATGGCGTACTGCCCCCGTCGTGCCTGCCTCCTGCCCCCTCAGACGTGCTTCGTCTTATATAACAGGGCTTCCACACCTCCGCTACATTTCATCCCCTCTTTCCCTCCTCCTCTCTCCCACTCCCCCCCCCCCCCCCCCCATCGTCTGTGTGTCTCTCTCTTTCTTTTCTCCCTCTCTATGTGGCAGTCTGGGCTTAACCCCTATGACCAATCACACGGCTCCAAAACAACAATGCCGCGCTGACTTGGAGCGGTGCCAGGCCTGTGCTGCTCTCCCTCTCTCGTTCTCTCTCTCTCCTCTCTCTCTCTCACTCACACTCTCTCCCTCTCTCTTTCTCTCCCTCTCTCTTTCTCTCTCCCTCTCTCTCTCCCTCCCTCCCCCTCTCTCTCTCTCTCCCTCCCTCCCTCTCTCTCTCCCTCTCTCTCTCCCTCACTCTCTCTCTCTCTATTACGTCACCACAGACCCAAGGGAGACGCTCTATTGGCTCCGGAGCACTGAAACAAATCAGGCAGCTGTCCAGAAGGAGTCCGGGGAGGGTACGGGGTCCGGGGGGGAGGGTCCTTTTGTTGGCTCGGTTGCGTACACAGAGGCGCAGCTCGCGTGTCCCCCCGCTCCGCAGCGGCCCCTCCCCGAGGCCGGCAGGAGCAAGGAGGTGGTGGTGGGGTGGGGGGGGGGGGTGGGGGCACTGCTAAGGGGGCAGCACCAATTCAGCGGGGCTAATGCGACCCGCGCGTAGTCAGGGAATCCCTTTAGCCCCCGTGTGTGAGGTGCAAACGCGTCACCGATGGGGGGGATGGGGGGAAGGGGGGGCGTCCACCTACGGATGATGAGGGAGAGTGTGACGACCCGGCCAGCGCACCGACGGGTTCATAGACATTCGTACTTGCTCTGGACTAGGGATGAGACGCTATGGATTTTTGCATTACGGTACGGTATCTAGTTACACAGTACGGTTTACGGTATTTCACGGTATACGGCATTTTCACCTCGAATAGACTAATAGGAGTTCTAGAGTCCTACAGTGCAACACATGATGGAAAATACACACTATTGTAATTAAGCTCAGTTTATTAATAGCAAGCTTATATTAAATTACAAAATTAACTCTTGCAAGCAACTGTAAATGTGAATTTTCAGCAGCGCATTATTGTGTAATACCGTAAACATAATACCGTAAACACAGGGAATGTCACAGTTCTAATACCGTGGACATTTTATACCGTGGTTCACGGTTTTACGGTATACCGTCTCATCCCTACTCTGGACACAGAACCGAGGATGACGTGACGAGCAACTGCCAACTCCGCTGATAACGGCCAACTGTCTGTAGCATACAGTCCGTTATTAGATAGATACTTTATTGAATTTGAGAAGCTATATACGTTCCAGACATCCAATATCAAGACTACAAGTCTTGACCACGCCGACCTCTCGCGACAGCGGCACACAGCGAACCGACTCTGCCGTTCGAACCCACACACAGCCCCCGACGGCCGGAGAAGGGGAGGAGTGGGGGACTCTTTGTTTTATTTCGGTGTCGTATTGTCCGTGCGCATGTCCAGCCCCTGCAGGGAGACCGGCGGCCGCGCGCAACACAACAGCCGGCGACATCAAAGCCGGGGGGAAGGGGGGGGGGGCCCTGAGAGCCGGCAAGCGCCACCCCCCTACCCCCCCGCGCCCCGTTTCATGCAGCTCATTAACCAGCCGAAACCACTTCACTGTCCGCCGAAGGCCAAAACCGCGGCGGTGGGGGCGGGAGCTGGGCCCACTTACTTCTGTGCGCCCCTCTGTCCTGAGGTAGCCTCCCTGGCTGCGTTCGGCTGAGTGGTTGTGTTGTTGTTGTTGTTGTCGCCGCCGTCCTCGCCGCCGCCGGCGCCTCCTCCTCCGGCGTTGCGGCCGAGGGAGGGGTGGAGTCCGGGCGTGGCGCGGAACGGCCTCAGGTCCCCCTGACCCAGCAGGCTGCGGGCGCCGCAGTAGCAGAAGGCGCAGAGGTGCTCGCTGGAGGGAGAGAGAGAGAGAGAGAGAGAGAGAGAGAGAGAGAGAGAGAGGGATAGGGAGAGAGGGAGAGAGAGAGAGAGAGAGAGAGAGAGAGAGAGAGAGAGAAAGGTGTGTTAAATTATAGATGCCAAATGCCACTTGCTTCTACTGGGCACCATGCGTGTAATTATGAATTATTTTGTCTTCAGAATATGGAATATCTGTGCATCATATATGAGCCCCGGACGGGAGGGAAAAAAACACAAATGCAATATTTGTGCTGCAGCGTTGCTCTCAACGAACATCTGTGTTTAATATCATAAACGTTCACGGGGGCAGGGAGACTGCTTTTGATCAACAACACTATCAATCAATCAATTAATCAATCAACCAATCAATCCACACACCATTCAGGTAAACGCGGACTACAGAGAGAGAGAGAGAGAGAGAGAGAGAGAGAGAGAGAGAGAGAGAGAGGGGAAGAGAGGAGCCAAGAGAGGCGGGCGTGCAAGAAATAAAGAAGGCAGTAAATATTTATCAGTTTTCTAAGGGAGGAGATGGGCCCGTTAATAAGATCCCCAGAGACGCTGTCGGCCCGCCCTCCATCAACACCGTCGATAGTGCAAGTCAGTCCGGGAGATTGATTACAACCTTTAACAGAGTGGCACCTGGGAAGAGAGGACTGTTGCCGCTACGAGCCGACGACTCCATTTTGACGACACAAACAGGGTACACCACCCCGAGCGTGTGCGATACATTTTCCACACGACCATAAGCGCATGGCAGTCCCCGCCAACTGGCGCGGCCTCACGCGAGGACGGGTTTGGGGGCGGGGAATCACGGCGTTAAACGGCGTCTCTAACCTGCTTCCGGCTTCTCTTCCCACTGGCGCCGACGGTCCGGCTGTGTCCCCCCCGGCTGGAGAGCTCTGGACGAGGGGGGGAGAAGGCTCGTCCTCCCCGTCTCCCGGCTCCTCCGCGGTCCGCGCCTCGACGCCGCTCTCTCCCGACGGGTCTTTAGTCTCTGGAGGACACATGGGAGATGCGACGAACGCAGTCAGGAGGAGAATAACTCGGCACAGACCCCATATCCCGTGCGGAATTTAAATACAAATTTGCCTTTAAACGTCTGTTGTTTGCACTAGTCCCGAGGTGATCCGTCTCAGAGTAATACACGTCAGCACTGAAGCAGCTATGATGGTAAACAGAGCTGGTCTGACAGATAGTTGACAGAGGGCAGGTGGATTGTCTTCTAGCTCCGGGTCAGACACGCCCCTTTGCTAGAGAAACATGGACGGTGAAATTGGAGAGCATATGATCTGGCGCTGATTACAGCACAGCCAGGGGGAACCCTGAAGGCTGTGTCTCGCTCACATACTGTAGTCACACACACACGCATATACACACGCGCATGCACACACACGCATACACACACACGCGCATACACACGCGCATACACACGCGCGCGCATACACACGTGCGCGCATACACGCACGCACGCAGGCATGCGGACGCACACAACACACACATGCACGCACACACACACGCACGCACGCATGTACTCACACACACACACGCACGCAAATAACAATGGACAAGAAACACCAATGACTCACATATCACTGAAGTTGTGAAGGATAATTTGACAGCTGACCAGCCAGCGGGCTAACCTAAAGATTGAGGCTGCGTTCGGGGGTAATGACATGTCTTAGGCTCCCTGACGTTCCCTCACCTGACAGCTCATGACTTGGATAAGCATTCAACATCCCAGGCAATTTGGGGGGTTAGGGTTAACAATTTGGGAGTCAAAGGTCATCTAAAAGTAGGTCAAGGGTTTAAGTTTGACGGTAACCAATAACGAATAACATTTTTTGAGGTCGCTACGGCGGCGTGCGGTGAAAAGACAAAGAGGGCAAGTGAAAAGCATTTTCAGGAGGGCACGGCCGCGGGGGTCAGTACAACGGGGCGCCTTGTAACCTTTGACCTCCGCTGCGCAAACAGCGACCGTGTGCAGGCAAGACTGCGAGGAGCCATTGTGAACTCCGTGCCGCCAGCTCGCTGGCCTGAGGAGAGAAAGCCAGAGCCCTGGGTGCTGCGATGCTCAGCGAACGACGACTGAAGAAAAGGGCGATTGCGCAACCTGTTCTTTAGAAATGGGGGGAGCTTAACAGAGCCTTGGAAAAACAAATCCCCCCCCCCCAAAGAAAACATTATTTCGCCAGAAGAGTACCCACCCAAATTCTCTCCTTAAAAGCACGTTGTGTTGCTGACAGGTAAACTGGGCCTGAGAGAACAATGGCCGTCCGTTGGCAGAGCCCCCCTCCTTGCTATAGCGCTACCGTACCCAGATCTATGGAAAGTGGAGGTGCGTCACGTGGCGCGACGTAAACACATAAAAAATAAAAAAAAACTCATAAATGGGCCTGGGGAGAGTGATGGGATTTTAAAAAGCTTTTAGAGGGCATTAGCCTTGGGCTCTTTCCCATTGCACCTCAATGCCAATCTCAGTGCAGGAAGAGAGAGGGGGGGCAGGGGGGGGGGGGCTGGAAAAAAATAAAACACCACACACGCACGCTCGCTCGCTCGCTACCCAGCTGCAGCTTCACGGCTCAAGCTAAACCCTTTCAATTACAGCCCAGAAGTAGAGGCGTGGGGTGCCAAGAAAAAAAGCTCTCATCCATTCCACTCCAGGGATCGGGGGGGGGGGGGTAGCACCCCGGTATGAGGGCAACCAGAGAAGGCGAGGCTGAGGTTTGGCTACCGGCCCCCTCGCCCCCCCCCCCCTCTCGCGGTGGCCGGTAGCGAGAGAGAGACTCACCTGCGTCCTGAGGGCCCACCGACTCCGCCGCCTCGGTCCCATCCATGCTGTCCTCCTCGTCCATGGCTGCTCTCCCTCTGGTACGACCCCTGGGAGGGAGGGGGGGAGAGAGAGAGGAGGGGGTGGGGGAGGGGGTGTTACTGCCTTGGAGAGGGTGGGCGGGTCATGAATTAGTTAAATATAGTCACAGCTGTCACTGATTTTTAATGGAGGCACTCCGGGGGCGCTTGGGCAACGCGACAGGACAGGGCAGGGGCGCAGCGGCAGGGGCGACCGGGCGGTGAGCCTGGGACAGTGGAGGGGAACATGGGGTGCTGGACGCTCGGGAGGGGACGAGTAGAGCTGCTGCTCAGAGCCGGTGGGTGACCAGGGCCGCGCGCGCCCGGTCTGATCTGTCACCGAGAGGATCCTCCAATAGAAGCCGTCCGACATAAAGCCGGTGTGGAGTAGGGATGTACACGCGTACAATTCTTACTTTTCAAGGTTGACTGATTAGCGGTTGTTGTGAGAAAACAATTGATAATTCGTGCTTGCAAAAAAGGCTGGCATTGTGCCAACTTGCTCGCACTAGCTCCCGGTTTGCCTAGTAAAAATGATTACAAAATCGTTTCACTTTGAATAAGCTCATTTGAGCATCAGCGCTCGCTTGCAGAAAGATAAGCGTCATGTAAGGCCTAATTCTAAACATGTTCTAGAATTTTAGACGACAAAATCCCAGCCCAGGATGAAGGTGTGGCTTGACAAGAGGTGCCGTTTGAAGAAATCAGGGCAGGCGTGTCCCTCACTCATTACCTCCCCTACTAAACCATCAAAGCAGCTAACGTTATTAGTCCTGCTCTCTTTTTGTTGTCGTTTCTGTTTCTACTACCAGTTTTAAAAAATCAACTTAGCTCCACCAAAGCGACAATCGAATAATCAAATATCCTAGCCCATCCCTAGTGGAGAGGATAATGGTCATGGATACGAATTAAACGGCAACATCCACACAGTGAGCCTGCTAAGTGGGAGGTGCAAACGGAGCCCGATGGGAGCACAGTCTCAGGGGGAGGGAGTGGAGGGAGTGGAGGAGGGAGGGGAGTAATTTTCGATGCCACTGGAGAGAAAAATCATAATCGGCTGGATGCCAAATCAACCCCTCCCTACAAATGGCTTCCTACTCCAGATAAGCAAACGAGACTGAAACCGCCGCTGGATGACAATTCAAATCTCGGGGAATTGGCCGACCTGACTTGAGGAAACCTACCTCTGCCAACGTTAATCAAACACATGACATTGGATTCAGATGAAGCGTGGCGTTGAATAATCCCACGACTTAAACACAAACAATCAATCAAGAAATTAGAGAAAACTCCCCGGCAACGACAATGCCAGTGTGTCCCTTATCAACCATTCCATCTAGGCCAAGTAGCCTAGAAGACGCCTAAAGCACAGTGATGCATGCAGTGTGCAGTGGGGATCTTGCCCAGTCTGTAGTTCTGTTAGAAGACCCCCCCCCTCCCACCCCCGTATCCCCAGTCTCCTCACAGTAACATGCGCTGACGGGGGTGTCGACAGACACCGGGATTAAAAATGCATTGGCGTTCCCAGACATCTCCGACTCCTCTCTCCAGCTGTCTGGAGAGGAGGCAGGGTCCGCACTGGTGCCAAGCGCTTAGCGGACGCAGCGAGGCCAACGTGGAGGATGATAGCGCTCGACCGCCGACCCTTCCTGGGCATGAAACATCACTTTCTCCGGTCTTCAGGGGTCACTAGCTAAAGAGATGCGGGCCTGGGGTCAGGCCTACTCGCTTCATGATCAGGCGCCAATAAAAAGCGTTTGACATTTCCGCTTACACTACCGTGCGGTCACTGTCCAGTGTGATCATTCAGGACGCTCTGCGTTTGCGTGTTTGGGTATGTGACCCTACGGGGTAACACGCTTACTGCAAATAACAAAGCTTAAAGCATCGGGTTTCACTGCGAGTCCTACGGCCCTCTTTCTCTGTGACAAACCCTGGCAGACCCGAAGATCCAGCCCCCTTACCCTGCCTGAGCAACTTATCCCTACAATCCCACCACCAGGAGAGGGAAAAAAAGAGAAAGAGTGAAAATAATGCTGTGGTAAGTAGTCCCAGCTCCATGCAAGCGGATATCAAAACCTGGAAAGGACTCACGCTGCTGTGGAGTGGAGCTTGTGGCTGTTGAACTAATCCTGGGAATCCAAATCAATCACAATGGTGCCACATGGATCACTAACTGGTGTGGGGATAGCTGCCTCCGTATTGTGCAAAAAGGACAAATGGACAAAATATACCTAACCTGGTTGACAAAGCATGAAGACTATTGCAATTCCCGTAATAGTCACACCGCCTAGCCTGACTTCCATGCATGTACTGGTCTCAACACCTGGTCCTTCTTGCGGGTAAAATGATGGTATTTACACTATAATCAGTAATCTATCTGGGGTGGATATGGCCAGCTCCTATCCTTAATTTATTAAGGGTGCTCCTTGAGATGCAACTAGTGCACAGTATACATACAGCCCGCTACACTGAGGCATCAATTGCTCCAATTCCATTGCTTTCATCACTGTCTGTGTCCCTGTAGACTGGTGGTAGCCTATAGTCAGTCATTCAACCCTATCTGAGGACGTTACTGACCACACTAACTGACCCATGACTCCAGCCAACAACTAAATTCCAGGTCGAAATGCAACCGATGGGGATTCTCCTGTGAGAACCAGAACCAGAAACCGCGAGAACGCAGTCGGGATCTCTGCTGACCAATCAACTAACGGGATGCATCTAAGGTACTACGGTCACTATGGTCGGCCATGCATTATAAACACAGCTGATTGAGAAACAAAACGCACTGGGGCCCGTGTATTAAATCAATGGAAGAGGGCTAAGTGGGAAAGGAGAGAGTGAAGGACCTTGCAGGCATTATATTACACAGCAGGGCTGTGAGCTGCATTATCTGTTACCATGGCAATAACAAAGAACCCAGGCAAAGCATACAATAAAACATTGGAAAGGTTCTGCGCTTGCGTTACCTGAATCTATGCCCTCGCTCCACTCCATCATTGTCATCATAGTGCTGTCCTGAATGGGCATGTTTGCTAACTGATAATAAAAAATTGCCTAACTGCCCAAATGCAACTCAGAGTGTGTATTTGGGGCCCTGGAATAAATAACAACCCAATACAAAACTGGTAACTGCTCTCATGAGTAGACCCAGAGCTAGCATGAAATTTCAGTAAAATGTCTTCAATCACCACGTTGAATACAATCTAATTCTCTAGACGAATGTGCGCACATGCAACTAGCAAACACACACGATCATCCTCGTCTAAAAAGCGAGAACCGAGGTGTTAAACGTACTTCTTCCTGGTCTTGGATGTGACCGTGGTGGGTGGCGCCGGAGGCGGGGCGGCGGCATCCTTGCGTGGCCTGCCCCTGGGGCGCTTGTCTGTGTGGGCCGGGCTTCCTGTGGACACGGGAGGCAGCGCGGGCCCCTGGTCAGAGGGCTCCACAGTCTTATCCTCTGATGACATTCTGCGCAAAGAAGGAGGGCGACTGTTAGACCATCTTAGGCTAAACTTGTAAGATCCCTCTGATCATACTCCATGTGTAGAACAATCCTACTGGAAGTTTCACAAAGGTGGCGATAGATAAATCATGACAAAAATGTCCCAAATGTCCATGTCTGACTAAACAGAACAAGGGGTCCATTTCAAATAAAAACACAGGTTACACATCTAACCTACAGTACATTGGAGTGTCAGCAATGTTGAGGTCACCTACCTCCCCTGTTTCTGCATCCTGAACTACCTGGCTGTGATCTCATGTCTCTCTGGTCGAGCCTTGGTTCTGCTCTGCCTCGCTCCAGCTCTCCTCTCATTTTTTGTCTCAATAGGATCTTCTCTGAGTTCTGGTGTTTGCTGATCCCTGATGTTTGATTTCTCGCCTTGTTTACCATTGGCAATCAGACACAGGATAACATTAACCAATTTGAAAGCTGTATGAAGACCTCATGAATGGTAAATGGGCTGCGCTGCACTTATATAGCACTTTAATCAAAAGCGCTTTATAATTAAGGCCTCTCATTCACCCATTCATACACACATACACACACCAATGGCGGCAGCTGCCATGCAAGGCTAGCCTGCTCCTTCAGTGTCTTGCCCAAGGACACTTCAACATGTAAAGAGGAGCCGGGATTCGAACCGCCGACCCTACCATCATTGGACAACACACTCTACGTCCTGAGCTAAAGCCTCCCCCCACGGGAGAGAACTTATTAGCACAATTGTGTATTCCAGCCTCTAGATGATATCGACCGCCTGCTCCCGTCTTTTCGAGGGATCACAACATCCTGTCCTCTCAGTTGACGAGGCACGATGCCAATGGAAGGACGCCACTATTTCCTGGAGCAGCTTCATGGGTTCCCCCTCGGCCGCCACTGATCTTAAGTTTTCCAACTCACAATGATTTGTCTGAAAGCAGGTGCTTACCCGCTCAGTCATCCAAATGTTCACTGCTGATGATAATGCTGATGATAATGTTAAACTTTTGAGGTATTTGTATATAAGACTGTACATGTGGATTTGTGTGTGGATTTGGGGCCAAACAATTGGATCATCTAGGCAAAACAATTGGATGCCATGGCCTTATTCCATTACAAGGATGGGGCCTACATAGCCATTTTGAACAAATATATGTGGCTTATTATGTTTATTGAATGGCTGGTCAAACTGAGTACAGCATGTAGCACACTGCATATGGGTTGATCAAACAGACATGGGGGGCAGATCTAATCAAGGAGACAGAGACTTAGGGGAGAGGTCACAACAAACCTTTTCACTTTAACTTTTCCCCAAACAGGTAAACCTATTAAATCCATAGAGGTAGATCAAGTCATGCCAAGTGATGGGTACTCTCTGGTTGAATCAGACAATCAAAAAACAAGAGGGTCCTAGCTTGCTAGCTTTTTGTTGAATCAAGCTAAGACACAAAGCAGCTGCCCCTTCAATGCAGCTAACATGGCTAGCTTGCTACTTTGTTGTCTTTGTTCGCCTGTAACTGATATTTGCAAGTTCTAGTGAATACGACACTGGTCTGACTGTGCTTATTGTTCGCAATAAGTTAAAAGACAAGTCTGAGACCATATGGTTGTTACATATGAGATTAGCAAATGACTTGCCACAAACAGGTTAGGTAACCTAACTACCCGGTGTTAGCTAGTTGGCTGTGTCTAGAAAGCTAGTTGAAGTTGCTTCTAAATAAGCGCACACTGCCATACAGAAATTGTACAATTGCACGTAGTGTGTCGAGAGTGGGTAGAATGCTTCCACACTCTTTAAACGACTACGTTATCTCTTGCCAGGTAATATTGCGAATCAATTATAGGTATACAGTATGCAGAATATTAGCAAGCTAGTTACAGTAGCTGGTTGGTCTGACGACTGGCGAATGTTTGGGCCAACAGAACAGGACTATTATCTGAAACGAAAACTCTCCAAGAACGTTCCATGCCTATAGCTATATTGATATGGTATCTAAATAGATACCATTTAGCACAAGTAGAAGGTTATACTTCTACTGTAAGAAAACATTAATTTATATATTACACTATACTATATGATAGTAACTCATTGGATCTTTCCCTTCGTTATCATTTCCTTCAGTCCGCATTCTGAAAGGTCCTGAGCTTGTACACCATGGATGTTTTACATTGGCAAGTTGTACTTTACGATCTAACGTTACAGCTGATCTGACCCACTGTAATAATCGTCTGAGTTCTCATGAATCAGAAATTAAATATGAATGCAGGTGAACGAGCAATTCCAGTCTCATGCAACTTTCAGTGGCCAAACGACAATGTTAATTCCTACGAAATATCTTGCATAGGTTAATTTTGATAGCATGCTAGTCACGAAAGAACTGATATTATGAAAAGGATGGGCACAGGGTATGGACTACAGCCGGACGCTGGCTCCTTTCAGTAAATAGACCGAGCCCAAAAACGAGGCGGCGACAAAAACCTCCTCCTCGAGCTGGATAACGCTAACGATAGCCAGCTCGCCTCTTATAGCCAAGTGATAGCTAACTAAGAAAATACCAGCGTAGTAAAATAAGAACTTACCTTCCAACCCTATGAATAGCGAATTGTTTTCTTCATGTCCAAAATGGCTGGAGATATAGCTGACGTTATAACGTTACTTCTATAACTTTGTAGTTTAGCTAGCGAGCTAGCTATAGCAGCTAGCTAGTTGGCTAACTAGCTGCCTCAATGAAGAACTGGGCTTCCTCTCGGATGAAGGAACACTGCAGTTGTCAAAAATGCATAACGCATACACAATATATCCGACGTAAAACGTTGACTTCAACCATGTCAAAGAAAGATGACAAAATGTATAATCCACAAGAGACCAGTTTGATTTGCACACGCAATTGATGGATCACTTTCCTTTCTTCAATGACAGCTGTCGACGCAATACGAAAAATGTCCCGGCTAGCTTACCCAAGTCAACTATTTCATTATTTGTACGAAAAATATAAATCCATATCGTTACACTCCACATCTAATAGAAACCCTCCACTCGAGGAGGAATGTGTGCAGAAGGAGCGAGGATAAAGCGGGGTAGCTAGCCAAGTAAAGATGCTCGAGCCCACCGCTCGCTCTCACACTGGTTCTATTTTCTTCAGCTGCGTCAAGCGGCGAGCGAGCTGCAGGTTATCCTGACTACAGACTCGCGTACTACAGCAACCGAGCAAAGATGACCGACCGAAAGACTCGCAAACAACAACGGTAAGATGTTAATTCACGCTTCTAGGACGGACAGTGACTGAAAGTCAAAGTCTGTGGAATATTTAGAAAATTAAAGTTGGGGATAGTATGTCCATGTACTGCTGTAGGGTGGCCATATCTCAGTGGTATCGAAGCACCGCCTATTCGATTCCCAGAAATATAGGTCCAAAAATGATGCATGTATCTCAAAAACGGCTGAATGTAGATATTTAAAAGTTTCGTATATGGCTAAAATGTTACAAATTGTTAAAGAAAAGTATAAAATCTGCGAGATGTGATTCGACACAGCCAGTAAAAAACAATGTCTTAATACTCTCTGATCCTGCGGAGGGATATGTGCATTTAGTAAATAAAATGAGTGTTTCGGGTTTGCACTAAAACGCGGCCCAGAGGGCCGACCACGCTGGATAGGAGGATAGCGTTGTTTTGGATGGACAAATGATTGAGTCATTCTGGTCACAAAACTTTACATTTTGAAAATCCAATAAATGCTGTGACAAAAGAAACAAAAAACAGCCATATTCAGGTTATCTAAAAAACCGTAATGCAGTTATTAATAACAGTAACAATAATAACAATAACAACAATATTATTAATAATAATCATTAATAATCCTATCAAATAATAGTAATACTAATAATAAGAAGAATTAATAGAAATTATAAAACAATACAGTTATTAGACAATGCTTATAAATCAATCTTATTATTATTGTTATTATTGTTGTTATTATTATTATTATTATTATTAATAATAATAATAATAATAATTACATTTATAAATCAATACAGTTCTTAGACTATTATAATAAATTAATTCTACTACTACTTCTATTACTAATAGTAATTACTACAACAACAATAATAACAATACTATTACTAATACTACTAATACTACTACTACTACTAATAATAATAATAATAATAACAATAATAAGAAGAAGGAAAAGAAAATCAATAACAATAATATTAAAGGAGTAGTAAAGGGAAAATGCATGTTTAGCCCTGTTTTAAGGTTACTTATGATCATATGGTTCAGATCAAAACGTTGACAAAACTAGCACTTTTGAGAAAGTCTGATAATTGCTCTACCACCGTTTTGGTCATACAATGCGGGTGGGCACCGTGAAAAATCATTCAAAAAACATGTTAAACTCTCAATTTCAAAGACAAAAACTCACTGAGGTGTTAGTTGGCGTTCTGACATATAATTCGCCATAAAGTAAGATTCTAGTTCATCTGGAAAGGCTTTAAGAAAAAAGTAATAATAATAATTAGTATAGAACTATTTAGTCGCAGCACATACGTGTGTAAACTTCCGCTTGAACTGATTCCAATCTCGCTCAATGCCTTGAAGTAGTTCCGCTTCCTGAATCCCCTCTGCGGATTTATCTACACATCTACAACGGTCGCTTCAATACAAGTCAATGGATTTCATAAAATGATCAATAAAACCCTACAGGATTCATACTTTGCGGCGAATTTGATGTCAGAACACCAACGGACACCAATTACCCCCTCGGTGAGCTTCTTGTCTTTGAAATCGAGAGTTTAACATGCTTTTGAAAGATTTTTCACGGTGCCCACCCACATCCATTGTATGACCTAAACGGTGGTAGAGCAATTATCAGACTTTCTCAAAAGTGCTAGTTTTGTCAACTTTTTGATCTGAACCATTGTATATGATCATAAGTAACCTTAAAACATGGCTAAACATGCATTTTCCCGTTACTACTCCTTTAATAATAACAAGAATACATTGTATTACTTTGCTGCCTTTCAAGACACTCTAGGCGACCAGAGACAGAGACTAAAACAAAAACAAGAGAATAAAATAAAATCGGGACAAGGCATGACATCATACGGGTAAAGGCACATTGGGAACCAAGCACAAACAGGGCAGGCTAAGCATTTAAGATCATATTAGCTAGTCTAAACAAGTGTGTCTCAGTGTTTGTTTAAAGGAGATGATAAGGTGTGTAGGGAGGTGCTGTGTGACTGAATGGCGTAGCACCCAGTGTGCTGAGAAGGGCAGGGGGGTTGTGAGGAGAACACTATCGTAGCACCTTAAACTAGTCTACCTTCAACTGTGTTGCCCAATCATGATCATTGACTTTGTTATTTTTTCTGCTTGAACACCACAGATAATCGAAATCAAGTGCCAATGTTATATGAATGTCACTTTGTTTGTGGCCTTCTCTTTAGTTGTATGCATGCATCCTAATTGTACCTTCAATGTTGTTTTCCATTGAACTCCATATTATAGAAGTAAGCAGTCAAGGTTGAGCAACTTTCTGACAGTCGGTAGCCTACAATTCCTGCTAGACCAAGGGAGGTTTTTGCCCCATGGTTTTTAGTTTGCCCACCATCTCCCAACACTATTCATTTTATTATTTTGATTATTAGATATTTTATTTTTATATTATGTCTTTTTTTTCTTTTACATTAAGGTAACAAGACTATGCTGGTTGTGTTATGTTGGTAGATATTGCCACCATGTGGTTGTCGAGGTGCACACATGCCACAGTGAGTTATCCTGTATTGTACTTCAATGTAATATACATAACATTTTGAATGTATTAGTTTGAGAGTAGAATCATTGGGTTATTAATCCAAATCAATCAGTATGCTTAAGATTTTACAAAATTATTGTGTACCAAATATCTTTGATGCAGTACCAAATCAGATATTGGGAATCATGTACAGTAGCCTGCATGGTGCGGTAATGACACTCAGAAGAAGCTTGGTCATGAATTGTAGAGTGTGACATCAGTAAAGTGAGAGCCTTGGGTCAGTATACATTTCAGCTCAGCTACACACCATTGTCCTAATTACCTCGATACACGTGACACCGTCCTTTGTTTTCACTGTATTTTCTGTACTGAATTCCAGTCAGAATACTTATTTAAAAGGACCCCACATGAAAATACAAAATCAGGTGTTTGTATTATTAAAGACAACATTTGTTGTGCGCAGGAAGAGATCCTCTTGTAATGCTATTCAGTCAAACCCTGCTTTGGAGTTTATAAAGTGGTCATGACAGGTGGCACCAAAGTACTTAGTCTTTTTTATTCTCAATTAGGCTCATCACACTTAATTATTTCTTCAGTAGCAAATCAATCTGTTGCCATTCGAAAAAGGGCTACTTTAATGCTGAATTTAGGTTTTGTCAAATGCTGGCCTCTTGGTCCGAGGACTATCTGATTCATGATCGTTAATAGCCTATAGCTGAAACATGGAATGTGATATAGAGGTGTAATTTATGAATAGGCAACACGCTAACTGTGCTTTGATACAAGACAGTGTGCCCCTGTACTACTAACCATGTACCATTCACAGACTACCTGTTGATGACAGTGATGCTGCAGTGTTTTAGGTAGGGGGCAGTATGACGCCATGCATCTGCAGCATGGAGTGAGCCAAGGCTGTGATTGCTGATGAGTAGCGTTCCTTCTCTATATTGTTTATCCACTGCCAACAGTCTGTTAAGTATCCCTCCTATCAGCAGCCTCCCATACCCAGTACGGAACATTCCTTGACTCCTTATCTCTCTGCATAGGCCGTTATCCGACAGAGCTTAGCAAGGCAGCGCTGAGAGAGCGCCATCAGGAAGAGAGAGGTCTTAGATGGAAATCGATGCTTATGATGAAATCTGAGGTTTACACTTTTCAATTGCATCATAATGAGCTTCTGACTGGACCGAAGCACCAAATGGGTCCAGATCTATCTACGGAGCAGGCAGGCCCACTGGGACACTCCGGCGGGCAAGAAGTCCAACTGTTTGGTGCTCCATTGACTTTAGCTTAGTGTATTCGTGACGGTGTGATTTTAAGGAGATAAGCAGAGCTGAGTAGTTACTGTCAACGATTATTAGTGTACCACTACAGGTATAGCTCTGGAGCCGCCCAAATGTTTTGCTCTGCCCTAATCTCCCTCCCTCCCTGTAGAGATTGGTCCATCTGTATTTCTGGCTGGATGGCTGGCTGTGATATGCACGAATGGACCAAACTCCTTGACCGTGCTTGATGATCGAAAGAGAGAGTGGCATCTGTTTGTGATAATGGGACCACTGGCCTGTCTGCCCACATGTGAACAACAGATGAAATAGAAATATAATAGAGGACAGAATGAGCATGAAACCCGACACTGTGTGCGCTGTATGCTCTGTCTGCAGAAGAATGGGCGTAATACAACTGAGCCCCTAAACAGAGTCAACAGACAGACAGGGACATTTGTCCACAGAGCTGTCATGAATCAGATGCAGTGCATAACCGGGAGAAAGTGTAGCCTACAGTACATTATACATAATTTTGCTATGAACTCTAATAACAGAGCATGTGTCCATAGCAAACAACAGTAATAAAAATGCATGCTCTACAAAAAGGCTACTCTTGTTCTATCTATTCTAGCCTGTAGGCTACTTTGAATGTTACTGAGAAGGAAGCCTGTGATGTGATCAAAAACACAACAGGATTCATAGGAGCTGTGATTGATTTAAAACTATAAATGGTGCTCAGAGAGCACAGACCTCTGCCCCTGAATGCATTTTGTGGCTCTGTGCATGGCAGAATTTAATGGGTTCTAAATTGGTCTTTTGCCAATCCATTGTTTTTGTGTACTCCTGGTCCAAAAAATAAATGGCAGTGAATGGTTGGCTGTGTTTGGGTGGCTCGTAGACCCACGCCATGATTCGGATCCAAAATGTAATGGGTTCTAAGGTGACCCATACACCCTTCCACCTAGTTTTGTGAAAATCGGTGCAGACATACAGACACACGCCACTGAAAACATGACCTCTCACCCTGCGCTGTCGCTGGGGCAGAGGTAAAGATTAATCGACCCTGGGGCTCTTTTTGTGGTTTGAGCCATTAGAAAGCTATTGGCCTTGGTTAATAGTGCATATCAGTGTTAACCCTGTAAGGACTCAGACAAGGTCATACAGTATAAGTTGTAGACTTTAATTATGTACAGGAATAGAGCCACAAAAATGTGAGAGAATAACTCTCTCTCTCTCCTCTCTCTCTCTCTCTCTCTCTCCTTCTCTGTCTCTCCCTCCCTCTCTCTTTATCAGATATTAGCATTTTCAACTAAAATGCTTTGAGTTTTCCTGGCATGGGATATATAGATTAGACAGATGTTTTGTAGGTCTACGGGGAATCTGAGGATGTGCTCGTGCATTGTGAGTAGATGAACCCAATTACCTGCATTGACAGGCATTGATGAATTACGTCACATGGTTCTCTTGTACGTCATCTCTGGTAGGTGTTGTAAAAGCCTGTGATAAAGATAAGTAATTGTTACACAGAGTCAACCCAAGGTTGAAGAAGGTGCCAAAGGCATCAAAGTGTCTTATTAAAAAAAACTTAAGACTTGAGAAGAGAGACTGTAAGCTTACATGATCAAATAACTCTTCATCCAGTCCTCACAGTCCATGGTGAAATTATTGTTCAACTCCTGGCAAAAACAAATTCTGTGAAAGAAAGTTTTCAAATTGAGACCTATGGGATTTTGAAATCCCCCTGATTTTTCCACAAGCCTCCGCCTCTCCACGGCTGAGGATGGTCCCTGCGTGTGAACAGCTCTGCTGCCCATGGCTGTAGGAGATAATTAGAAGTTATTTATAATCATGGGTGATTTTTTTTCTTAGACCTGAAGGAGTGAAAGTTTCAGTGAAATCAATTTGGTACAGAAGCTAAAACCAAGAACCCAAGAATTGCTATATGTCTGAATATATCATGGCCCGGTTGACGAATGTCAAATGAAAAATCACGGTGAACACATTCATTCAGACAGTTTTCACTGTTTTGCTTGGGGCTATGGATCTGGAAGTGAGAGGAATTTTCCTTCATACTGTACCATGCATTTACAGTAGATGTACATTTCAAGCTCTACAGTCATTATACAGAACATCTCCTGATAACTGACAGTGCTCAGCAGCAACCCAGGGTCCAAGGGTAGTGGAGTTGGGTGAATATTGTATGTCCTGCTATTTCAACCACCACTCCACACTGACAGATTGGACAATCCAAATTTCATCATCCCAGCTCATTTTGATACTAAAACCAGAGAGGGTTTCCGCTTCTAGCCAAAGCCTATTACACACATCCCAATTGCACCAAGCTACAGTAGCCATTTGTCACTTTAATTTATTCTAACGTCTGGTTTAAAAAGGTGCTGGTCTAAAAAGGCGCTTTGTACCAAAGAGCAGACTATTCAAAGTGAATGATTAGCTGATCACCCTCCCGTGCATGTCTTTACAATTTGTCACACTACAGGCACAAACCGATGAGCTCATTATAGACATACCGTAGCAATTGTCCATTTACAGATAAGCACTAACGGCCTGGTTGGACACGCTGTGGATCACTAAAGCATCCAATCACATGCAAACACATACAGCTGGACACAGCAACAAGCACCGGGTCGATACCTCTGTTCAATTATCTCCCATCAGTGGATGTTGATGTTCTTGTTGTTGTTTACGGTTGTTGTTTATTGGTTCTGGCTCTACCTACTGTATGCAGCCCACATGTCTCTTCTCACTAATGTGTTTATGACTGAGGGCTGTAATAGACCAGAATGAAATAAACACACCAGTTGGAAAGATAAGTGATTTCTTTCTCACATTTTGTCAAAACTAACTGAAACCCCCTGATATCCGATTGTTTCATTGAGCCATAGCGTCCTAATACCTCCCTCTGTTTTGATTGAAATGACTCCTGACATGAGTACCTCCTGGCTCTAGCTTCAAGGAGATGCTACAATCTTTACCCTCTTGTCTATTAATGCTTCAAATAAACAAACACACACACAAACACACACTCACTGGAGAGCCATGGCCTCTCTCAACTCTTTTCCAAAGGAAAGGTACTGTAGGTCTCCCTCCCCTGACACCCTGGGGACCTCATTAAAATCAAGGTTGTCTCTCCCCTTCTTTCTCTCTGCTCACTCTTCCTCCCTCCAGTCCAAGAGCTTGCTGATCAGGATCCAGGATGTACTCCTGCAGACGAGTCTTACCCCTCGAGGACACGTACAGTACATAGATGAGGTGTTACAGTAGCACCTTGTAAGATTGTGTGTGTGTGTGTGTGTGTGTGTGTGTGTGTGTGTGTGTGTGTGGGCGTGTGTGTGTGCGTGTGTGTGTGCGTGTGCTTGTGTGTGTGTACGTGTGTGTGTGCGTGTGTGCGTGTGTGTGTGCGTGTGTGTGGGCGTGTGTGTGTGCTTGTGTGTGTGTGCGTGTGTGTGTGTGTTTGTACTCTAACTCAATATTCAGAAGAAATCAATTGCGACTCTACATGCAGCCAAGGCCAGTTGCCTGTGTTTCTATACATAATACCCAAGGGCAATGAGAGGAGTAAGAGAGTAAGTTTTCGTTATGTTAAATTGTCTAACACAGATATGCGTACCAAACCATAGACCGCCCATGGGGCTTGCAACAGTACAGCGTCCAGTTCCAATGTTTTGTTCGACTCCAGGCCAATTCGTTTCACTAGGGGTGAATATAAGGGAGGACATAATTCAATTTCCGGTTAGGCGGGTCTTTCACCTTATTGGAGGATAGGGAGTGATTCTGATTCATCATCATCATCTTTATTTCAGACACAACGGTCCATAGGTAAAAGGCAGACATACATAAAATTACAGTCTTACATAAAGGCTCTTACGCCAGTGTCTCCACAGATCCGATGAGAAGCGAGTACAGCTCTTAGACGGGTCAGCCAAGACCCCAATAATGCCATTCTCAGACTCATCTAGTCTGCAGATAAATGTATACATAGAATGTCTTAAAATGGCAGGTAGGTATATTCATACTCACAAACAACTGCCTGGCACTGTGGTGTCTTGGTACTCGTAGAAATATTCTTAAGGCATCATTATATGCTACTTTTAGTCTTTGTATAATCACTTTTCTGTAGCTGAACCATAGGTGCACAGTATATGCATAGGTGTACAGAATGATCTAAACAGTAAGGCTTTAACAGCAGTGGAGAACATATGGAATTTGTGGATTAGCATATCCGTCTGGGCATACAGTTTCCTACACTGTCTCTGTATGTCCACGTCATCAGTTAATTCATCAGTAATACAATGTCCAAGATATTTGACCTCGCTACATACTTCAAGAACATTATTACTCAAATAAAACACGGGAAAAACTGATTTTCTATCTGCTTTGCATCTGACTATCATTACATTGCTCTTCTTGGAGTTGTACTGAAGTACATACTCAACAGCTGCTGTAGGCCAGCACTATATGGCGAGAAGATCACCAGGTCATCTGCATACATACAGTAATATGATTAACAACAGTATTACCAACAATACATCCAGTTGATTGATAGCGTTGGTAGTAGTCCCTCACTCTAGCCCAGATTTTCAATAGAGATGTCTCCAGACTTTCGGTGGCGAGGGGCGAAGATCCCAAAAGTCTGGCATCGCGAGACTATGCAGAGTGTAATGTGTATGTGAGTGTGTGTACAGTATGTATATATGCATGTGTGGCGTGATATATGAGTGTGGTGCATCCTATACAGTACATTCAGGTCATGTGCAAGTGTCTATCGACGGTGTCTCAATGGTGGTGGGGTCCATGGTGGGGCGTGGGAGGAGGGGCTTATTTGAGGGACACAAGCCTTGTTGAAGAGGCTGATGGCCGTGGGGAAGAAGCCGCCTCCGTGCAGCAGCTTCTTGGTCGTGCAGACGTGTTCCTGGTGGACCGCACCCTCCTGAGGGGAGTGGCACAAAGAGATTATGGCCGGGGTGGGATGGATCGCCGGCAGTCCTCCTGGCCTGCTTCAGGGTCCCAGAGTTGTGTAGGACCAGGAGGGAGGGCAGGTTGCAGCCGATCACCTTCTCGGCGGATGACGCGCTGCAGTCTGGTCCTGTCCTTGGCTGTAGTGGCCAGATGGTGATGGAGGGGGGGAGGATGAACTCGATGTAGAAGAGTACAGTATCATCATTTTCTTTGGTTGTCTGAATTTCTTCAGCTGCCTCGGGAAGTACATCGTCTGCTGTGCCTTCTTCGCAAGGGAGCTGGTGTTTAGTTCCCATTTGAGGTCCCAGGAGATGGTGGTGCCCAGGAAGCGGAAGGAGTCGGCAGTGGTCACTGGTGTGTCATTCAGTGTGATGGAGGAAAGGGGGGCTGGTTTCTTTCTAAAGTCTACATGCGTCTCCACTGTCTTGAGAGCGTTGAGCTCCAGGTTGTGTCAGTTAGCGCCATCTGACTGATACTGAAGCTACAAGCACATGCACCAAATTGTAGGCCGCTCGTGTAAACCAGTTCGGCGAATGTCCTGTGAGATCAACCTACCGGAGACTCCTGGGTCCACTAACAGCTCTGAACTACACGAATTCAACAGGCTCAAGTTCCCAGAAACCCTGAGGGGTTGGTGTGAGACTGTGACTGTGAGACCAGAGCTGGTCCTCTTTGGTGTCACCAGAGAGCCTGAAAGGCATATATATAGGCTGGAAAGATCTCTTGTCCCATACATCACATGACAACACGGCTATCTGTCTCAACGCTCCACGCAAGGTGTCATCATCAGATCCTATTTCTTCACAATAGGCTAACCACCAGGACAGAGCTGGGACGGTGTGAAAGAAAACAAATTATCCACAGACTGTTTTAACTCTCTCTGGGTAATGGACTACAGTCAGTGGGAAGTCCGAGCAGTAAAAAGGCAATTTAGATAGTAATTGAAAAAGGGACACAGCTCTGTAATCGCAGAAGAGGTCTATGTGCAACAGGACCCCTTGGTAATACAGTACCAGTGCATTATCCATGTATATTGCTCATGTAAAAGAGTACATTGAGTTTTGTGATACTATTTTGATACTATCTGCAGGGATATTTCTGAGCTTTAAAGTGTTCGAATTCAGAGCTTCTTTAATGGATTATAAGAGGTCTCATTCGACATTCACAGTCTCCCTTCATCAACATCGTCAGGATTTCACAGTTCACGTGTGTTTCCCTCCAAATTAAGTCTTCAAACCCAGGTAACAAAGAGGAAAGGGAATATTTTCCAGATCTTGAAAACATGGGGGACAATTATTCATAAATGAGTTGTTTTGTGTTATATTCTAAAACGACAGTGAAATACTTGCCTGTTTTCTATGAGGAGGTTCTTTCCTGTGATGAGAAAAAACGAATGTCTCTTTAAGAGCGTACAGGAAAACAAATCACAATAAATCGTCCCACAGTGTTTGATGTCTAGCGAAGCAGCAGTCAGGGTAATGTATGCGGCAAAACCAGATCACAACTGTCATCTATCATGCATGGTTTCACCCTGCTTCTCATATCTGGCCATGCATCTTTAATCCAACTGTGGTGCTTTGACTGTCACACACTGATCAACAGCTCGGTCCTGCTGTCCCCTACAGCTGTGAGTCAGTGACAGTCCCCACAGCAATCAACACCCAAGCAAAGAAGAGATGGCTGAATTTTAGACATTTTCAATGGTGAACCTATTCACAGTGTACGTTCATATCATCACATATTGATAATGTTGTTTTAAATAGTATTTATTAGTAATATTTTCTTTCCCAGCCATTGTATTTCAATTTCCCCATAAATAGTCTCCAAGGTTCCTCTGAAGCAAACATCCCGTTAGGATTTCATTCTGCCTCGATTAGTAATGAGAACAGGGTAGCCCTGCTGAGGGAGACCACACACCTGAGGACTCAAATTGGTGAAATCTCTAGGCGACGCCTCCTCTCACTGAAATTAAATGTGCCAGCTCAATGGACTTTCCTTGGTGCCAACCATCTCTGTCCCTGGCCGCCCCTCATGGCAAAGGCACAGACACTGTATGTCAGTCTCACTCAGCCTCTACTGTACCTTGAGGCCTATTATGGTAAGGCATGTTTAACACTGACAGGTGTGGCCTTTTCCAATTTTTACAGGCAAAAAGGGCAAAATGTCAGATTATAATGTTTATTTTAAAGACATGGTCAACCCAGTCTTGGTATGAAATACGCTGCATTTTAACTTTCAAACAGAGATTAGTCGGGCCCAAGAGTTAGGGATTTTGTAATCTATTGTGTGGATGAAATTAATTAAGAATTTGCCTATCTTTCGCCCGGTCTGTGCATGCAGGAGTTGATAAAGGCTTTGCAGGTTCTTTCTGACCTTATCTTATAATTGAACTGTGGTCTTTGATAAACACTTGATGATAAGGGTCCTCACTTCCACCGGGCAACAATTCATTTCCTTGATACAAAGCAACATAAAAACAATTCAGTGGAGTTTGAGAAGATCCTTGTTTCTGGGAAAGGAAAGTGATTGACATTGTCTTTGTGTGCTACAGCACACCGATGGATCAAACAAACGTCTGTTGTGGTAAGATGGTCTCAGAGGTATACTGTAGTACATACAGAATAGCATATCTCTGTCTAAAAGGCTAAAGGTCCACTGCCAACAGAACCACTGCTTTCATCTTTTCTGTCTATTGAGAAAGGTATACCTCTGACATCAATGACACCTTGTTGCACTGACCAAACTCACTTGGGTATTTCTGACTCTAATGATACTGTCAGGCACTCAACACACTCAAGTGAAATCCACAGGAGAAAATAACACATATTTGTACTTCCTGTGAAATGAGTGTCAGTCTCATGTATAAAGAGCATGTGATCGCAGTGGGAATTACCACAATGACAGCTTATGGTACTACAAGACAGGGGTAGTAAGATTAGAAAAAACCTCAACGTGACTTTGATTTCAATTTGTCAACATGTCAACACATTCCTCAGTGTCCACAGGGAGACGGATGTGAGCTCAAGCTGAAGGGAGAAATCTGAGACAGTTTCTTCTGAATAATACAGCACACTGGTCAAGACATACAGTAGCCTCTGGTGTTTTATTTATGTTACAGTGTCATGGCTCTGTATTATTTCAAATCATCATGATAAAGCATTGTGTTCATGTTATTTTGGGGGGAAATTATTACATAA
The DNA here is from genome assembly GCF_949987555.1 of Borostomias antarcticus. NCBI lineage: Eukaryota > Metazoa > Chordata > Actinopteri > Stomiiformes > Stomiidae > Borostomias > Borostomias antarcticus. The sequence goes on from NC_140245.1 coordinate 7,833,241, forward strand.
CAGCTTCATGCAGTACACATAACATTTTAATGCACATGAAAAACATCAGAATAATTAGTCTGTCCATGAATCTGGCTTCTGCACTCACCTTCCAGAATCAGGTGCTGTAGACTTTAATCAAGGTTGATCAGCGCTTCAGGCAAGTGGGCTTCTGAGAGCCATAACAGCCTCAAAAAGAGATGTGTATATATAATATAAAGTATATACTTATAGATAATGTAAAGTATATATTTTTTATTTTTTTATTTTTTTTAAGTCTCACATATCCCCTGCAGAACTCCAATGTACCCTTAGGGGTACGAGTACCACCATTTGAGAACCACTGGTGTATAGTGTATAGTCTCTGGTACTTTTTATTATTATCTACCTCCTCTCCTCCTTTTTTTTAAAAATCTTTTTCATTGAGATAAATTCATTCATTGTCTACTGTTTTTATTGTCCTTTTGTCTAATCTACTATCTTTATTGTCTTATTGTATTTACTGTTTTAGCACAATAACTGAGCACACTCCTTTCATTTCACTGCATGTTTTACCCTGCATGTCTGTGAATGTGACAAATAAAACAAGCTTGAACCTTGTTTAGAAGCAGCTGCCCTTAACTTTTATTCATAGATTTTGTCCCATTGAGATAAATGATGGAAGGTTCACTGTTAACAGTGGTGGGAGTTAGTGATTAGAAAATATCGCCAATCCTACATTTTCACAGTACTTACACATAATATACATCCAAATGTCCTGATGTCCATGCTGTCACTCACATTCCAATATCTAAACAATGCCATATATCGTTTTTGAAATATTCATTGTTGTTCGAAAAACATGCTCCCTATTCACATGAATGGCGGAATGTTCAAAACTCCACTGTAGTGGAAGTTGGTCATTTTAAATTCATATACATTTTCTAACTTGTCACCACTCCCACAGCTTTTAAGATACATATGCGGACATACTATATCTCAAAATGCTCATCTGGTTCCCAGGATTACTATGGTCTAAATATCTAAGAAGTGACATTTACACTTACTCTTGAGATAGAGCTGTCTGAAGCCGGCCATGCTTTCTTCATGCCTGCCCTAGTGCTGGTGTGCAACAGTTTTGGTGACTCCCGATTGGTTTAAATCTCATGTTACGAATGGACACACACACACACACACACACACACACGCACACACACACGGACACACGTGACACACATGGACACACAGTCACGTACAGAAGTAGCTGCATCGCTTAAAGATGATAATGGATTCTGTAGATACACACAAACTAGCATTGGCTATGCTTTGGCATAAGGCTCAGACTGAAAAACTAACAGTATGATGTGATGGCGTAAATATAAATAAATAAATAAAAAGAGGCTCAAAATCACTGTGGAGTGCAACCAAAACGTGTGGTCAGACACAAGCTTTTGGATATTTCATATAGCATTTGTAGACATCATTGTCATACAATTTTTACAGCTAACTGGCAAATTGAAAGTTGAGATACAGTACCAGGGATGGTGAAAATATTACACAAACAAATCCATCAAGCTCCCTCTATCTAACCCAGTCCCTCCTGTAAGTCATTAAAGGGTCCAGATGGGATACGTAGGCCAAGTTACAGAGCCAATTCAATGGGTTTGTCCTAATCTTTGAGCTGGGGCAAAGGTAGTGTGAGAAGACTGTGAATAATTCATGATGCATGCTACTGTAAAGAAGCCAGCCAGTGGGGGGAATAACTGGGTAGCAGGATTTAGGCTGTAACTGAGAGTTCAAAATTCCACCTTGAATATAATGAAAGTTTAAAACATATGTTCCATAATGCCCCACTTAACTTCTAATAATCACAGGCAAAGTGGTAATAACATATGCACTGTTGCAAAGCTAACATATTTTCATTAACTCATTCATCATCATCATCATCATCATCATCATCATCATCATCATCATCATCATCATTGATACAGTAACAACCTTGAATGCAGACCTTGAGTTAAATATTGAAAAGATATTTGCCCATACCAAAACCTGCTACAGTATCTCTCAACATCCACCATGACTTAAGATGTCTCAACATTCTACTCCCCTAAAATGTCCCGTCTTCACTACTGTAAACCCTAAAGTAAAGCATGTTAATTGAATTTTAAACCCCAAATCTATTTTGCATGAAGAAACAACCTGTCATTCATCACAAACCTCTGGGGTTTCACTCTTCACAGTGCAGAAAGACTGTATTTAATCAGTGGACACCACTCATTTTATTACAACACACGATAAATAAGAATAAAATAAGATAATAGATAATAGATCCGAAACAAAAATGTTGGAAAGACAGGAAGGGGCCAGTGTGAGGGCCTATAGCTTGGCCGAAACCGTTTGATCCAGGGACGTCTGTGCGTAGGAGGGCGTAGAAGGAGGCCTCAAACGTTGGAGGGGCCTGCCCCAGAGGTGGGCATATGAACAAGGACCATGTTTCACTTTTTCTAATGTTGGGGTCACTCTTAGCCTGATTCCAGGCCTTTGAATCCGCCCACTCCATCAAACTGACATCACAACATAGTGCAACCAAAAGCTCCAAAAAAGCTCCAGTACATCCAGGAAGCCGGGATCCGGTTGAGAGTGTGGAAATATACCCATCCTGGCCACTTTGAACTGTCTCCCTGTCTCCTAGGATTTAATTCAAACCCTTCTCCTCACTTTCAAAGCCTGCTTCTTCACACCCCCAGGACTCAGCTCTGCTCTATGAGAGGCCGGGGCTTTTGCTCAGCTGCCCCCCGCCTTTGGAATGCCCTCCCTGACAATCTGAGGGCACCACAGTCTCTGGGTTCTTTTAAGACTGGTCTAAAGACCTACTGTACTTATTTAGAAAAGCTCTAAAGACCTACTGTACTTATTTAGAAAAGCTTGTAATGTATATATATTTATATATTGTCTCTGTTTTCTTACTTTGTGATTGTTTTAGCACTTTGAGATTGTTTCATAATGAAAAGTGCTTTATAAATAAAATGATTTATTATTATTATTATTATTATTGTTATTACAAGTATTATTATTATTATTATGTGTTGATAATTCAGTCTGATATCGGGCTAGGACACTCTAGGAAAAGTCATACAATTTCAAGTTGGGGATTTCTCTGCAGTGGCGAGTCAACACAAGGGTTAATGATACTGTCCAGGTAATGGACATCAGTACAGTACATGACAGAATAATATAATCCATAACCTTTATAAAACCTTGGACTCAAAACTTATTTTTCTTTCTCTGTTTGAGTGGAGGTAGGATTGAGGTTTGCCTTTACACCTACAGTACTGTACCTGTACACCTTGGGTCAGCGGCCTAGCCTAGGAAATCCTCATGAAATCAAATGACCTGTAAGGTCAGATTTGAAAGTAGAATATTCCAGTCGTCACTGTCGGGTGGAAACCTTGTATCTTCAAAATGGCAAGTTTTCAGAGTCCTGAAAAGAACATTCCCATTTTTTTTTTTTTTTTTTTTTTTTTCATAAAATCACGTAGGATGAGCTGTTTACTGTTACTGTAACTGTAATTTAATACATTAAATTAATCCCAGGGCTGGGAGGTATTAAGAGGTTGTAAAGGGTAATCCCAGCTTTCAATACATGTATTGATGTATTGATTTTCAATACATTATTGAAAATAATAAAATAAAAATATACAAAAATAATACAGATCAACAAAATGGAGATACAAGGTTTCTGCCTGACAGAGACGCAGTGTCAGTTTTGCACTATACCTTTAGCCTAACAGAAACCTAAACAGAACCCTGCCTGCGGTGAGGTGTAAATGAATACTCCGGCCTGACCTGTTGTGCAGGGTCATTCCTTTACCTGTCCAGAAAAGCCCACTGCTGCGCACACACCTTCATGTGCTCATGTATTTTTGAAGAGGGTCTCTGAAAGAATGCGGGTGGGTCCTGTGAACCCTATATTGGACAGCTGAGAACTATCCCAAAATCAAGGAGCTCGGACGAATGTGAGACTTAATGAATAAACCATGCTGTCCGGTTCCATTAGGGAATTGCCAGAATTATACTTGCAACTTGGGGATCTTTTCAAAGTTTGATGAGGTTACGTGATGAGATTGCAGGAACCACAAACCTGCCGAAGATGTTGGAAGGTCTTAGGGATCGGCAGGCACTTATAGAGAGACAGCATGAGCTAGAGACTGGAGAGAGGAGAGAGAGATACAGAGAGAGAGAGATAGAGATAGAGACAGAGAGAGAGAGATACAGAGAGAGAGAGATAGAGATAGAGATACAGAGAGAGAGAGAGAGGAGAAAGAGAGAGAGATAGAGATAGAGAGACAGAGAGAGAGAGAAAGAGAGAGGAGAAAGAGAGAGAGAGGAGAGAGAGAGATCGAGAGACAGAGAGAGAGAGAGAGAGAGAGAGGAGAGAGAGAGAGAGAGAGGAGAGAGAATGTGTGCGTACTGCAGGTACTGTAAGCTGTGTGTGCTGTGTGTTGCAAGTTCTCTGAAAATACAGATTTTTGCAGACACTGGCCACTGGTAAATGTGAGTCCTAGTTCTGCAGACCCGTTTGCTCCGACAGCAGGCATCATTACTTCCAAAGCTCAGGCAAGCATCATGTCTGTCAGAGCAGAACTGTAGACAGTAAGCACTATAGCTGCAACACTGAACACCTGGGAACGAGACAAGGCGGCAGCACTTCTCTGCCAATTCTCAAGTGAATTAAAACCATTCAAGAACAAGGACTGTCTGTATTCCAGCAAACAGACAGCAGCGCTGCATCATCAGAATATTAAACAATAAAAGTTGTTGCTGTGATTGTTGTTGTTGTTGTTGACTAGGGTGACTAATTCACACAACACATAAACATACTGAATGATACCTGTACTTGTTTCTAAATGCCTACATGAGTGGGATGTCTTTGAGGACCAAGAAACATACCTTGTGAATAACTATTGTTTCAGAGTGACAGATCAAACAAAGCTGACTGTTGCTAAATATACCAGAGGTACAGCACAATACAATGCATGGAGTCCTCCTATTCATGGTGATAAATGATCCTTCTCCTCCTGTCAGGAAACAAAACATACAGGGACAAAGGGCTTTGATGATGAGTAACTGTGTTCATAGGACTTCAAATGTGCCTGTGTTTGTGTGTGTGTGTGTGTGTGTGTGTGTGTGTGTGTGTGTGTGTGTGTGTGTGTGTGTGTGTGTGTGTGTGTGTGTGTGTGTGTGTGTGTGTGTGTGTGTGTGTGTTTTTGGAGCGTTTCTGCCAACATGAGAACTGAAATTTGCTTTACACAACCCAACTCCAGTACATAAAACCTCATAGCTTACCACATGTTGCCAGGGTGATGAATGGAGGATTTCCAGGGGGGAATCTGATGGAGCCGTCAACATCCTGTAACAAGACCTCAGATAAGATCTTCTACCCTACTCAAGCTGTAGCTCACAACTCCAAGTGCCTATATGCACTGAGCCATATCCAGCAAATTGCTGATGAGCAAACTTTATCTATGCTACAAACTTCCTAACATGACAACTACCAATTCAACTATACAGTATGTGCCTTAATTTGCTATATAACTCTATTGGTTGCCTATAGCTCTTCACAAAAAATAATATGACAAAAAATAATAGTGATTCATATACTGTACAGTACGATAGAAACCTGTGGTGCACTAGACTCGTGAGACCATCCTGATTTTGCGAGCTCACATTCTGTTTCTCTTGCAAATCAGTCTGGATACTCTCCATAGAGATCCATTTGTGCCAGATGAGATCATCATCCTTCCCTTTAGCTCACGGAGAAGCTCCCAGCAGTGCAGGTAGACCACGACATGGTGGCCTGGATCACGGACTACCTCACCAGCCATGTGGTGATAAGCAACATGGACGCCCCAAGGGACAGTCCTGTCACCTGTCCTGTTCAAAGGTCCTTGGACGACTCCTCTGTTATGGGCTGCATCAGGGCAGACGATGAGGAGGTGTACATGAATATGATCAGGAGGTTTGTTGAATGGTCTGAGAAGAATCAGCTCCAACTCAACATCAGCAAGTGGTGGTGGACTTCAGAAGGAACAAGAGGCCTCCAACCCCCATCACCATCCAGGGGGAGGAGGTTGAGATGGTGGACTGGACTGACAACACTGAGGCCCTCTACAGGAAAGGACAGAGCAGACTGTTCTTCCTCAGGAGGCTCAGGTCACTTGATGTGTGTAGCAGGCTGCTGCGGATGTTCTACCAGTCTGTGGTAGCCCGCACGCTGTTATTTGCTGTTGCCTGCTGGGAAGGCAACATCAGGTCTGGAGACACAAACAAGTTGAACAAGCTGGTGAGGAGCTGGTGACAGGCTGGAGACTGCGGTGGAGATGGCTGGACGTATGTATACATGTGTACTCCTAGACATATCTATTTATACATACTGGATGTATATATGTACAGTATACTGTATGTTCTTCACTTCTCTGCTGCAAATGAGTGGAGAATGCTCCAAAAGCACAAAAAAAAAGAAAAAATGAAACTTTTCATCAATATCTAGAAAGATATTGTACTGATGTAATTTTTGTGTTTTTAAAATGAATATTATGTATTTTGTTTTAGTACTGAACTGTTTTGCACAGGTCCTCAATAGACTGTTCTTAATTGGCTTAGATTACTGACATTTGCTATATATATATCCAAAGCAACTTACAATATTTTGAGCTAGTGTTGAGGTTAAGTACCTTGCTCAAGGGCACCACAGTAGACAATAATTGTCGAGTGGCCTGGTCGGTCTTGAAACCTACTGTACCAGCCAATCAGCTGCTTGCATGTTCTAACTATTCAAATATACAACTAAAATGTAATTTGATTTAAAGTTATTACTTTGGTGTTTCATTTGTCTCACAGCAATCTGAAGCAACACATTTCTATTCCTTGAGTAACACCATTAACTCTAATGACATACTGTAACAGCATGATGCACCTCAGAAAGAACAGCAATGGGGAATTGGGATTTCCTTACACTTTTGTGAGTCTGAAATTACACAGCGATTAGTGGTAGGGTGATATCAGGTAAATTGGGCCACTTTTTGGTTAATCGCTTGGGACACAAAGGGAAAAAAAGACATTCAATTGTGTTCTTAAGATTAATAAGGACTGTTGTTAATATTTTTGTGTTGAATTGATGTGATAAAATGTAATTGTTCAGACCCTACAGCTGTTGAAACATCAGCTGTCCCACATTTATGAGCAGTGTTCAGGTAAAATGCTAATCAGATAAAACTGGCCAGTCAAACTGCATAGTGAAACAATGAGTCTGATAAAACAATCTAATTAACACATCTGTGAGCCAAAGCCATGGATGTATTAACAAAGCGTAAAACTACGCCCTCTACTGGTTTGGTTCGCACCCGCCCTATCTTTTGCATTGGATGAAATGTTGAAATAATTATTATTAACCATATCAAAACAAAACTTAATGATAACACATACCACTGTGGATAGATAAAGCAATAAACCAACTACATCAACTTCCATCGTAATAGTGTGCGGTTTCTCAAAGGTTCTTTTTATTTATTTTACGTTTTGGTTCAGAGCACTAATGTTGGTGTACTTCGTAAACATGAGTCAATTGCTCTTGAATTAGAGCACATGGCTAGATTCTGTAGGCTGAGAGGAATCCAGTGGTGCCCACCTCTTGAAATTTGTTCAAATTTACTGAACAGTAGATGATCAGTAAAACCGTTCTGATCACTAATGTTGTTAGCATAAGTGAATGGAGTACAACATGGTGAAAATTAGCATCACTGCTAGTGGACATTTATATGGACATAACAACGTTAGCAAGCCAGCTAAGCTATATATCTACTATTGTGTACACTGGTACGAGGGGACAATAGAATGCGAGAAATATGACCAAATGTGCGGACAGAACAAGACAGGCTAATCTATTGACATAGCCAGGAAAGACATCAGCTAGGCTATTTCTGCGTAACAGCGACACCATCATCGGAACCGTAGTCAGTTTACACCAAGCGTTCCAAAAACCGTTGTAAAACGTTTTATTCAGTTTTTAACCGCACAAACATGATCAAATCGAATTGAATAACAATGCAATGCCGTCAAAAATATAATTTTAATGTAAAAAATGCAATGCAATTTAATACAACGGTGGAACTGTACCACTAGAGGGCGCTTCGTCACTTTACCTCCCTATAAAACAACATAACATTACATTTAAATTACATTGAAACAACAATTCATGCATTTTGTCCTTGATTCGTTTCTTTTTGGCGTAGGCCTACTGTCTATAATGAATAAGGTTACTTTACTTCTATGTTGACATGCCTCTTTCACCTTTTCCCTTTTAATCGTGTGTGTTTGTGTGTACGACTATGCTCGTGTGTGCATGTGAGTGAGAGAGAGTGCATGTAACCAAGTTGCATTGGTTAAACTCACTCAGTGTAAATACCACCCACATTGCTAGCTTTTTCGGTGACGTAGCTGGCAAAAGAAGTGTTTATGGGAGGTGGTCACGTGTGTTCTTAAGTCAGAGAACAAGGGTTCAAACTTAGTGGGGGCAAGTAAGGTGTAAGCTATACTGACGAGTGGCGCAGTGACACCTGCTACAGTGGTGCTGTGACCTGGATACACAGTTGTGCTCAGCTTGACCAGCTGGGGTCGCTGTGGTGTGTGTAGAGAGTTTGGTGGGGTGCGTGTAACCAGGTTGCATTAATTAAACTCACTCCTCTCTGTAACCCCCCCTCCCACACACACGCACACACCACCGAATCAGGCCATTTTCAGCTGGCTTGATATGAAAGGCATCTCCATGCCCACTCAGACCAATCAAATCACTGGCTACACATCAAGTACAGTTGTGGCAACAGTTTAAAAGCATTATTGGCGGTTAACTTTTAACAAGCTGAGACACTCAAACCTTAAATGGCCCATTTTACCTGATGGCCCAATTTCATTTAATTTCAAACCTTTATTTATGCTCGAGAGGCACTGAGGTTTCCGTCATTTACAGTGACGACGAGCGAACAAAACATAAACAACAACAGCAACAACAAAAGGACAGACACACAGGAAGGTATATAAAAACCGTAACTAAATGGATAAACTCAATATGAAAATAGTAAAAAAAAAAGTTAAGATATACTAAAACAATTACAGACATGTACAATGGTGCATAATCATGGACTTGAACTTTAAAAATGATGGCATTGAGTCCAGTTTTAAAAAGCGTTGGAGGGCATTCCAGCAGTGAGGGGCATTAAAAGAAAAAGCAGATTTTCCAATGTCAGTGTAAGCCCGGGGAACCTTGAGTAAAAGCAGTTCACTTGATCGTGTGGAATAGGTCCCATAGTTCCATGATAAAATCTGTCAGCTATCACACGGTTTGTGATAGCAGAGCTCGGCACTACTGATATTTTAAACCTTATCACTCCCAAGCTGACATACAGGTTCTTAATTACTATACAGTATGTTATCACTTAATTACTGTACAGACTTCAATGTAGGGGGTAACAGAAGCTGTTTCTCTCTGTGTGTGTGTGTGTGTGTGTGTGTGTGTGTGTGTGTGTGTGTGTGTGTGTGTGGAAGCTGATACCCCAGGAAGTCTCCATGTCTTTTCTACCCTTATAGAGGTAGAGCTGCAGAGTGCCTAGACGTACCCTTGAAAGCTGATGCAGACTATCTAGAGCAGTAGGCCTACTATATGCATATTTGTTTGCATGTGTGTGTGCACGTGTGTGTGCAACAGAGTGGGGGGGGGGAGAGAGAGAGAGAAAGGCACACACACACACATACACACACACACACACACATACACACACACACACACACACACGTCAGCCTACTTTGTTCACCCTTCCTTAATGGAAGACCAGCACTTGCTTTGTTCCATCTCCAGCTGAAGCAAATGGGTTCACACTCTAAATGCCACCTTTTACATCTGCGCCGTGCTGTCCCAGATCGTGGTTAATCCCATTCGTTATGTGGAGGAGGCTTTTAGAGAATCTCCTTCTCTCCCACAGTCGTGCCAGGCAACTGTGTATAAAGCAATTAAAGAAAACGCGAGTGAGTCAAGAATGGACATGGAGGGCCGCTGTTCCGTCTGGCCCTCCACACAGCCTGCTCTTTCAAGCAGACGGAGAACTACTTTAAGGCCCCACCAGGGTCGTCTTCTGGGCCGTGGCCTCTCGAGATTCCCCCATCAGTCCCCAAACAAAGATTTGCACCCTGAGATCCAAAACGCCACTAGCTCAGCTGTGCCCAGAACTGAAATACATTTCATTATTCTGACGCTCCTGTGGTCGTTATTAATATTTAAGCGAAAGAAAAGGGGACTAGCCAAGACATTTAATTGGATTTGTACAAAGCAGCCTCTGGCACATTTCTTAACTTGTTTGTTGGTCTCCATGCACATCTGTGGAAGACATTCTCAGACAGCTCTTCATGCACTCCGCAATGTTAAAGTGCATTTCTACAGTAGGCTATACAAAGGTTTTTGTGTCACAAACTCAAAACTTGGATTGAGAAAGCAATTCATTTGAGACACAATGTTCAAGACAATAAAAATGTCTTCTGCGTCGTCCGTAACTGCTCCAAGGTCTTTCGGTCGACAGTGTCTAAAACGCATGGTCAGCATGGTTCTAAATAGAGTTCTCTGACCCCCTCTGGATGGTAACTAAATCGGAGAATGGTTTTAAAGCATTTGTGGGACTCTTAACTTCATCCTGTCAGGAAAAAAAAGCATTTGTGACAACAGGAACTTGAGAAACCTGATACTTTCTAATATTGGTGTATTGATGTCTTGGCAGACTGCAGTGTTGCTTCTCAGCCAGATGATAGATCTACAGCAGGCAATGAGACAGACCATCAAGAGCGCAGAGGACACAGTAGAATTAACATGCAGCTATTCCCCTCTGGGCAGTAGGGCTATAATTATAACCACTTCTCCTTAATGGAAACAGTGGTGGAAGTAGACATGGGAGTGTGTTACAAATTCATTAACCCCAGTAAATGACTATCAATCAAGACTGAATCAGAGCTTTGGTCCCCGTCTCACGGTAGTGCCGAGCTCTGCTATCACGAACCGTGCAATCACAATTTGCTGTGGGTTCTAAATGCTTGTTATTCACTGGTAGCCTTGTGATACTGCGGACAATTTACCAGCACAATCCCATCTTTTTATGGGCTGTTTACAGTTGCACACTGTTAAGGCTCCTGGTGAAATACATTAGTCTTCCTCATAGGACGTTACTAAAATAACATGTCACTGCATAATTGTCAGGTTACAATCTGACCAGGTTAGTCTTTTGTCCGGCCCAGTCTTTTTTTAATACTACTTTTGGCTAAATAATGAGGTAACATAGTTGTTAGGGGGCAGCAGGTAGCCTAACGGTTAGAGCATCAAAACCATGCCAGGCCATTTGACAATCATTGCGGTGGTGGACCAAACTGCCCACTGATGTCAAGATAGCAGAGTCGCTGCCCATATTTCATCACAGGCTCAAAACTCATCTCTTCAAGAAGTACTACAACAATCCTATTATATTATAGATTGCTATTCATGCACTTTGCCTTCAGCACTAGATTATGCTCTTAGACAATTATTTTAGCATGCACTTGTGAGTTCTGGCAAGTAGTAGGACATTGGCTTTTCCTACGTTAAATGCAATTATTGTTAGTCACTTTGGATAAAAGTGTCTGCTAAATGACTGTAATGTAATGTAATTGCCGAGCTTACCGTTGTGCCCTTGAGCAAGGTACTTAACCCCAACGCTAGCTCAAAACCTTGTAAGTCACTTTGGATAACGGCATCTGAAATTAAAAGTAAATTATCAAACAATTTGTTATTGGCCTCCTAAGGCTAGGACACTGTTCCTATTATCACCAACAGGGTAGTACAACTCCTGTCTGGGTAGCTGCTGTCCAAGGTGCTGAACTGTAATTGCTAGATCACGGCACCTCTCCTGGCAACGAAAGGCATTCTAACAGCAGACAAAATAGATTTTTGCCTCCTGGAGATACATGTGTTAACATTATGTTTCAATATCTTGGTGTAGGCACACAGTTATAGACTTGAGTTGCTTTGGTTTCTGTCTAACTAAATCTACTGTAGCTGTAGTCTATAGGCTATCTCTTTACAATGTAATCAATGCTTTACGTTATGAAGCTTGTCCAGTGTTTCTGTAGAAATAGTAATGACATTCTATCAACCACAAATATTGAAGGAGAAAGGCTTATAAGACCATAGGCTACATCTTAAGCCAGCTTGTGAAAATGTCGTTTTTCATGAGACATCCTCTGCATTTTGCTATCGCAGCAGCACTACTGGGAATTGTCATGGGTAAACGATGTGTCTTGGGGTTTTGTATACAACATTTCCCAATAAATTATTTATGGTCTAAGTAGCGTCAGCGCAGTGCGCATAACGGCAGAGAGGAGTTAAGGTTACAACAGTCAATTTACAGTCAACCATATTCAGCGGACATCTGAAACAGAACAGCAGATAAAGGCTGTAGAGCCACATCAACAATTCATATCTTCTTGGCATCAAAGGCGAAGATTCTGCTGTAACTTCTTCGTCTGTGTATAGGCTACTCTTGAAATCAGACCTTTGTGGTAGCCATCTTTCCAGCTGGTCTGAGCTTTGGAGATGTATTTGTTTCGTTCTCGCTCGTAGCTACTCAGGCCTATGCTATCTCCATATGTGGACTCAGAAGTCAGAGGACTTTTAGACATACCGACAGGGTGTGGTTGACCCCAGCTGCGCATGGCAGTTACCATCATTCTGCAATGTTTGCCATTGGCTTTACATTTAAAATAAACAGATGCATAGCCCACATGTAGCCTATTTCAATTGGATAGTTGGATAGTTAATTGATTGTAGTTTACACAGTAGGTTTTACAGCCAATGGTCGAAGAGAAAAGTTGAATTTGCATAGCCTACTGACTCAAGAGTCGCAAACCTTAGATACCATAATTGTCCGTAAAGACGGAACCTTTCGAAAACCACATAGGTAAAAAATAAAATAAAATACATACCCTAGAATCTGCAACAGTGAGATTCTGCGCGCGACTAGACTGCACCTCGTTCGTTGTCCTTTGATTTAGAATTTTAAATTCCCAGGACTGCTGTTCCTATGCAACGTGATAGATAGGTAGGCTGTATTGTAATTGGTGGAGTTACGATCTCCGGATCCCAGCTCCCTTTCCAGAGCAGAGCGCACCTTGAGTGGAACAGTTGAGACGCGCCTTACAAGTTTCGCTATTATTGAATTACATAGCCTACATATTACCAGTAAGAATTTGTGATTTGAAGCGAAGAAGAAAAGAGGAGCGGAGTTACTGGTAAGTTGTGCATGCTTGCGTGCTTGCGTGTGTGTGTGTGTGTGTGTGTGTGTGTGTGTGTGTGTGTGTGCGTGTGTGTGTGTGTGTGTGTGTGTGTGTGTGTGTGTGTGTGTGTGTGTGTGTGCGAGAGAGAGAGAGAGAGAGTACGAGATCACACGGTCTATTTCGGAAGAGAACGTATTGAGAAGATGTTTAATAGACAGCTCCACTGCTGAAAATTTTCCCCCATTTCAGATAAGACGCCGAGGACCATGAACTCATCCGCAGGTGTAACCAACTATCGAAGGGGGTCCACCGCGGGAGAGAGGGTAGCTAAATTTAACTTTTACTAGGCATACCTTAAAGTGTTTGTCTTTTGAGCTGCCCACACCTTTGCTGGTTTTACAGATTGCTTAGTTTGAGTGTCATTCAGCTCAAAGTGTATTATGTGAACAGATCATGTTTTCGTTTATGTAGTACGACTTTCCCTGTACTGTCAATAGACTAGGATGAGTCAGGGCACTCGCCTGAATCGGTAAACAGTCAAAGCGCCTCGTGTTACACACTGTTTGGCTTATGTTTTCATTAGGTTGCTTTCAGCCCTATATTGCCAGCTGCGGGCTATGCCAACTGGCGCACGCACCGTGCCCTTGATGGATTTTCCTTTGATGTCTGGTCAAGCCCATTAGACTGACCAAAAGACGACGTTGCCATGGATATCCGAACTCTTGAAC